>NC_081412.1:689344082-689672368 GCF_030272615.1 Cryptomeria japonica
AAATGATGAAATTTTTTGCCCCCAGCTAGGTTTAGGATTTTGCCCCCAATCTAGAAACAAACTTTATTATGATACATACAATGATCCAAACCATGACGATAAATCACATGTGATGCCTGCATATGTACAAAGACTTTATGATGGATATGAACAACGCTGACGAAAATAAATGCAAGTGGAAGGATGCATGAACCAATAGATGGAAGAGCTAGCTGACAAATAGTGCCTATTTACCATATTTTCACCATCTGTTTTTATTGCACTTTTTCTCATTTTTTATTTTTTTATTTTTTCATTGTTTTTGTTTTTTCTGCTTTTTCACTGTTTTTGGATTTTCTACTTTTTGACTATTTTTAGATTTTTCTGCTTTTCCACTGTTTTTGGATTTTTCTGCTTTTCCACTGTTTTGGGATTTTTCTTGTTTTTCACTATTTTTGGATTTTTCTATTTTTTCACTATTTTTGGATTTTTTTTGCTTTTCCACTGTTTTTGGAGTTGTCTTCTTTTTCACTGTTTTTGGATTTTCTACTTTTTCACTGTTTTTGGATTTTTTGCTTTTTCAGACAAATTTTTTTCAGATGCATGCTATTGATGGGTTCCTCGAGTTGATCCCCGTCCTGATTTGATAACTGATATGCTCCCGACCCAAATACTGCTATGACCTCAAATGGACCTAACCAGTTTGGTTCAAACTTTCTTTTCTCGATCTGACTGGTTTTGTGCATTTTCCTTTAGTACTAGTTCCCCAATTTGAAAGGTTCATGGTTTGACCTTGTGATTATAACTTTGGCACATTCTTTGTTGATATACCTTTAAATGATCAAAGGCATTTTGTCTTCGTTCATGGATTAATTCTAACTCCTGCAATCTAGATACTTGTTGTTCTTCATCTAGGATAAGACCTTTTAATGATGATGGTATGATAAAAGAATAAGTATCTTGTAGATTACTGAGAGGGGGGGTGAATCAGTAACTAGAAAAACTGATACAAACTCTCCAAACTCAAACTCAAACATGCAAAGGAATTTTATCAATGAAATATCACTGTCAAGATCAATACTCATAAGAATATCAGTTGACTGTTACAGCAAATTAACAGTAAAGAAAATTTAACTTGTAAACATCCAAATGCTTTATCATATGTCAATACTTCACTTCTCAATGCATCTAGTTATCATGCCTTATCAGAAATAGTTAATCAAATCAATCATAAGATCATAACCACAAAAACAGTCACCACATGACACAAGTATTTATATGTGGAAAACCCAAATAGGTAAAAACAACGGTGAGATGAGACTCACAAGATAATATCTAAACTCTTCTGAAGTTTGCCCTATTAGGAGCCAAGCCTGTTAAAGCTTTTACAGAAGTCCTGTTAAGAACTAATCCTATCAGGAATCACCTGGTAAAGGGATTGACTACAAATTCCTTGTTAGAAGCAAATACCCTATAAGGAGTAACCTTAGTAGAGGATTTAAAAATCCAATCTAATGGACCTCCTTGTTAGAGGATTTAATAAGTAACCAAGCTTGTTAGAGCTTACCCGGTTAGGGGAATTCAATTCTACTATAATTGTTAGAAAACAAAAAGAGTTTCTTGATCTGTCTTAATAGCACTACATTTGCTTGATCAGGTCCAATTAAGCTTCTATATGCCTTTACTCAAACTGCAAACTCATTCTCTGGTTCGGCAATCACACACTCAGCCGATTTCTACCAACTCTTGCCAACACAAAAACAAAACAACTTCATCAACCTTAAATACAAATCAATTAGGTCAGTAACACAACAAAAATATAATCCTTTCATCGAGATTACAAACAAGTCGGTACAAGCATGACCATTGGATTTCATAGCAATCTCAATACATCAATCAAGAAAACCTCAACCACTCCTTGATTACCGCTTCATCGAGCTTAATAACTCATAACGCTTTTTGCATTAGATGCAATACATTTTGTTCATTCCCTAGACAAACAAATGCACCAAAACATTTTGAACTTGTCTTCATACAATGACCTTATGTTTCACCATCATTACTGCTCAACCAACATAACCAATTCAACAACCTTAATTGGTTAGGGTTTAACAAAAACAACTAGTAGGGTTTACCGGTTACATAACATAGAAAGGGTTATGGTTCAACTCGTAAACTTCCATACTGGTTTACAATAACCTTCACAAAGCTCTTCCTATCAGTTACAAGACAATTTCAACAATAACAATAATATCAGCAACATAATTAATATCATTACCGGTTCAATTGACATCAATGACAACATAACATATCATTAATGCAATCTTCATGCAAATGCCAACAAATGATACTCGTAGAGAAGGTATCTCTACTTCTATTGGCAGTATTGCTTTTGATCCATAAACAAGAGAGAAATGGGTGGCACCTATTGGCATGTGGATACTAGTATGGTAGGCCCATAGAGTAGGGTTCAATTGAATATGTCAATCTCTATCAGCATCATTCACTATCTTTTTGAGGATTTTCAAAATAGTTTTGTTTGATGCTTTTGCTTGCCCATTTCCTTGTGGATAGTAGGGTGTGGAAAATCTGTGTTGGATCTTGAATTTCTCACATAATTCTTGGACATCCTGATTCTTGAATGGTCGCCCATTATCAGTGATAATGGTCATGGGTATTCCATAGTGACAGATGATGTAGTTCAAGATAAATGCAGCAATTTGTTTTCCAGTGGTATTTGTGAGAGGTACTGCCTCAATCTATTTTGTAAAATATTTTGTAGCTACAAGGATGAATTTGTGACCATTGGATGAAGAAGGATTTATCTTTCCTACTAGATCAAGACCCCATTGGCAGAAAGGCCAAGATGTTTCCAAAGCATGAAGTTCTTGTGCTGGTGCATGAATCAAATTCCCATGGATCTGACATTGTTTGCATGTTTTAGCTATTTGAAAAGAATCTCATTCCATAGTTGGCCAATAATATCCTAAGCGTGTGAGTTTTTTTGAAAGGGTAAGACCACTTGAATGAGTTCCACAAATATCATTATGGACTTCATTTAAGGCTTTCTTAGATTCTTCTTGTTCGAGACATCTTAAAATTGTATCATCCAAACCTCATTTAAATAGGGTGTTCGCGACAAGAGTATAATGGGAGGATTGGTGACTAAAGTTTCTCTTTTGATTTTTTGACAAATCAGGAGGGAGGGTGTTATCTTTTAGGAATGTATAAGTTTGGCCATAGTGGGAGGAATCATGCCCAACAAGGTGACAGATAGTTTGGGAATCAGGACAATTATGAGCAGGGTAAAACAACTCTTCCACCAGGAATTCATAATGCTCTTGATTTTCCTATGTCTGAAGTAGAGAAGCAAGTGTTGCCATGGCATCTATTTCTTTGTTGTCATTCCTTGGAATTTGCTCAAAAGTTATTTCTACAAAATATTTCTTTAGATCATCTACCAGCTTTTTTTAAGGCATTAGTTTGTCATCCTTTGTTTGGTAATTGTCATTAATTTGATTGATGACAAGCCGAGAGTCTCCAAAGACTAGGAGTTGTGTAATGTTGCATTCTATAGCCATTTTGATACCTGTAACCAAAGCTTCATATTCAGTTGTATTGTTGGTGCATGGAAAGCTTAATTTGTATGATTTTGGAATTGTATGACCTTGTGGTGTGATGAATAGAATACCTTCTCCAGATATATGTTGTGTATATAAACCATCAAAGTATAATTGCCATGTTTCCATGCTGATCATTGGGATATCAGCATCAAGAAACTCAATGTGTAAAGGGCGATCATCTTGAAGTGGTGCCTTGGCTAGTTGGTCTGCAATGACTTGTCCCTTGATAGCTTTTATGTCCACATACTCAATATCAAACTCACTCAGGATCATGATCCATTTTTCTAAGTGTCCAGTTAATGTTGGATTGCTGAGAAAATACTTCAATGGATTGATTTTAGCTATCAACTTGATGGAGTGAGATAGTAGATAGTATCTTAATTTTTGAGAAGCAAAAACTACCCCCAAGCATGCTTTTTCTGTTGGGGAATAGCTGAGCCCGTATCCCACTAGTGTTATGTTGATGTAGTAGATGGCCCGTTCTTTTCCTTCATTATCTTTTTGTGTGAGCATAACTCCTAAAGATACTTTGGTGGTTGATACATAGAGTAACAATGGCTTTCATGGAATTGGCGACATTAGGATGGGTGGTTGCATAAGATAGGTCTTTATCTTGTTGAATGTGTCCTCACATTGATGGTCCCATTTGAAATGAACATTTTAGTGTAATAGATGAGTAAATGGTTGACATTTATCTGCTAGTTGAGCCACAAATCTTCTGATTGACTGGAGTCTTCCTTGGAGTGATCTGAGTTGACTGATATTCTTGGGAGATGCCATTTCCATGATTTATTTGACCTTAGCTGGATCTACTTCAATACCTCTAGCTGAAACAATGTATCCCAATAGCTTTCCTAAAGTGACACCAAAAGGCACATTTCTTAGGATTTATCCATAGCTTGTACTATTCTAATTGGTCAAAGATCTTTTCCAGTATCTTGATATGTTCTTCTTTGTTGTATGATTTGGCCAAGATGTCATCCACATAGTCTTCCATGAATGCATGCATCATGTCATGGAATATCATTGTCATAGGTCTCTGATATGTGGCACCTACGTTCTTTAGTCCAAAAGGCATGACATTCCAGTGGAAAGTACCCCATGGACATGTGAAAGTTGTCTTCTTGACCTTCAGGTACTATTTTAATTTGATTGTATCTGGAGAAAACATCCATTAGAGAAAACATGGAGTGTCCAGTCGTTAAATCTATAGGGATTTCAATGTTAGGCAAAGGAAAGTCATCCTTTGGACATGCATTATTAAGATCTTTGAAGTCTATGCATACTCTGATACTTTTGTCTAGTTTGGAAACAGGAATGATGTTTGATAGCCATTGAGGATATGTTACAGGTCTAATGAATCGTACATCCAGTAATTTCTTTAGTTCTGCTTTGACCAGGAGAGTGATATGTGGATGCATCTTCCTTAGTTTTTGTTTAATTGGTTTGGCTCCTGGACTGACATTTAAGTGATTCATAATAAGCTCTGGATCCAATTCCGGCATGTCTGCATATGACTAGGTAAAATTGATTTGTCATCGTTTGAAGAATTCCATATATTGTTGCATTTTCTTATTCTGACAGAGAAGTTGTTGGATGTAGGATCTTTGGTTGCTTTGTTGTCCCAATGTTAACTGCCTCTGTTGGTTTGATCAAAATTGATGACCTTTCTTGATAGTACTCAGGTAAAGTGTCAAATCTCCCATCTTTCAGCACCTCAAGGAGGTTTTCAACGTTAGATGCGTCCTTTCTTTTTACTTTTTCCTGATCTAATGTTGCCAAGAAATGGTTTTCAGCATTAGACCTGTTATTGTTTTCTTTATTTTCTTTTTTGCGACTGGGAGATTTGGCACCCACTTGACTATAAAATGCATTATTGAAATTGCTAGTGAAATTTGTTGTGGGTTCAATTGCATTAAGATATATGGATATGGCATGGTCATTCGGAAAGCTATCAATGGCAATATGTCTTTCATTTTTCCAATCAATAAGCTCGGGGTGGATTAGAGGTAAGGGGTCCTCGGGTTGAGATGTTTAGAGGGTATCAAGGGTCATGATAGATATGTCAAAATTTTTGATATGTGTGTCAATGTCTAGAACAGTACTCACATCAGAATGACATCGTACAACGAGCTCCTGATCATCCTCGATTAAGTCCAAGTCAGCCGAATGTGATTCTAATTCAAGTGAGCTAGTTCCTTACGTTTGCCCTGCATATGTGTGAACTATATCGACACCTACATCTTCTTCAAAGCAATTTTCTTCAGCTGACTCTTCAAAATGATAGGAATCCCATTCTCATTCATTAGAATCTATCTCACTTGCAGCTTGCAATCTATAGATTTGATCATATAGAGTTTGATTTGTTTCTTCTATTTTTCTTGCTATATCTTTTCTTCTTCCATATTCAACTTCTTCTAGACTGAGATTGAGTTATGTCAACCTTTCTATGAGCTCTCCTTGATTAGTACTAGGTTTGTGCTCATTTTGATTGAGATTTAAGGTTGCTTGGGAGGTACCTTTAGTTTGTTTTTCCTATTGATTTGAGGCTTGCTTCTTTTGCCATTTCATGTTTGCTTGTGCTTGTTTCTTGGGAGATGCTTCTTCCCATTCAATTGCAAGTTTTTCTTGTCTGTTTTCATATTCTTCTTGTTGTTGGTTAGACGATGTGTCTTCTAGTAGAGTAACTTGTCCATACCCTAAGCCTGCTTTGTCTGTAGCCTATTGAGTATGAGGTTGGATAGGTTCTGAGATACCTTCTTTTCTTTTTTTCTATAAGACCTGTCCCAGTGTATCCTATTTTTTGAAGAATATTGAATCCTTTTCCATACTTTTCAGTGGGTATTTCTAGACATTGTTGATCTTTTGTTAGACTTATTCATCCTTGTATAGCCACTATAACACATATTTGTCTTTTGTTTCCTCTGATAAGGTCCCAGCCCTAACAAATGCTCCATCAAATATTGGAAGATGTTTCACAATTGGTTGTTGTTTAGAGTTTGATGGTTTTCCATAGGATTTAGGAGAAAGTGGTAATTGGGATAGTGAATATTTTCCATTCCCTTGATCTCTTAGTTGCATTTGTTTTTCCATACTTGACAAAATTGAGGCAAATGATTTTTCTTTGGTTTGTGTGTTTGAAGATGATGCCTCCCTATTATGAGAAACAATGACTTCTTGAGCTAGTTTGAGATTACTACAATACTGAAATGGATTTGAATATGCTGAGATCAAGATTTCCTACCCATTGTAGGGAAATTTTAGGCACTAATGATATGTTGATAGAATAGCTTGTATGTCATGTATCCAGGGTCTTCCCAAGAGTATGTTGTATGATAAGTCCAAGTCTAGAACTTGCAATGTTGTGTCTTTCTGCAAAGGTCCCACTCTTTTGGGTAATATCACAATTCCTTTAGAGGAACGCTCTTCTTCATCATATACTTTGATGGTGACCTTTTTCCAAGGATCAACTGCATCTTCTGAATAACCTAGAGCACAAACAAGACTCAATGAGCAAATGTTTAATCCAGCTCCACCATCTATTAGGACACGTTTAACGCACGTCTTGTGAATGAGGACTTCAATATGCAAGGGAGTGTTATGGGGATGTTGCAAGGACATGTCATCTTCTTTGGTAAATGATAAGAAGTGAGGGGTTGTGAGATGTCCTACCATGGTTTGGAATTGATCTATATCAAGCTCTTTGCATACGGTTGTATCTACTAATTCTCTTTCTAGAATTTCTTTGTGTGCAAGTGAATGCTTTAAAAGTTCTAAGATGGATATTTGTGCGGGGGTCTTTTGTAGTTGATCCACAAGATTGTATTGTTTTGTAGTGGATGATGTGTTAGTTGTAGGACCCGACAAAACAACTTTGGCTTTGCTTCGTGTGATAGCATGAGCGGGTTCTTGATGTTGTTTCTCTTTAACCATGATCACATTTACCACATTGTCATATGCATGAGCATAGTTCACCTTTTCTTTACCTTTACCATTATGCTCTATTGATGATTCACCCTTCTCATAGTTAGGAAGCGGAGTTTTGAAAGTTGTGTGAGATTTGTTTGTTGTATGTCCATCCACAGTTATCACTCCATTATCAATCAAATCTTGGATGGCATGTTTTAATCATTGACAAGCATCTATTTGGTGTCCTTTGTTTCGATGGAAATCACAATAATGATTATCATTCCACCAAGAAAGTTTTACCTTGGGTTCAAAGTTTCTTGCTTTTGACTTGTTTGCGAGAACCGTCTTTAATTCTAACCCAAGTGGTTCACCAATGTTTGTAAATTTCCATCGAAAGAAATTGTTGACAGTTGAGTTTTGATGATTGTTGTTTTGTTGAGCTGCTACTGAGTGATTGGATAAATTAAAAATTGGTTGCTTTGGTTTTACATTGTTGTTATCCACTATCCCATCATTGACAACATTTCAATTTCTATTCCAAAATTTTGGCTTATCATTGCTATTGTTATTATTGTTATTAGGAGGATGAAATCCTAATTTGTATAGCTTCAACTCACCCTTATTTACCATAGCTTCTTCCATTCTAATTTCATTATCAATCATTTTTTCAAAATTTTGATGACATTGCATTTTTAGATTATAACTCATTTGATCATTTAGGTTGTCGATGAATATATCCATTTTCTCATATTCTGGCATTGTACGATGATATCATGAAGCTAACCATCTCCATCTCAGTAGAAAGGTCATAAAAGATTCTCCACTCTTTTGTTTAGTATTACATAGGTCAAGCATTGTGACTTCATGTTGAATGTTGTAAGAGTATTGTGAAACAAACTTATCCACCAATTCTGTGAATGATTTAATTCTAGGTGGAAGTTTGGAGAGCCATTCCATAGCTAGTCCACTTAAGCTTTTTTAGAAATAATCTCATCATGTAGGTATCCTCATGTGCAAAATCCATACTCATTGTGCAAAATTCTCGTTTATGATCTTGGGGATCAGTGCATCCATCATATTTTTTGTATCTAGGAGTTTCACAACCTATAGGAAATGGTATCAGGTTTATATTTTTGTCGAATGGGTAAGCATGAATTTCTTGAAGTGAGTATCTTCTAACATTTCCTCTCTGCATATCTTGAATCTATGTTTGCAGTGTTAGTATTTGGTGTGTAAGATTTGTGATAGGATTATCAACATGATTTATTCTTGTATAACCTTGAGTGTGAGTTCTAGTATGATCTTGATCTCTTCTTGTGTCCTCGTTAGATTTGACATGATTGATAATTTCTACGTCATCCTCTTTGGGAATGAAAGTTTTCTCATTAGTTCTTGTGTTATCAGGAATTGATGTGTCATTCTTTTTGTGACTGAAAATATCCTCATGTCATTCGTTATCATGGAAAGAGTCACTTCTCTTTTGTCCTAATTTGCTCACATCAAAATCTTGGGGGAGTGTAGCACCAGATTTAGCTAACATTAGGAAGTATTTTTCTTTGTCTCCCTCCAATATTTTCTCCATAAATTTATCGAATTTAGGATCTTGTTTGATTTCTCTAAGATGTTGTTTTGTTATTTCCCCTTCTTCTTATATTTCATTTTCATGTTCCATGTTCCGATAATTTTTAGTTATTTCAAATGTTTTTATTTCTGTTTTTGCAATCTTTCATCTTCGAGCCCTAGTTAAAATGGGCATACACATGTTATGAATGTTTTGTGAGGTTTAAATCTTCTATAATGTGTCGCAATAAGTGATCAATTGTTGAGGTAAATAGTATAAATGGATAGACATGAAATGATCTTTTCAAGTATTTGCTTGTTTGCAAGTTTTTCGATCTTAGTTTTGGAGTGCGAATTTTATGATTTTTGATATGACCAATTTCAATAGGAATGATATATCCTATGATAAAGAATGAGGTTGTTCTGATCAAGCATTGTAGTTTTGTGATAAAGGATGATAGATCTTGATGAGAAACTATGTTTGAACGATCAATTTATCAAAGAAAATGTGATGTTGCACTTTAATATGTTAGATCTTTAAACTTGTTTGAGGTGAATACTTGAGAACCTTTAGTGTGTCTAGTCTTGAATCTGTTTTGATAGAAGATAACCTGATTAAATGACCCAAGAAGATGACCTAGTCTCTATGTTTGACTGTCTGAGAAATGGGTTGTTTTTGTTTTCTGATTTTGGTGTAGTTTACCAGAAATGCTAACAAAATCACCAGGAATGCTGCTATACTGACCAAAAACACTGACAAACTGACCAGAAATGCTGAAAAATTGACCAGAAATCCTACTATACTAACCAAAAATGCTAACAAACAGACTAGAAACATTGCTATACTGACCAGAAATGCTAAGAAATAGACCAGAAACACTATTCTACAATGCAGTGACTCTAAAGTTCAAAATAATGATGTGTAGACTCAGCAAATTGAGTGTTTGAACTTAAGAGATTGTAATTTTGACCCAACTTTATGATTTTTAGACTCAAAGAACTGATATTTAGACCTAGCAAGTACAAACTAGGAGATCTAATGTTGCAACATGAGCAATTTGACATTCAACTCAAAAGAGTAGTTGATTAGACCAAGAGAGATGACATTTAGACCAAGAGAGCTACTATTTAGACTAAGAACTTTGTTGTTTATACTAGGAACTCTATTTTTTAGACCAAGAGTGTTGTTTGATCTAGAAACTCTATTGTTTGGACTATGAACTCTATTGTTTAGACCCAAAGAGCTATTGTTTGGACCAGAAACTCTGTTGTTTAGACCAGGACCTTTGTTGTTTCAAATTAAGATGTTGGAACTTAGAAAATGGTTGTTTTGACTCCAAGAGTTGATGTGTAGATTGAGAAAATTGATGCTTATACCTAGCAAGTTCAACCTTGGAGAGTTAATGTTGAAATATGGGAAAGTTAACGTTCATACCAAGAGAGCAGACGTTTGGACTAAAAGTGTGACTGTTTGGACTGAAAGAGCTATTGTTTGGACTGAAAGTGAGACTGTTTGGACTATAAGTGTGACTGTTTGGACCAACAGAGCTACTGTTTGAATTGAAAGAGCTACTATTTGGACTGTAAGTGCAACTATTTGGACCAACAAAGCTACTGTTTGGACTGAAAAAGCTACTACTTGGACTGAAAGTGTGACTGTTTGGACCAACAAAGCTACTATTTGGACTGAAAGTGAGACTGTTTGAACTGTAATTACAAATTTTTGGACCGATAGAGCTACTGTTTGGACTGAAAGTGCGACTGTTTGGACTGTAAGTGCTACTATTTGGACTGAAAGAGCTAATCTACTATGAAACTTGTAAATTTGACAATTTAAAGTTTGTGTTTGCATTTTTTGTTGTATTTCAATGGATATCTTGAGTTGACTTACAAACACAGAAATCGGATTGTATTTTTTCCCAAAGGACACAAAGTGTATGTTCAAGAAGCTTTAAAGAAAACCCAAGTTTTCACGGGTTTCAAATAATTGAAAACACATCATTCAGTCTATCCTAAGGAGATTGGCTTCATTATTAGTTCTTAGCCCACACTTGGTACCCTGTCATCTCACACAGCCTTGTCACCCCCTAAAGGGTGCCCATATTTTTGCCTTTGCGAGAGCTAGTGGAGTCCCATTATGAGCCTAACAATAAGGTCTCAAAGGGGGAGTTCACACATGCGCTCAAGAGGTACATATGGTGAGTATCTTAAGGAGAGATTCTTCCCCCTCCATGCACTGAGAATTTAATAATGTTTAGAGGTCAACCGGGTAGCTTCTAATTTTAATTGGAACTAGTAAGGGATCTGTTCGGCGCATCAGGGTATAAACTCAATTAAGAGGTCTCCCATTCTTGAAAACCAAGGTTTGATATACCCAAAGGTACCGAGGAGAGCTATTTTCGAGCACTCCGTTGACTTTATTTTCATCAATTCACATTTATTTTATAGTGGGTTGGAGTACTTGGCGTTAGCCATTGCCACTTGGGTCATTCCCCTCTCACTGGCCTTAATGGCTTTGGCCTTATAGGCTCCTCAGGAGGGGAAGCCTACTAAAGATATCCACTACTGAAAGGAAAAGATGAGTCTAGCTTTTTGATCACCTAACAAAGGTGAGAGCATACTCGCCTATCACCAAAACACATAAGACATGTTTGTTCATTTCCATTGTAATTAGTCTATGTGCCTAATTTAACAAAAATAAGTGCAAAATCCCGCGGTTGCAAACAAAGTTAGTATTTTATATTGCATTGTTTGACGATGAAATGGTTTATGCCTCCGGTCTCTCACAGTGAAATGAGTACCTGCAAAACCAACAATCTACAAATTAGGTTCAGGCAAATGACAGTCCAGAAGTAGAAATAAGGAATTCAAAATACAACATTTGCAAAATCAATTAAAAATTGAAAACACCATCAAATCAACCAAGAACGCCATCATATGTGCTAAGAACGCTGCCAAATGGACCCAAAACGCTACTCTGCACACCAGAAACACTATTTTACACACCAAAAATGTTATTAAATTGACTGAAAATGCTGTCAAATATACCAGAAACGCTATAAAAGATACCAAAAATGCTAAGGTATAGACTAAAAATGCTAAAACAGAGGTGAGAAGTCTCCCATAAGCACCATTTGACATACTGGGATGCTACAATAAAGACCAAGAATGCGATTTGGGAGCCTGAGAGAGCTAATCTACCCACCGAAAGAGATAATCAACCTGTCAATGAAATTTCTTGCAAGCAAACTTGTTAAAGATCAAAGGGGCTAGGCCCCATGGTGGGCGCCAATTAATGTGATGCTAAAAATGTGGTAAATAGAAAGGCATACACATATAATGAGACACTAAAAACATAATGGAAAGCTTAATTGAAATCTAAATTATAGATGCAAACCATAAGCCTTCCTTGAAATGTCCCATTTTCCTCTATTCTTGAGGACCTTGAAGGGGTCAGATTGATTGGCTCTCAGTGGAGCAATGACCTCCAAAGTGGCAACTCAAGAGTTGAGTAGGTACTTGATCATGATTGATTATGTAAATGATATGAAATGTATGATCTAAGAAACTAGATTACCATGCTATGATTAATCCAAAAGTCTAATTACTAGATAATTGAAACGCAAATTGCCTATAATAATTATGCTAAAAATATGAATGCAAGGGATCCTTATTTCTCCAAAATGGGGGATATTTATAGGAATTCCAAGGCCAAAGCTAAGGTGGTAGGAATCAATGGTCCAGATCTTATCTGAAGATATCAAGGGCCAAGATTGAGGGTGTTGGAGAAGAGGTTGGAGGAAGGGACACTTGTCATCTATGTGGTGACAAGTGTCAAGGAGCCTTGCTCATGAGAGGGAAAGTGTCCAAGGGAGGAGACATGTGGCAAAAGTGTCATGTGTCTCAAGGGGAGAATATCCACACCATAGGAGGTTAGGATAAGGAGGTTAGAATGTGCAAGATAGGATAGGGTTAGTTAAACCTAGGGTTAGGTGGAATGTGTTAGGTTATGGCATGGTTAGGTTAGGTGGTTAAAAGTTAGGAGACATGTGCTCATTTGAATTTAGAAATTCAAATAATTGGAAAATGGTAATTAATCTCAACAAACTTGAGTTTGTTAATCTTAATTAGGAATTAGAAGAATTGATTAAAATGAGGGGGGAATTAATTAATTTAGAATTAATTAATCAAAGGGGGATATGAAATGAACTATGTCGATAAATCATGTAGATTTATTTACCAGTAGATGAATAGAGAAATTAATCAAATTGTTTATGAATTCAATTAATTGGGAAAGGGGATTAATCAAATAATTGCATATTTAATTAACTATCTTCAGACCATTTTTAGGTGTATACATTAAGAATTCAAAATAATGCTAGATACAAGCCTGAAAATGCTAAGCCTCAAATTGAACCACGAGATTCAAAAAAATAATAAACGCGGGATGTAGGTGTTCTAGATTTTACCCGAAATTTCTATTCACTAGATTGTCGCAGACAAACTCTATTGCATTCCTCAATCTACTAGTCATTTCTGAATCTCCCTAGATTTACTGGTTTCTCCGTGAAATGAAATACTATTATGAGTCACTTATTTTGAAAACACTGAAAATTTCAAAAGTAATACCTAAAGGGCAAATTTTCTAGAATCCTTTTGTAATTTTATAAATTATTATTAATATCTATTTGCCGCCAAAGGACAAAACATTCATTGCTTCAGTCTAAATTCTAAGGACAGTGGACACATCACAAGACTTGAGTCACTTTTCTAGACTATTTTTGTGTAAAGTTCTGATGCCAATAGCTAACAAGATGAGAGGGGGGGGTGAATCATACAAACTTAATCTTCCATAAAATCAACATATTCAACCTCGGTAACTTATACTTCAACAATATAACCAAAACTATAAAAACATTCAAACTTATAAACAGATAGCATCACAACACATATAACACAAGATTTAATGTGGAAACCCAAAGAGGGAAAACCCACTATGGGATTTTGGACCCGCTAAGAAATATACTCTTCTAGAGTATGCTCGGTTAAAAGAGAATCCTATTAAAGATTACAAACACATTGCTAGATGTGACCCGGTTAGGGGATTTCCCTCCGATCTGTTAGGATCTTCACTTTGTTAGAAGTGACCTTGTCAAAGGATTTCAAACACTCATTTAGAATGTTACCTTGCTAGAGGGTTTACAAATAAGACTATTAGGTCCACTCGGTTAAGAGATTGTCTATCACTTACAAAATAATAGTAATAAAAATATATCTGCAACTTCACATCTAAAATGCTAAAGAAGATTCTATTTGCTCAAAACAATCTTGTCATAGGACTTATCTTGTCCCTCTGCTGGGCTCCCTACTCTGTTATTCAAACAGGTCTTCAAGCTTCTATGCTCGGTAATCACTATGTAGCATCCCTGTGCTTACACTTGCCCGCATACATTGTTCATCAATAATTTCTTATTTATAAACAATTTTCTAATCGCTAAATCTCCTTGATCACATTTCCCATGATCAATCATAGCCATCAGATCTTCAATCTTGACTAGGTTCAATGTATCCTTCGATCTGAAAATGTTTTAGCTTGCCTTGGAACTTACATACCTTCCTAGGAACTTGTGCTAGGTTATTGTGGTTCAATCTGTGCTGTAGATCTAGCTCCTAAATTTCCATTGTTGTAGATCCTTAACAAACTTCATGCGTGGCATACCAATCATTTATTCATCTCCAGCTCATCAACATCCTTCATTAAATAATGCTTTTATCCATCCAATGCGATCTGTCATAACTTGGTTGCAACTCAGTAAATACTAAACTTTACTCGGTAGACATTCCGCCTTCATTAACCGATATCGATAACCTTAGGGTTTACCGAGTAGGTTCTTTGCTCAGTGACATAGTATAGTATTAACCTTACAATCAACAACATATGTAGGATATCAAAACAATCTAAACATCATGATCTCATCATTGTCTAACTCAGTAATAGTTTCCCATTGAATAACTTATTTCTCCCCTTATTCATCACATCCTTTCTGTGTCTTTTACCGACATCTTAATTCTCTTCAAATCAATCTTCTCAAGATATGGCAACATCATACTAAATCAGAAAATCAATTTCTTGACATCAATGACAAAATAATATTATAAAGACAATAATCATCCTTCTTCAGTTATATCAATAATCTCCAACAACCTTCTCAATATCCTTATTGAAATGCCAACAATCTCCTTTCTATTGTAATGCCAACAATTGCCCCCTTTGGCATTGATGGCAATACCAACTTTTAAATGGTAATACCAACAAGATATTTAAATTGATTCGGATTCAGATTGCTTGTGGAGACTTCTCCTGTTATCCTTGAGCTGTTAAAATCTTTTCCTGAAGTCTTCTCCCCTTGGCATTGCTCTTCTGTTATTTTCTTCATTTAGGGCTTTACCATTTAGTTCTCTCCCCCTTTGACAACAATGCCAAAAGCAAAAAAAAAAAATTCATGATATCTTCCCCTGTGAAGTGATTTGCCTTGTTGTGTTACACATGTATCATCTCAGTCTCAGTCAGAGCAACTTGACTCTGTTCACTATTTCCTGCACACCTTTAGAAAACCTCCTAAAGTGCGTAAATCAGGATCAATCCACAAATAATATTCAATAGAGTCATCAAATTGATGCTTTCACTGAACTCTGTCAGTGAGTAGAAGATAGGGGTAGGACCCCTAACTTGCTTCTGAGATACTCAAAAGTGTCCCTTGGTAGTGGCTTTGTGAAGATGTCTGCTATTTGCTCCTTTGAATTGATATATTCCAACACAACTTTCTTCTCTTGAACTTCTTCTCTGAGATAATGATACTTTATAGAAATATGTTTTGTCTTAGAGTGCATTACGGGATTCTTTGAAATGTTAATGGCACTAGTATTATCATAGAATATAGTTACTAGCTCGGTAACTTTCTCATTTATACCTTCCAACAGTTGCTTGATCCATGCTCTATTAGTGCAATTCAATGTTGCAGTGACATATTCAGCTTCAGTAGTTGACTATGAAATGCATCCTTGTTTCTTGCTAAGCCAACTTACTAGTCTATCACCCAGAAAGAAAGCTCCACCACTTGTGCTTTTCCTATCATCAATGTTGCCTACCTAATTAGTATCAGTATAAACTTTTAAATAAAAATCATTCCTCTTTTCATATACTAAGCCATAATCTTCAGTGCCTCTTAGGTATCTAAACATTCTCTTAATTGTTGTCATATGGGTTTCTTTGGGATCTACAAAAAATATTGCAACTATTCCTACTGCATGTGCTATATCTAGCCTGCTATGAACAACATATTGCAACTTTCCAATCATAGATCGATAAAGTATCTCATCAATAGATGCAGATTCATCATTCTTTGATAGTTTACAGTTAGTAGTCATAGGAGTACTTACAGGTTTAGAATCCTCCATTCCAAATTTCTTCAAGATTTCCTTTATGTACTTGGATTGAGTAATGAAAATCTCATCTTTTATTTGCAGTATTTGTAAACCTATAAAATACTTTATCTCACTGATTAATGACATCTCAAATTCTTTGCACATTTCATTTCCAAAGTTCTTGCATAAGGAGTCATTACCACAAAAAATAATATCATCAACAAATATGGCTGAGATCAGTATTCCATTGTCCTTATCATTCTTCATGTACATATTGTTGTTTTCACTTGTCCTTATAAAACCAATCTTGATCAAATAAGAGTGCAGTCTTTCATACCATGCTCTAGGTGCTTGTTTCAGACCATATAAAGCTTTGTTTAGTTTACATACCTAATCTTTACTCTTGTCTTCAACAAATCCTTCAGGTTGTTCAATATAAACTTCTTCTTCTATTATACCATTCAAAAATGCAGATTTAACATCCATTTGATATACCTTGAAGTTTTTGAAAGTAGCATATGCCAACAATGTTCTTAATCCCTCAAGTCTAGCCACAGGTACAAAAGTCTCACCATAATCTATTCCTTCTTCTTGAGCATAAACTTTGCAAACTAGTCTTGCTTTGTTTTGAACGACCTCACCTTTTTCATTTAGCTTGTTTCTAAAAATCCACTTTGTATCAATTACATTTTTGTCCTTCGGTCTTGGCACTAGTGTCCATGTGTCATTCTTCTTGATTTGATCAATCTTTTCTATCATAGCATTTACCCAATCTTCACTGTTAAATGCCTCTTTTACTATTCTTGGTTCAAATTCAGATATCAGACATGTGTTCTATCTCAGTTTGTTCCTTGTCATCACTGGATCATCCTTATCTCCTATAATCTGACTTGATGCATGATGTCTTCTGACATATTTGGCTAATATAGGCTCGGTAGGCTCTATATGATCTTCTTCATCACTCGGTAACTGGACATTATCTTCATTTTCTTCAGCAACTTTCTCGATAGGATTTCTCGATTGAACATAAAAAAATTCTTCATAATCTTCTGGTTCTTTGGAATTTCCTTCATCATTTCTTTCTGCAAATTCATCAATTTTCACATTTGCACTTTCTACTATTTTGTTAGATGATTTGATCAGACATTTAAATGCTTTACTTCTAGAAGAATAACCAAGAAATGTTCCTTTCTCGCTTTTCTAATCAAACTTTCTATTTTTGTCATCTTTGTGAACATAACATCTACTTCCAAGGATTTTTAAATAACTTACATTAGGTTTCTTGTCATACCAGATTTCATACGCTGTCTTCATAGTTCCTTTCTTCAGTTGTACACGGTTCGGGGTGTAAACTGCAGTGTTGATTGCTTCTCTCCAAAATGTTTGAGGTACCCTCTTTTCTATCATCAGGGTTCTGGCACAATCTACAATTGATCTATTTCTTCCCTCAGATATCCCATTTTGCTGAGGTATTCTTGGTGCAGACACTTGCCTTTTTATACCATGATCATTGCAGAATAATTTAAATTCATCAGAAGTGAACTCTCCTCTATCAGATCTAAGACATTTTAGCTATCTTCCTGTTTCATTTTCAACTCTTGCCTTGTACCATTTAAACATTTGAAAAGCTTCTGATTTTTCTTTTAAAAACATAACTGATATCATCCTTGAGTAATCATCCACAAATAATATGAAATATTTATCACCATAATAACTTTGAACTTTCATGGGACCACAAAGATCAGTGTGTACTAGATCTAAAATTCCTTTAGAAGTGTAGGACTTACTTGTAAATCTTGATCTTGTCATCTTACCCATCTGGCATCCTCAGCACATAGCATTCTCAGGTTTTTCTAGGCTCGGTAGACCTCTTACTCGGTGCTTCTTACTTATTTTGATCAAATTATCAAAATTTACATGACAAAACCTTTTATGCCATAACTAGGTATCATCTATCTTTGCATAAATACATTTGTTCCGAGTTGAGTCAAGATGATATGTATTACCTTTTGTTTGTGTCCCGGTAGCAGCTAGCTTTCCATTTTTGTCATGAACTTTGACACATCCCTTCTGGAATTCTATTCGCTATCTTGTATTGTTTAGCTATGCTACACTCAACAAATTGTATTTCAAACCTTCAACCCAGTATACATCATCACATTTAGCATTGTCAAGAAGTGTGATAGAGCCTTTACCTTTTACCGGACATGGTGCATCATTACCAAATCTTACATAGCCTCCATCATAATCTTCTAATTTAACAAATTTGTGTTTATCACCTATCATGTGATGTGAGCATCCACTGTCTATGATCCAAGAATCATTATTATTTATGTGAGATATTAGGGATTTTTCTTCATACCTTTCTTCATCTGATGCATCTTTAATAGCCACACAAACAACTTCCTATGTATCAGTTTCATCAGATTTATCATCGTTGGATTCCTCATCAGCTACTAGGCATGTCTTTCTGTCTCTCCTTTTGAAGTCTCAGTGTCCTCTTTATTGATTGTCTTTCTGCCTGTTATCTTGGTATTCTCTCTTTTCACTAGCTTCTTTGTCAGGGCAGTTAGAAGCCATATGTCCTATTTTATCACAATTGAAATATTTTAAAGGTAGCTTTCCTTTATACTTACCTTTTCCTCTTGGTAACCTTATGGCTAATAATGCTTCAAACTCTTCTTTCTTTTTGATTTCCTCATATAGTTTGTGCACTTATTCCATGTTCTTACAAAATTTTTCACTTGCTCCACTGTGATTTCCTTTATTTTTCTTACTTATTCTATCATTGTAATCATCAGATTCACCAATATGAAAAGAACTGAATGCAGATCCTACTTTATTTACTGAAGACCCACTATTATCAAAATTACTTAACTCAAATGCATGTAGCTTACCAATACTAGCATCTAAAGAAACTGGCATATTTGGTACAGACCTTAGTTCATTGATTGCAGAAACTCGAATGGCATAAGCAGGTAGAAGTGTTCTAAGCAACTTACTTTTTACATCTTTTTCTTCAATAGTTCCTCCTACTCCTTTGATTTGATTGACAGTCTCCTTTAACCTTGTACTATATTGGGTTATATTCTCACCTTCATTCATTCTCATGGATTCAAGTTGTCCTCTTAGACTATCTACTTTTTCTCTTTGAACATGTTCATCACCACCATACATAGATATGATCTTGGTCCACATTGCTTTTGCATCGTTACAACCTTCTAGATCATTAAACTCTGAGTCGGTTAGTGCTGATCTTATTTCAATCATAGCTTGAATATGTTCTTGCTTTGCCTTTATCTCTTCCAAGGTCATCGGGTTGGTGCTTGGTGGTATGTAATCATTCTCCAAATAATATGTTGCATATTCTCCAATTCTTGATAAATGCAGCTTCATCCTTTTCTGCCATGTGGAGAAACTCGACTTGTTCAGCTTTGGTGCATCCCTTTTATACATCTTCGGATCTTTGCCTCAAGTACATTTAAACTTTTTCTTCCGGACTCCACTTCTCTGATACCAATTGTAAATTTCTGATGCCAATAGCTAACAAGATGAGAGGGGGGGGTGAATCATACAAACTTAATCTTCCATAAAATCAACAGATTCAACCTCAGTAACTTATACTTCAGCAATATAACCAAAACTGTAAAAACATTCAAACTTATAAACAGATAACATCACAACACATATAACACCAGATTTAATGTGGAAACCCAAAGAGGGAAAACCCACTATGGGATTTCGGACCCAATAAGAAATATACTCTTCTAGAGTATGCTTGGTTAAAAGCAAATCCTATTAAAGATTACAAACACATTGCTAGATGTGACCCGGTTAAGGGATTTCCCTCAGATCTGTTAGGATCTTCACTTTGATAGAAGTGACCTTGTCAAAGGATTTCAAACACTCATTTAGAATGTTACCTTGCTAGAGGGTTTAGAAATAAGACTGTTAGGTCCACTCGGTTAAGAGATTTTCCGTCACTTACAAAATAGTAGTTATAAAAATATATCTGCAACTTCACATCTAAAATGCTAAAGAAGATTCTATTTGCTCAAAACAATCTTGTCATAGGACTTATCTTGTCCCTCTGCTGGGCTCCCTACTCTATTATTCAAACAGGTCTTCAAGCTTCTGTGCTCGGTAATCATTATGTATCATCCTTGTGCTTACACTTGCCCGCATACATTGTTCATCAATAATTTCTTATTTATAAACAATTTGCTAACCGCTGAATCTCCTTGATCACATTTCCCATGATCAATCATAGCCATCAGATCTTCAATCTTGACTAGGTTCAATGTATCCTTCGATCTAAAAATGTTTTACCTCACCTTAGAACTTGCATACCTTCCTAGGAACTTGTGCTAGGTTATTGCGGTTCAATCTGTGTTGTAGATCTAGCTCCTGAATTTCCATTGCCATAGATCCTTAACAAATTTCATGCGCGGCATACCAATCATTTATTCATCTTCAGCACATCAACATCCTTCATTAAATAATGCAATCTATCATAACTCGGTTGCAATTCGGTAAATACTAAACTTTACTTGGTAGACATTTTGCCTTCATTAACCGATATCGATAACCTTAGGGTTTACTAACTAGGTTCTTTGCTTGGTGACATAGTATAGTATTAACCTTACAATCAACAATATATGTAGGATATCAAAACAATCTAAACATCTTGATCTCATCATTGTCTAACTCAGTAATAGTTGCCCATTGAATAACTTATTTCTCCCCTTATTCATCACATCCTTTCTGTGTCTTTTACTGACATCTTAATTCTCTTCAAATCAATCTTCTCAAGATATGGCAACATCATACTAAATCAGAAAATCAATTTCTTGACATCAATGACAAAATAATATTATAAAGACAGTAATCATCCTTCTTCAGTTATACCAATAATCTCCAACAACCTTCTCAATATCCTTATTGAAATTCCAACAATCTCCTTTCTATTGTAATGCTAACATTTTGAAGTCTTTTTAATCCTTTTCAACTTCCACCCGAAATAGAGCTTTTTAGAGTTAATTATTGTTAACTAAATATAAAACGTTCAATTTTGGGTGAAGTTCTCATAAATATGTTTACTTCCCACATTTGGGCCGAAATCCACCCTAAGTCGTTGATCTGTGCTCATCCAACAGACGATGGTATCTGTTGTCAGTTGTTGTGGGTCCCAGGACTTTTACCATTTTTCAGCCATGTCAATAGACACGAGTCACTTTTTGGGAATGGTTTTGAATAATTTTAATCCTTTACAATTTCTGCTTGAAATAGAGCTCATTAGAGTTAATTAAGTATACAATTACAAATTTAGAATTTAATGATAATTAAATGTTTATCGTTTATGGAAGTCTTATGTTAGAAGTTTGCAAAAAATGTTTAACGTTCCCACATTCGGCCCGAAATACACCTTTTGTCATTGATTTGTGGTCATCCAACAGATGATAGTATCTGTTGTCAGTTGTTGTGGGTCCCATTATACATAGGATTTATGCCAACCAAACACAACATCACCTGACACTTCATCGTCTCATGGGCCATAACCTTTCTTTCATGTTAGTGTTCAATGACACGTGTTTTCGGTGAAATTTTGCAAAAAAAATTAGACATCCCACATTCAACCCGAAATACACCTTAAGTCATTGATCCATGCTCATCCAATAGACGATAGTATCTATTGTCAGTTATCGTCTATCCCATTATGAATAGGATTTAAAATTTTAAATATGATTTAAATATATAATTTAAATATGTAATTTCAAAACTTGCATGATATTTCATTTTTTTTATTGATAATTTTTGTATTGTATTACTTGGAAATAAAATATTAGAAATATGCAAGTATAGGTGGTATAGTAAAACCACCAGAGTTTTGTCACCACAAAAAACACCCCCAAGGGCCAAAACCACCATTCCCAACAAAAAATAAAACCCTCCTACATGCAGAAACCCCATAATTCTAATTCAGCGAACCAAAATTATTAGCAGACATCCCCTCACACATACAAAGCTGGGGAGAAAATGGACATGGAACAAAAAGATACAAGCAGACAATACCAAACACCACCGGCCATAGTAGGATTAACTTAGAAAGGGTCTGTACTCTAGGTCATCATAGAATTCTGAGAGTTGCTTCATTGCTTGGGTAGTCTTGGATCTCAGCCACAACTCTCGACCCACCTCTGCACGTACCAATTCATGAAGGACCACTAAAACCTCATCACACTGCATTAACCTTGCAAACATTTTGAAGGCTTGCCACCTACGCTAAGGAATATATTTGCATCTTGCCTTCAAATCATCAACATCCCATTGAATGAGTGGTAGTGGTGCCACTGGACTAGCCACCCCTACCTTAGGAACAATGCCCACCTTTGGGACCACACGAGCACACACACTATCAGATTTAATAGGTAGTTTGAATCAATTACAACTCTCGGGACATTTTTTACCTTGTCCACCTCATCCTCAAACTGGAAACCCCAAGCGGCAATCAATAATATGCCTCCATGTTTTTCCTATAGCGATGACCTACATGGACAATTTCCTCTCCCAAAAACATTTTCACACTCTCATACGGCCTCTCATCCTTAAAGAAGAATAAACCTTTCATCCTCATGCCTGTAAACCATCCAAGAAATGGGACTAATTTCTTATAAGTATGGAAGGAGAAATTGGCTTCCATGCTTCTTAAGAAACCCAAGACAATGTTGCAAGTGCAAACAGTATGATACCAAGAGTTGCAATTCACCCAAGCTCTAAACACCTCTCACTCGATTCTAATTTCTGACATTCAATGGTGGCGACCATCAACATTAATCACAAACTTTGCCATCATTCCTCTGCATGTACTACTTCAGCCGCATAATTCGTCTGCATAAGATGGCATTAAAGCTACCTAGAGGCTAAATGTTAGCTATTCACTTTTAGTGACGTGCGTACCATAAGGCAATATCACTGCATATCCGTTGTCAGTTCTCGTGGGTCCCATTATTCATGGGATTTTTGCCACCCAAATGCCAAGTCACCTGACACTTCATTGTCTCATGGGCCATAGCCTTTATTTCATGTCGGTGTTCAATGACACGTATTTTCGGTGTTCAATATACATGTACTTAGTTAGTTGGACTTTTTTAATATTGAAATTATGCAAAAAAAATTACAGCAAGTTAGTTGGACTTTTAATTCACATGTTTTTCACAAGATAAACATCTTTTTTTTATATATTTATAATCAATGATAATCAATGTACAAATAATTAATGAAATGAATTTGATTTTTTTTTATATATGAAATATAGAGGAAGAAACATTACATAAAAAAGATCACAGTATTAAATTTATTTCCATTGTTTAAAAAAATATCGAAATAACGTAGCTCATAGACAACAACAAAAAAATGTATGAGCTAAGACATTGTGATCCTTATCAGATGCTATCACTTCCAGCCAATCCCTGACATTATGGTATTTTTCAAATACTTCTTTGTTAAGCACTTCACATATCTTTTAGAAAAGGTCATCTTAGAAGTGACACTGAGTTTATTCTTTAACTTTAGAGAATAAATTAGAATAGACCTGCTATTTTTTTTATGGTGAAAATTAAATCTTATATCCACACAAATTAATAACTACTTAAGCTATTTCAAAACATAATGATTATGCTAAGTATCTTGCCATGGCATGATGGCAGCAACAAATAATAAAATGAAATAGAAAGCATTTTTATATCCATAAGAAGCAAATTGAAACAAACTAGAATTTGCAAAATTATCATTAATATATATGTTTTGCAAATTTATAATTTTTACATGTCGAAGTCCCTCAAAAACTTTAAAGCCAAAATGAGTGAGGTTATGAGGAAATAGCCAAAAAAATAAAACTACTAGGGGGGCGAGGCCAGGGCATAGGCAATGGACACATTCATGGTTTACCCTAGGAATCTCGCCCTCCCTCTATGTATAATTCTTCAGACATTATAAGCTGTGAGAATTTTTCAAGCCAACTATAGTTTGGAAAGTCATTCGGGAGAAACCATTTCTAGAGAAAGTCCCTACCAATCCACGTCCATTTCCTATGACACATCAACTGCTCTGCATTCAGGTTCAAAAGAAATGGTTGTCTGGCCATTGTTTGGTTAGGGAGGAGAAGCTTGGTTAATTCATTCACCCAAGGGATCCCCACCTCTACTTTTGCAAAGACGACAATAGTAACGTCATCTCCAAGGAAGTCTTCTTTAAACACCTTCCTTAACAGCAACAACATATCCACCTTGTCTAATGCCAAGAACCGGGATGTAACTTCCATGTTAACACAGTATCTATTTTCATTTCGCAGAAACTCTCTACCCAACACCATCCTCACAACCTCATTGGTGAACATCCCAACCTCCTTACAGACTGATTAGAGGGTTGGGTCTCTAACTGAGCCCAAAAAGGTCCTCTGGTCCTCCACAGAAATGTTTCTCAGGCGGATAGGAGTGTCCATCTTGAGAAATCATAATACCAAATTATACAACCTGAGCCTATAGACCTAAACCAGAGGCAGAATTTAACTACCATCAACTCCGATGATTTACTTACCAAAGGTTAATTGAAGATGAAAGAAGCAGAGATCGTCTATAAATATCTAAAGCTCTTGATTGTAATAATTCCTTCTCTAATCATATTAATTCCTTTAAATTGTTTTAAATCTTTTGTATATCTCTGCAAATCTTTCCCATAATTGCACTAGTGTGCGAAATTGGAAACAACTCTAAACCAGTACCAAATACCATATTGGAAGTCATGGGGGTAGATTGGATTGCAGTTAGTGACAAGACATATATTAAATGACCAACATTATCGATCGTGACACTTGATACGTGTTTATTGAATCTAATTCCATTCCGGGGACTTTCTGGAGAACTATGTTCTCTTCAAAAATTTGGGCCGAAATAAAACTTTAGTCATTGATATACGATCATTGAACGGTTTAAAATCATTGATGGATTTAAGGTACGTGTGACGTGTCAATGTGGTCATGCTTATCGATACATCATGCAGAGTCTGAACTCAATGTGATGTGATGTGATGTGCCTTGTCTATTAAAGGCAATGAATTCATGAGATCACCAATAAAATATATATTTTTTCATAAATAGCAAAACACTAGCCAAACAAATTAAATAATTTTCAAACAGTGGATAAAAATCGCCAATATGCTTAAATAATTTTTCCTTCAGAGTAAAAATTTTCTCCCATACACTTATATATTTGTTCCTTTAAATGAAAAACATTTGCCTCCTACAATATATATTTTCTCCACAAAACAAGGTATTATTCGCCATAATTTTATGGAATTTTTGTACTATATAAAAAAATCGCCAATACAATTTTTTTTTCCCTACTTTGAAAGAAAAATTCTCCATCAATATGAAAATCCCCTCCCCCCCCCAAATAACGCTTGATTCACTAGGGTTTTACACTTTTTCCCGGGGGTGCTTTCTTAAAGTTATCCCTGGGTAGAAGATAAAGATGTAGTTAAAAAAGTCTTAAGATCTCTGCCATCTAAGTATGATTCCAAAATATCTACAATAGAAGAAGCAAAGGATATAAACACGTACACTATGGATGACTTATATGGTGCTCTCACAACATATGAAATGAGAACATGTAAAGAAGAGTATTCAATTAGAGAAGTAGCCTTCAAGGCTATGAAAAAGGTTAAAGAAATTGATTTTGACTCTGAGGTAGATATAAAAGAATCTAACTTTGTCACGAAGTTGATAAAAGGGATCAAGAAAGTATAAAGGAATGTTTCAACAATGGTAGGATAGGACATTTTGCTACCATATGTCCTTATGATGAATCCAATAGTGATGAAGAGAAAATTAAAATGCAAGGCAAAAATAAATCATTTAATTCTAGAAGGAAGTTATTTCATAAGAAAAAGAAAAGTCCATTTATCATAGATGTTGATGTATCTAATAGTAATTCTAAAGACACTGTTTATGAAGAACAAGAAGTTTTATTTATGGTAATGAAAATTCTAACTACAAATTAGGAAGATACACATGAGGACAATGGTGAATTTGAGATTGTAGATGTTGATCTAGAGGGTGAATTGATTTGTGCCCTAAAGGAAATCAAAAGATTGAAAAAGGATGCCTTCATACAAAAAGACCAAGCCATGAAAGAAAAGGAAAACTTGATCAGAAAGATTAATAAGGTTTGCACATAACTTGAGGAAATTAAGAGAATTGAAGAAGTGGCCAAGGCAAAGTTGGCTTGCAAGATAGAGAATTGTCAAAACTGAGAGGTAGAAATTGTCTCGTTAAGAAAGAAGTTAGCAAGATATGAAAGTAACAAAACTTAAAGAGAATGAAGTTGGTCAAAGTTAAAAAATGTTGGGAACTAATAACAACCATCAAACACAAACTTCCTCAAAGTCTGATCACAAAGATGCAGATGATTATGCAAAGAGGAACAATAAAGTGTTCACAGGATCATTAATTACACATGGAAGATTTCCAATCATGTTAAACTCTCATTTCTTTGGTTATTGTTTTTATTGTGCTCAGTATAGACATAAGTTTAATGAGTGTAGAGTTTCCATAAGAAGGAGATCAATTTTTTTGGATAGAAATCCTTTTGTTATGATGAATAATTTGATATGCTATAACTGTCATAATTTTGGCCACATAGCCAATTATTGTAGATTGAATGTTGATCAACAAAATAAGGGAAAAAATATTGATATTGAGAAGATGAACAAGGCTAAATCAGTTTGGAGACCAAAGACAATAAATAATGTTGAAAATTCAATGTTTGTTTAGGTTGCATTTCATGCTAAAAAGAAATATTTGTGGGTGATTGATAGTGGTTGTTCAAACGACATGATTGGTGACAGAGAGAAATTTAGCAAACTTGAAGAATATGATACTGGTTTTGTTAGTTTTGGAGATAATACTTCCAAACAAATCAAAGGCTTGGGAACTCTATTGTTAGATGATAATATGCCTATTCATGATGTTTACTATGTAGAATATTTGAAATATAACTTACTAGTTGTTAGTCCACTCTTATTTTTCTATCTTTTCACATTCTTTAAATATTTTCCCCTTGCAATTTGTTTTCTTGAACTGAACCTCTCACTTGAACCATTTTAAGGTTCAAAGTTCAAGTTCAAGTGTAGTATGTGACATAGAGGCTTTGTTAAAAAGGGTGTTAAAGGTCTTGGTGGTCGTAGTTCATTGAACTTGAACCGTGAACCTTTAGAGTGGTTCAAGGTTCAAGGTTCAACATGTTAAAGAAAGTCTCGCGTAAGTCATGTTTTATAATGGGTAAGCTTCATGTTCATGTGTTTTGCACTAATACTATTTTGAACTTCAACCTTTGAACTTATTTTCGAAGGGTTCAAGGTTCAAGGTTCAAAATTTGAGGGTTGATGACTTTGGAGATAAAGTGGACAAGTGTCAGCATATAGAGAATATTCTAGATTTAAAAAATGAACCTCGAGAAAATGAATTGTGATGTGAATCCATACTTGGGAATAATCATTCCAAATAATCATTTCAAGTAAAGGATGCAGAGGAGAAAAGACTTGCTATTAATGAATTGTCAGAACTTGATCTTTTCGGCATGATTTGGCATGAATGAGTATGTAGTTTTCAAATCATGACACATCACGCGGCCGATATTTTAGGCCAGTTCCTAAGATTTGTTTTATTTAAAACAAGTTACTTCCCTTTATCATTTACCCAATTTGGTAAGTAGAAGGTTAATACAGGCGACATTTTTGGCTCCCAACTTTGTGAATTCTCAGTTCTGCATGAAAGGTGAGGGCAAGTTATTCCTCTTTTCTTGTTGGTTTTCATGAATTGAAAGTGTTATTTGATACTTTAGTCAGTTCAATCAATTCTTCCTATTGTGCATTTTCTAATTGTAAAACTAAAATGAGATCGAAAGTACCTCAAGTAGACCAGAAGTCTTGGCTAGTTAGTTCCCTTCCTAACATAAGAGATAATTTTTTTTCCGTTAGTAGATTTAAATGAATTTAATGAAAGAGTGTGAAATTTAGCTAGCTCCCCTTTGATGCAGAAAATTTTAGATAGTGGGTTGATAGAAGTTGTTGCATTTCCTCCCACTGTGTCATGTCCAGAAGTAGTTTTGGAATGTATGAGCAGATGTGATCATGTAGATAGGTGTGTAAGAGATGCAGAGGGTAAGGTTTTGCTTGCAATTAATCAAGAGGTTGTTTCTGCCATAATGAAAATACCAAAGAAGGAGCAATATGAGGACTGGACGGTATACAAGTCACAAGGGATTTTCTCTAAGAAGTCATGTTATAGGAGCATCATTGCAAGAAATTGGTTATTAAAATTTCAAAAGGGGGGTTCAAGACTGCCAAGCCCATTAACCCGAAAGCATCTGATTCAGGAAGTAAGGGATATGGTCATTTTATTGCATAGAATGCGGGGAAATTAGATAGCCTTTTATTGGGAGGATTGGATGTATTTCTTTATTCGGGTCATTTTTTGTGACAAGAGATGCATAGATTGGGCAGAGTTAATTGCAGAGAGAATGCATGAGGGTTTAAGTTGTTTTGGGAACAAAAACTTCTATATGTCATCCTACCTCATATATTGTTTAGCTTGTACTCATCAATGGGTAGGTCTGTATCATGAAACTTGGCAGAATGATATGAAGATATATGAATATCACCTACATTTGCAACAACATAGGGTTACTGAAAATTATTATAAGGTTCACAATATTTTCTTGGGCAGGTTAGTATTTGAATTGAAAGGAGATGTTCATAAGAGATTGATTGAGGAATCTATGCAGTTTATAAATATATATGGCAACTTCTATATTCAGTTCTCCAGGTTCACTTATTTGAGGGTTGGTGGCTTTGAAGGAGAACCTGATAAATTGCCAAGGTATGCTTTTGACAGACAAATATTAATTGAAGTTTTCAAGCAATTAGCTCATATAGATAAGAAATATGGGGAAGAACACCAAACAGGGGTTTCCTTTCCCATTGAGCTCACATACTACACTTGTAGCGGTGTTTCAGATGCTTTGAATTTGGAATTAGAGTTCAAAAGGTTCAATTTTTGGTTGTATTTCCCCTGCGCTGAATTTGATACTAAAGGATTTGCAATGACACAATTTACATTTAGGGAGAATTTTTTACATGTACCTGATTAAGAAGACTTTTGGGCGGATTGTGTGGATGAGTATGAAGTCCAGAAAAGAGCTCACCTGAGACTCACAGTGAAGCAAATTCAGGATTATGGTCTGAAGGTAAACACTACAAATATTGTGGATGATGAAAATGATTTGCTTGATTCCAAATTTTTTGATGAAAGGTAGCCAGGGGTAATTCCAGAGATTGACTGGACAAAGGATGAAGAAGAAAAAATTCAAACAAGGACAATCTTGGTCATTTGAAGAACAGAGAAGTGGCTTAAAAAGCGAATACCAAGAAGAAGTTCAAGGAAAGATTCAACCTCACCCATTGAGGTCATTGTATCTAATGCTCTTGTCCCATCTTGTGCTACAAGTTTACAAAAATAGGGAAAAGGAGGACAGAGATAAAAGACAGTGCAAACCAAAGAGGAGACGACTTCTGTTAGAGTTACCCGCTCAAGAACAAGAGGCAAAAGGCATTCCTTGCCTATTGATACTGTAGTAGCTGATCTTGAGATGGATACTACTTCAATTGATCCAATCAAAGAGCGACAAGATTTAGCAGATGAGGGTGATAATCAACAGGGGCAGGAAGCCCCAAATCAAGTTACTACTATGATAGTCACAGATGGAAAAAAAGTGGAACTGACCCAGATAGGTCTCAAGTTCCTTCAGGACCTGTATGGTTAGAAAATATGTTAAGCACCAAAAAGGGAAATATTGTTCTAGCCCCGATTCCAGTTGAAGATATGGTGAGTAAGTGGCTGGGAAAAACTCGTAAGGTAAAGAAGTCAAAAACCATGTCAAAGATTGATTTTGATGCAGATAGTGGAAAATGGATTGTAGAGATAGCGCGTCAATTAATAGAGGAGAAAACAGAGAGTCCTACAACTCAGGAATTTGTTGTTGAAAGGATTAAACTTGGAACTACCTCTCGAGCTACATATGTGCTTCATCTTGAAGCTTCAACAGAGAAAATTATAACCAGGACCTGGAAAGATGAGAAGGATAAACATCAGATGAAAGAGAAGTTACAGAGGATGGCAAAGTATATTGAGGCAATCAATGATCCAAATCCTCAATCTCTATCAAAACTTCCAATGTCTTTCAATCCTAAGTCCCCCACAAATCAAAAGACTCTAGAACAAATACAGAAATGTAGATTGATCACAGAAATTGTGATGGAGTGGCTAGAAAGAATTTAGAATTCTGGTGCAAAATACTTTGTTAATTTAAGAAGAGTATATAATGGGGCGATACAAGTCATGAAGGAACTGGAATTCAAGATCATCAGTTGGAAAAATGAAGAAGCAAAATGGGCGCCAAAAGCAACACAGATGTGAGAAGTGCAAAATTATGGGGAAATGAAGTTTCTTGCAAAAAAACCTATGGCAGGTTTGGATGATAGCATTTTGTATGTGTGTCAGAAGAATATTGAATGGAGAAATTCTCTGATAAAATAGGGCTTATGGGGACTTCACGAAACTAATAAATCAACTCGCAGAGTTAGTCACCTCCATGAGAAATGACCTCGTGTGCATTGGGATAAAATGCCTAAAAGATGATGGAAGAATCCTTGAGAGAGTTGAGGTTATAACTGAATCATTTAAGGGCAAAATCAATTATGTGAAAGAAGCTAAGGGTTTAGTTCCGGATGACCTGAGTGTGATTGCTAAAATTGAATCATTCCTATTTTTATGTATTAGACATCTGGATAGTCACTCCGACAAAGTTGCGTAGGTTCAGAAGGAAAAAGAAGTCTGGAAGCAACGAATGGCACATGTGGGATTACCTCATGACAAAATCATTCAACACTTTGTCACTGCACATGCAGATTGGAAGAAAGAGGCAGTTACCAGAACTGCATAGTAATATTTTCCGTCGATGATAGATCCTTTTACTTGTTGGTTGCAAAAACAATTTTATTTTTGATGTTGGTTTCACTAACTTTGCAAGGCAGAAGGTGTTGGATTTTTGTGTTTCCTATTTTAACCATTGGCTAGGTTGTGGCTATATATTTATGTTTTTGAGACTCTAGAAAGGTCAAAAAAATTGTGATTTTTTTTTTTTTTTATAGTAGATAATATCTGTGTTTTTCTTTAAAAGAATTGCTGGAAACTGGAATGATTGATCAACCCATATAAGTTATGGTGTTATCATTAAATATGGGTGTTTAAGGAATAACAATGTTTCCTGGGATGCTTGCTATAAACATAATATCATTTTATGCTCAGTCATTTCTATGTTTTCTTCAATTCATGGTTACCATTAGTTGTTATTAGACTCATTACATATTGATTTGTGTTGATCTCCATTGCCCTATGAGGCACAAGAGAGTATCAATCAGCCATCAGTATTGCTAAGCTTCTACTATGATTTGAATTTATACAGTGAGCATGTTTGTGGATTGGAGTCTGTGAACTTGCAATAAATTCTTTTAGAATATTTTCTCCGCTTTTAGTTTGGAGGCATTCATTTGTGTTGATAGATGAATGTTGAAGCCTTTCAATGCTTTCTGGTAAAAAGTGTTAGTATTTTATTTATATAATAAATTCATTGCAAATCATACAAGGAGCTGCCCTCTAATGTAGAGGTTGAATTTCAATCAATTCATCCAACTATTGGTAGTTTGTTTCTTTTCATAAAGGGCGAACCAGAGTCATATTTTTTCTTAAGGAAGATAATTCTTAAGATTTCAGAAAAGAGACAAATTTGTTTACCAACACTAGTGTAAGCCAGATTTTTTACAATGGTTACAAAGTTTTGTTTAATGCTCAAGGTTGTGAGATAAATAAAAAATCAGGAAAGTTAGTTGCAGTAGGTAAGAGGATGAAAGGAAATGTATACAATCTGAAAAACATCACAAATAGTTACAACACATGAAGATATTTGTCTTATGAGAGAGGTTGATGAGAGTTGGTTGTGGCATAAAATACTTGGACATCTAAACTTTGACAATCTCTAGACAAAGTAAGAAAACATCAAAATGTTAGAGGTATTCCACTCATTCACAAGCCAATAAACAAAACTTGCAAAGAGTATCAACCTTGGAAATAAACAAAGATCAGTTTTGCATCAAAGTATTATTCATCTACTAAACCATTGCAGCTAGTTCATACAAATTTGTGTGGTCCTACTAGGACAAAGGCTATTAGTGGAGAATGATATATTATGCTTTTTGTTTATGACTATACAAGAATGACTTGGGTGATGTTTTAGAAGCATAAGTCAGAGGCATTTGACAGATTTAAGGTGTTTAGAAAGATGATTGAAGAGGAAACAAATCTAGAAATAAGGTGTTTAAGGTCAGACAAGGGCTGAGAATATATATCAAGTGATTTTGAAGAGTATTGTGAGCAACATGGTATGAAAAGATAATATGATGCCTCAAGAACACCTCAACAAAATGGGGTGATTGAAAGGAAAAATAGGACAATTAAGGAGATGGCTAGAACCATGATTGATGAAGCAAAGTTGCCTAATATATAATAGAAAGAAGCTATTAATACAATTGTATACACACTAAAGAGAGCTCAATTAAGAGTCAAGACTAAATATACACCCTATGAATTGTGGTATGGTAAATCAACCTTTGTCAAGTACTTTAGAATTTTTGGTAGTAAATGCTTCATTAAGAGAGATGATGAAAGTTTGGGCCACTTTGAATCAAAATCCGATGAGGGTATTTTCCTTTGCGATTCTACTCATAGTAAGGCATATAATTTTTTTAACAAAATATTTCAAAGGATAGTTGAAAGTGCTCATTTAAAGGTTGATAAAAAATTGTAGATTGACAACAACAATGTGGAAAATATTGAAGAAGAATCTGATTCAAAAGTTGAAGTGGAATCTCCTAAAGAAGAAGAGCATGCAAGCAAATGAGTGGATATTGTGATGAAAACACATGTTCTTGTCATTGAAATGATAGGATCTAAAAATCCCTCCAAGACACTTCTAAAGAATCATCCTCAAGAACAAATAATTAGAGACAAAGATGTTGGGGTTCAAACCAGAAGAAGAGATGCTTTATCAGGTGAGAAAGCATATTTTTGTTTGTTGCCACAATAAAACCTACAAATTATACTGAAGCCAAGAAAGATGAGTTTTGGATCAAGGTCATGGAGGAAGTGTTGAATCAAATCGAAAAGAACAAGGCTTGGGAGTTCTAGTCCCTAGGCCTAAAAACAAGAATGTTATAAGAGCAAAATGGGTTTATCGAAACAAGTTGGATGAAAATGGTAAGGTTGTGAGAAACAAAGATAGACTTCTTTGTAAAAGGTACTCTCAGATTGAGGGTATAGACTTTGGTGAGACATTTTCACCTGTGGCAAGGCTTGAAGCCATAAGGATATTCTTGGCTTTTTTAGTGTTTAAAAACTTTAAAATCTACTAAATGGATGTTAAGGCAACCTTTCTTAATGGATATCTTGATGAAGAGGTCTACATGGAGAAAACCGAAGGCTTCATATGTAAAGAAATTCATGATTCTATTTATAGGTTGAAAAGGGCTTTATATGGTTTGAAACAAGCTCTTAGAGATTGGTACTCTAGGTTAGATAAGCACCTATTAGCACAAGGTTTTACTAAAGGAGGTGTGGACAATAATCTGTATATTAAAATACAAGGTAAGGATGTACTTGTTGTAGAAGTTTATGTAGATGACATTATATTTGGTTGCGACAATCATGATGTGTTAAAAATGTTTCCTAATCTCATGCAATCAGAATTTGAAATGTCCATGCTTGGAGAGTTGTCTTTTCTTGAGTTGTAGATTTCTCAACTTGATGAAGGTATCGTTCTATCACAAACAAAATACATAAGAGAGATACTTAAAAGGTTTTAGGTGGATGAATGCAAACTAGGGAGTACACCCATAATATTAGGATGTAAATTGATCGATGTTGATAACTCACCCGATGCTAATCAAACTAGTTATAGATCTATGATAGGAAGCCTATTGTATATTACAACATCTAGGCCTGATATTATGTAGGTAGTGTGTTCGGTAGCAAAATATTAGTCCTCTCCCAAAGAGTCTCATGTAAGTCTTGTCAAGAGAATATTTAGATACATCAAAGGGATAATGGATTATGGATTGTGGTAGCCTAGACATTTTGATTTTACTTTAATTGCTTATACTGATGTTGATTGGGTAAGATGTCTTGATGATAGGAAGAGTACTAGTGGAGCAACATTTTTCTTGGGTGATAGACTTGTGGCTTGGCATAGAAAGATACAATAATCTTTGTCTCTATCAATAATAGAGGCAAAGTATATTATTGCTACTACATATTATACTCAAATTATTTGGATGGTGCAAACCCTTTTAGACATGAAGGTGGAAATTCCTAAACTGGTTTCAATCTTGTGGGATAGTACTTGTTCTATCAACATTTATAAGAAACATGTTATGCACTCCCAAACTAAGCATATTGACATTAGATATCATTTCTTATGAGAGCAAGTGTTGGTTAATACTGTCTCTTTGAACTTTGTTTCCACCATAAACCATGTGGTGCAAGAGCACCTAAGGATTGAAATTACCTTGACCAATTTTGACTTTTGAGACCCTTCTGTGGCCATGTAGATATTTGTTTGGTTGTTTTATTTGCAGTTTTTGAGTTTTTCCTTATCAGCAAGACCTACCCCAATCGACAAGTCTTATCCCGATGAGGTCGCCAAGTTGGAGTAGTTGTATCGGGTATCAGTGGGAGTTGTTGCATGCTTTACCGATGACCCGATGGGAGTTATCAGGTATTGAAGAGAATATTTTTATGTTATCCCATTGACCTGATAGGAAAGTGCTAGCTGATAACAAGTGAGCAAGTCTTGCGGCTTCAAAAAGGATCAGACAATTGTCGCTATACCGCAACAAGAAAATGATCAAAGTTTATCTGTTACTTGGCGACAAAGGTGGGGCCCAGCAAGGGAGAAACATAGGAAATTTAATGAGTGATCAAGTCCTGGCTGATCATATGGTTGTCACCATACCTCTATGCAAAGGTGCCCAAAGTTTATCTGTTGCAACTTGGTGACCATGGTGGGACCTAGTGAAAAAAGAAGAGCATTCCGAGCGGTTAGAAAGGTCATGCTAAGATGTCAGGGTAGAGCCCCCAGAACCAATCAATAAATGCCATTTGGCAAAACACAAAAGAGAGATTGAGCAGATCAGATGATCATATTAGCTTTTCGGTTATCTTCCCGAAGATCGATATTAACACCCAGCAAGTGGAGAAAGGCATCGGCTATCAGACGAAGGGATTTCTTGCTATCCCGATGCCCGATGAAAAAAGTGTGAAAGCTGAAAATTGTCATCGGTCATTGGAAGTAAAGTTTTGAAGACTTCCTGATGACCCAATAGGAAGTGTGGAGCACAAAAAGTCGACATTAGCAGTTGGAAGCCGAGTTCTGTGGCTACATCGATGGACCATTTTGTAACTATTTTTCAGTTTGAAATAGTCTGTGTTTCATGACAGATGGAATGTTTAAAAGACCCAATGGGCATTTGTAAAGGGTTGGATGTTGGATGGTTGAATACTACCTGAAATACATACAGTCTATTTTCTAGTTTTCTTTCGCTGTGTGTTGTATTGTCTTGTTTTGTTAAAATTTTCATTACAGTTTTGTAATTTAAGTTTCCTTTTTGTTGTTCATTTTGGTGTTTTAAATTCATGGTGTAAATATGGATCTATCTTGAATCTCCTCCATGGGATCCATGTGGCCATTGGTGTTCTTCAGGAAGAGCCAAAAATGTACAGTAGAAGTAGAGTAGTAGTAGGAGGAAGCTAGGAAATGGCAATTGCCATTTTTGCATACTGAACCTAGGCGAGCTTGATGGTAGTCCAGCTAGGTATCAGTAATTGATTGAGATAACTTGCAGGGGAAGGAAATTGTTGAGAACTGGAAGAAGATTCAGAAGGCTACAAGCTTGAGATTGAAACATTGAGTAATCAAGAGGAAAGTTTGCTAAACCAAACAAGATGGGTGGTTTTGCAAAGAGTCAAGAATGAGTGTGTCCTTCACCCCTGCAAGGATATAGTGAGAAAGCTTACTTTGTGAGCTTGAGGTTGGTGTTAAGAAAACAAATGGTAGGGAAGCACCTAGAAGTCTAGAAGAGTAGACTTGGAACCCGGGAAGGGATAGAAACAAACAATCAAGAAATCTAATTGATGGTTAAATAGGTAGCCTCTCCATCACCATGTAGTTGATATTTTCACTAAACCCTTGGCAAAGGAGGTCTTTGAAAGGTTGAGATAGAGGTTAGGTGTCTTATCCCTATCCTCTATTAACTAATCCATTAGTAAGTTCTTTGGTTTTAGGGGGACCCTATAATTTTCATCCTTGTTTTCCTGAAACCTCATGTTCTCCCCATTGCCATTAATGTCAAAGGGGGAGATTGGCATAGTACTTGAAGTTACACTAGTTGAGCTGTAGATGTTAATTAATGCATACAAAAATTGGGGTTTTTAGCATATAAAGTTGTAGGATGTTGATACCTTATGCAATATAAATAGTTGCAAGAAGTTGAAGTGCAACATAGTGCAAAATTTGTAGTTATGCAGAGAATGATAGTAACCAAGTATGTTTGCAAGTAAAGGATGATATAGTTTGGGATCATAAAATTAGTTCATCAAGGGGATTAAAATTGTAATTACTAAAGATATTGACATCAATTCCAAAGGGGGGTTTGTTGGCATATGTTTGTCATTGATGTCAAATGGTAAAGTTGACTATCAGAACTTTGTCATTTGTTTGAATAGTATTGAAGGTATTTAAATGTGACTTTGGTTCAAGGGGTTATATGGTAGTAGCCTCTCATAAAGATGTTTTTCTCATCAATAAGAATGATGACTTGATCAAAATTGTATTATACATTTTGCGAAAGAGGTTTAACATTGGAGGCAATTTGAGTTTTAGTTTTGTGAGAAATGCAGTTGATAGAATATGTTATTTAAAATAGGTTTTATGAATGACAAGGTGCATTGCATATCTCAGTATTATGGTTCCTTGAAGTCTTAATGAAAAAATAACAGTCAGGATTTGATATTTAAAGGCTTACAATAAGATTTTGAATCCACGCCATAGCGGCAAGAGCTTGTGACAAGAACTAGTCACAACGACAAGAACTTTAATGATTATAATAGAAATCATAATGTTCAATAGATGATAATGCCATTAATTATTAGTGTGATCTTTATAGCTATGTCTATGTTTGATATATAATCTTTAATATATGCAAGAATGAAGCTCATTTTTTTAAACACCAATGGCTAGTTCCTGTTATAGGAACTTGATGTGTGGTTGCTAGTTCAGTTTTGTGTGTAACAGATTATTCTAATTGTTCAAGGTCTTTTTTTTGGAGATTTTAAAATGAAGAAGTTGGCTTGATATTTGTTTTGTCGATGAAAAAACAATGGGTTTTAAAAGATAGAATTTTATTCTCAGTCATTTATGGAGAAACAAATAAATCATTGCAAATAGTTGTAGAATAATGATCTTGAAAATATATAACTGAGACAAAACTTTTTCTCGATTGTTAGGAGAATGTAATTATATGAATAGACTAACTAAATTTGTTCTCTATAGATGTTTGAAAACAAATGGGAAGTTGATGTAAATATTCAATGTTGTAGATTTAAGGAAAGTAGTCTGTGAATTATAGTGAAGCAGAGAAATCCTCTGTATATGTTTTGATTTATTTTGAGATTGGTTAATGGAGTTCGTGCTCTTATTTCCAATGAGACATATCTTATAACCAATGAAGTGTGTATTCTAACTAATGAGGTTTGTCTAGTGAGGCTCAATAAAATTATTTTGCATAGTAGTTTTTACCCTTCTAGGGTTTTCCACTCAAACACTTGTGTTGTGTGATGTTCATATATGACTTGTTTTTTGATGGTGGATATAAGTTTTGATGCTATTGGTTTGAGTTCTATGGTCTTTTTATAATGTGTAATAGTGTCATGGTGTCATTGTGTTAAAAATATGTATATGTTAACTCAATTGAATTTTATTGACCACTAATTCACCCCCCCCCCTCTCAATGGTATGGATTATGAAGAGGGGAAAATATAAAGCCTAATGGTTAGTGTATAAACCAAATAAAACATAAAATAATACATTCAAGTACACAAATAAACCATTATACCTTATCTTCTACTCTTCCTCTGATCGAGCTTGATGAAGTAGAGGCAGCCTTGTTGCTTTACTTGATTTGCTCCTTTGATGGTGGATTGTGGATTGATCTCCACTAAACAACAAGATTGGATTTGGATTAGACTTGAATGATGATGATGGATGAGAAGGATTTGGCTTAGATGAGGGAATATTTGGGTATTATGATGACATGATGGATGATTTTGGAACTCAAATGGACAACATAAGATTAGATGAAAAGTGGATATGGAAATGAGGGGAAGAGACCCCAATTTATAGATTTGAGGAAGCCAAAATAGAGGGTCAAGATTGATTTGAGATGAAGGACTAGGATTGAAAGAAAGAGTGGGAGAGGATTGAGAGGACATAGGCGTGGGATTCAAGAGATATGCCATAAAGGCATTTCTTGTCTCCACACTCCTTAAGGTACCTAGGGAAGAGCTCCCAAGTACATTGGGAAGAGAAAAAGGAATTAAAAATTCCAAAATAAAAGGATGTGTGGGAAGACTAAATGAGAAAAAGAATTAAAATTTCCTTGGGAAGAGGATTCTTGGGAAGATTCAAAGAATTTGAATTTCCTTTAAAGGATCAAAGTTGATCCATCCCTCATCAAGGTGATTAGGGATGTGAAAATGATTAAGGGGATTGATTAGGTGGCTTAATGAGTGAATTAGAGTGCAAGTGGGAAAGTTAGGAGGATGTGACATGAGAGAGAATGAGTGGAGGAATTTAAAAGTGAGGAATAATGATAATCATGCTTCTAGAAGAATTAATTAAGTTAGGTGAGGATTAGAAGAAATGATTTGTAGGAATCACATAAATTAAGTTAATTAATTATAATTAATTAACTAAAATGAATTTAGAAAAATTAATGATTGAGATGACTTTAGAAGAATGGAAAATAATAAATTTATTATCAAATTAATTATCAAACTATAGTGATCAAATTAATTAAATTTGATTTAATTAATTTTAGGAAAGGGACCAACACAATTAAATTAATTAATTATATGGACAAGCTTAAATTAATTAAATATTAATTTAATTACTTTTAGGTGTCTACATTTTGCCCCTCTTTGATATAGCATCATGAAGTGATGTTATATCAAAGAAGAATAAAACACAATGAATGGAAAGGATAAGGACTAGTAGCATGATACCCCAGTCATAGGTGAGATGAGGAAGTATAATGAGAAGGTAGTAGTATGCCCCCTCGAGAGGACATGTGGGTTCTAAGAATGTGGGTGTGCTCTTGAAATGGATTAGAGGACTAGAGGATTGAGGATGAAAGCATGTAAAAAGGATAAGGATGATGAAGGCGGAATGAATGAATTAGAGTCTCCAAGATAAATGGATGAAATGAGATGAATGAATAAAATGAAGTGGATGGGATTTCTTATTATGTAGATGTGGAGAGAAAACCTAGTTTTGATTTTTCAATGGAAGATCTACACCACTGACTATAGAAGTTGGGATGTTGTGAATATCCAATGTGTGGACTAGACTCTCAGACAATAGGTATCTCAATGCACATAAGTTTGCAAAACACCGATGATAGTGTAGATGTGAGACTATAGGATTATGCAAGACAAACCATCAAACATGCCATACCACTAAAAATATGCCCCATTATACACCAACCATGACATGTCGAGATATAGGATGATCAAGGCAGCCCTGAACAGGTATAGTCCTGGGACGTAAGATGAAAATCAAAGCGAAAATCTAAATCATGCAAAAAATATGCACCTGACCAACTGATATCTCTTGCCAATTGTAGGACATGGATCTAGATATACTGCCGAACATGGGAAGGATACATCCCGATGGGCAAGTGATCGATTTGGATAAACTTCCATACATGGGAAGGATGCATCCCGATGGGCAGGGTGTAGATAGATTGATTAATGACAAAAGATAAGCTAGTTGTGCAGGGTCTATAGATGGGAGGATTGTCGCTAATATTTGATTAGCATAGTATGGATGGGTGTTTGGATTATGCACAAGTCAATATAAGCTCAGATAGATGGGAAAAGCTCAATTTGAAGGGAAAGATTAGTGTGATGGGGGTCATAAATGGATTGGATAACATGGGAGGGGGATTAATGATTGAGTAGGAGTGGATGGGATGGGGAGTATGATTGGATATGATGGGATTGGATTGTGGATATAGGATAAATGGATAGGGACCAATGACAAGGGAGATCCAAGACTTGGTAAAAGGATGGGTGCATGAAGAGACTGCTTATATAGGAGATGGAGGCATTAAGTAGATGGAAGGTGGTAGGATATGGAGTAAAACATGAAAGATAGGTGGAATGATGATCCAATAACTATGTTTCAAAGGAGGAAAATGCCACACTAAAGGTAGTGCAATTAAGGATGGAAGGATGGTGGATAAAGATGTATGAGATGGAATTATAATGTGGAATGGATATGAATAAAGGAGAAAATTTAGGCTTAAAATTTTTAAAGAATGCATATACATTATTTTTGCCTCTATCTTGATCAAGACTAAAGGTAGGAAGGATGGAGTATTTGTATAGGATGAGATGGAGGATATGTATAGGATAGTCAAGATCAAAGATAGGGAAGGATGATGGACTTAGATAGGATGATGGATATTGGATGAAGGATAAATGGATTGGATGCAAATGGTAGGGTAGTATGGATGAATCTTTCCCCCAAGTGTAGAGTGCAAGAGGATGAAGGGACAACACATGGTGCTTGTTTACCAAGTTTTCATCATGGTACTTACCCAAGATGCCACTAGAAGTGGGTTTCACCATTGGATGGATTTTTTCTCTTTACTTATTTTTTTGTTTCTTTTTTTTTTGGAAATAGTTTGGATGGATAGGGATGAGGATAAGTGGGTGTGGAAGATAATGTATTCATGAAGGTGAGATGGAGGGAGGACTCAATCATATAGTTCCATGGATAGTATCCTTTAAAGATGTGATATATTGAACCAAGAAATAGATGGGAAGATGAAATGGATGGAAGATGGAGGAGGATAAGGATTTATGCAAAATCTTGAATTAAAGGGATGGGATTATGGAAAATGGATGGGGTTGTGGAAGAATTGTAGATAAATGGATGGGGATGTTGGGAGGATCAATATTAGCACACACCTTGAAGGGTGGTGAAGTCGTGGCAGAGAGGATTTTAAAGTATATGGAGGATAAAATATGGTTTTGGGGATATGAGGACCCAAAATAGATGAAGGGCATGAGGGACTTAAGATAGTAGATTTTGGGACATAAGGACCCAAAATGGATTTTGAATATGGAGGATTTTTAGATGGAAGATTGTAGGACTTATGGAGGATTTTTAGATGGAAGATTGCAGGACTTATGGAGGATTTTTAGATGGAAGATTGGAGGACTTATGAGTGACTGGGCAACTTTGTTTAGAGGTGGGGATTTTCTCTCCTTTGCTAGTAATATTTCTTGAATAAAATTGCAGAGAAAGGACTTGGAGGATGGGGATCATGTGGATTTTGGAGGATGAGGATTATGCAGAGGTTTAATGTTAGACAAAATATGGTGTAAGGGACTTGGATGGGGAGTGGATATGATGGAGATGTTATAAAAAGATGGGGATTGAGAATTTGATGGGTAGAAAGATGGAGGTATACATATTGGATTAGAGGAGTATGTGGATGAGGGATAATATGAGGACATGGATGAGGGATAAGATGGATTTCCCTTGTCAAAGGTAGGGGAACGATAAGGAATGTGAGATAAATTAGGATTGACTTGGTAAGTGGGTTGGGGAGGGAGACATGGGTCGGAAGAAGTCGGATAGCATTGAGGAATGCATGAGCTAGATGGGCATGGTTGATAGGGTGATCCTTGAACCATAACCATTTCCTCAATTCAATCCATGATGTTTGAATGTGGATTTTGAATAGCTGACTTTTGCTTTCATGAGTGTGTGTATACCGTGCAAGAGTAACCTCAAAATGTTGAGAATGGTGGTGATAAGTTGGAATTGGATGAATGTGACTTAGTCAAGAAAGGTGATGGGATGATGTTAGATGAAGATGAGGACTAGGAATTAGCAACTTTGGGTTTGATTTGGATTGATTTGATTTGATTTTATTTGCCTGGATTGGGTTGGGTTTGATTTTATTAGATTGGATTGGTCCTTGGATTAGGAAAAGATTGATTAGATTAAAATGACACCTTAGCCCTTGGATTAGGACTTAGATGGGAATTGATGATGTTAACCACAAAGAAAGGTGACAACCAAGCTAGGTAAAATTTAGACCTTTACAATTAATCAAGCCTTCTTCTACTGAGGGTAGCCTTATGTTCCTAAGAAAAAGAGGGTAAAAGGATTAGGATTTTGATCAACCCGAAATGATTGAGAAAAGGTACTTGGGGGAGATTATTTCCCAAGCACAAAAGCTAATTGATGATTGATTAACAAAATAAAGGTCTAAATTAAACTTTCACAAAGTGTCGACCTTAGGATAAGGTTGATTGATTGATTGGATAATTTAATTGATTAGATTGATTAGGATTGATTGGGATTTTGGATATTTGATTAGGTTAATGTGCTAAGTCCTTAAGGATGGAATGAAAATTATTATGGAATAATGAGTTGATGATAGGCAGAAGAAGGGGATGGTTACCTAAGACTAGATTGATGATTGGATAGAGATATTGGTTGGGGATTGATGATCGTTTAGATGGATGAAAATTTATCGGGGATTTAGCTCAAATGAAGATGATAAAATAAGGGTTTGACAATGACAAAGTGAAAATTGAATAGTTTGGTCGAATGTTTGGTCAAATTTGGGAATGTTTTGGATGTTATCTACTCTTGGCAAGAGAAATCAAATAATAACAAGCACATTGGCCAAGGCAACACTTTATGACAAGTGTGAATGTGAAGGGGGCCTAGATTAGCTGAAACAATATTTTACTAGTTTTGCACAAAATGAAGACACTCATCAGACATACAAATTAGGCTAGAAGATGGAACCATTCAATAGGCCTCTCGCACAAGCAATACCTCAAACAAGTAGACAAATAGAGATTCTAGTAGCACTGACTCCCCCTTACAGTGCACTCACTTCTCGTGCATACCAAATTCTCTTACCCAAAGATCTGAGGACCTAATATATGGGGAATTCTTGTCTCATCTTGAGTGGGTACATGAGAGGTAACTTCAAGGTACGATTTGCATCCCCTACACTATGAATGTGGGATTTGGGCTACTACAACAAGGTTCTTAGTGTAATTATGAGGGTCACCAATCCAATGATGAATTCTTGAAGCAAGCTAATTAAGGATTTAACTAAGCTTATCAATGAAAAGGGGGCCTCCACTTATGTCAAATTCACTTAGCGCTTCAACCACTTGACCGACATATTTATATAGAAGCTCGAAAAACCCACTTGAGATCATGCCGAGAGAGTCAATAGCCCTGATGTGTCCCAATTTGAACTACCCTTGTGAGGTGATGAAATCCCCAATCAAGAATAGCCCTCAACTACAAAAGAAAAATGTAGGTGTTGTCAATCACCTCTCTCATCACCCAAGGTCCATGAAGGCGATGGGAGAGGATAATAGGCGTGATAGTGGGTCCACCCTACACAATGTACAAGTGCACTAAACACAAAATACACATGTTCTTTTTAGGACCAAATTAAAGATTTTTGCTAATCTAGAATGCAAAAAAAATAAACTAAATCTAGTGGAAAAGATGATGGTCTTCAACAAAATGTCCTGCAAAAGGGTGTTAGTAGTCGGATTTTATGTCTTGGATATGTGAAAAAGTTGCAAGGATAGCAAAGTTAGCAAAATTTTGAAAATAAGCACTTACAATAGAGACGTTGAAGTGCAAGCGCAGATGTTGATTGAGGCCCTCCACATAAAAAGTTAGCATCAAATTCAAAAATTGAAAAAAAATTGAGAGTAGGTAGGAATAAGCAGAGACATTGAAGTGAAGGCACAAACGTTGATTGAGGTCATGCACAGAAAAAAGATTAGCCTACAAAAATTCAAAATTTTAAATTTTAAAAACAAGGGGGAAAAGTATCCAGGTGGAGACGTTGAAGGTATGTGTATACGTTGATCCATTGATTGAACTATGCTCAGACATTGAAAATGTGTGCATACGTTGATCTGTGGATTGAACTATGATCATACATCGAAGGTATGCTCATATGTTGATTTGTGGATTGAACTATGCTCATACGTTGAAGGTATGTGCATATATTGATCTGTGGATCAGTGCATGCGCAGACATTGATTTGCAACTTTTAATATAAAAAACTCAAAAAAAAGTTAGTGGTAAAATTTAAATTTAAATGGAAAATTTGAAGGACTAAATTGGAGATGTCAAAACAATAGAGTGGAGGCACTGAAATGCAGACACATACATTGATCTGCTAACCTGCGAGGAAAATTCTTAAAAAATAACAAAAATCATTAACTTCAAGGGATGTGGGTCCCACTGGGCATGCCAAAATGAAGAGGGGAAAATCCAAAGCCTAATGGTTAGTGTATAAACCAAATAAACCATTATACCTTAGCTTCTACTCTTCCTCCGATTGAGCTTGATGAAGTAGAGGCGCCCTTGTTGCTCTACTTGATTTTGACAGTATGATGAAATAAGTATCTGGTAGATTACTGAGAAGTGGGGGTGAATCAGTAAATAGAAAAATTTATACAAACTTTCCCAATCTCAATCTCAATCACACAAAGTAAACTTATCAATGAAATACCACTGTCAAGATCAATACTCGTAAGAAAACTCGATTGACTATTACAACAACTTAATAGTAAACAACATTAAACTTGTAAACATAAAAATACTTTATCATATGTCAACATACTCCATTTCTTAATACTTTCGGTTATCATGCTTTATCAAAAATAGTTAAGTAGTTAATCAAATCAACAATAAGATCATAACCAAAAAAACATTCACCACATGACACAAGTATTTTTGACATGGAAACCCAACTAAGTAAAAACCACGGTGAGATGGGACTCACAAGATAATATCTAAACTCTTCTAAAGTTCACCCTATTAGGAGCCAAACCTGTTAAAGCTTTTACAAAAGTCTTGTTAAGAAATGATCCTGTGAGGAATCACCTGATTAAGGGATTGACTACAAATGCCTTGTTAGAAGCAAATACCTTATAAGGAGTAACCTCAGTAGAGGATTTGAAAATCCCATCTAATGGATCACCTTGTTAGAGGATTTAATAAGTAACCAAGCTTGTTAGAGCTCACCCAGTTAGGGGATTTCAATTTTGTTGTAATTGTTAGAAAACAATAGGAGTTTGCTTGATGTTGAAATGTGGTGACTGATCAGCAAAGTACTATACACTCAGCATTTATTCTCGTCAGGGTTCAAGGTCGGGCCGGGCCTTGGGTGGGAGTTTGGGGGCGGTAGCCCCCAAAGCGGGTGAATCTCGCTATGGAGATTTGGGGGTGGTAGCCCCCAAAGCAGGCGAAGCCTGCTATAGGGGTTTGGGGGTGGTAGCCCCCGAGAAAAAAACAATTGCCATTTTTTTGTTGATGAAAACTGACATTGTAATAAAACCCTAAAAAGGTTGACTTTTTTTTTGCCCTAAAAATGCATGTTATAAGCGGTCGGGATGCTTAAGGCATTGTAAGGTTGATGTACTATTTTTGTTGGATAATAAGAAAGATTGGACGAATGTGTATGGTGGACGTAACCCATTCTGGGTGAACCACATTAAATCTCTGTGTTATCTGTGTCCTATTTTATTTCTTTATCTTTTGTATTTAAATCTACATATAATTGTTAGTTCATATTTGCTTTGGATCTGCTTGAAACCCTAACAATTGGTATCAGAGTGAGGTTTTCTGTAAATTGGCAGGACTTTCAGATTTGAGTGGGAGCAATGGAGGATTCCAAATTCAAGGTCGAAAAGTTTAACGGTCAGAATTATCAGTTATGGAAAATGCAGATGGAGGATTACCTATATCAAAAGGATTTGTGGCGGCCATTAGAAGGAAAGGCAAAGAAAGCAACCACAATGTTAGATGAAGAATGGGACATTTTAGATAGAAAGGCACTGGGATCCATTCTATTGTGCCTTGCACCGTCTATACCTTTCAATATAACAGAAGAAAAAATGGTTGTAGATTTGATGGTGACGTTGGCTAAGCTGTATGAGAAACCCTCGGCTTCGAATAAGGTATTTCTTATGAAGTGTTTGTTTAATTTGAAAATGAGTGAGGGAGGATCTGTAGCGAAGCACTTAAATGAATTTAATACAATTACCAGTCAATTGTCTTTGGTAAAAATTACATTTGCAGAAGAGGTTAGGGCTCTCTTGATTTTATGTTCTTTGCCAGAAAGCTGGAATAGCTTAGTTATGGCTGTAAGTAACTCTATCTCTGGTAAAAATACTTTGGTATTTGATGATATTGTTGGTGTTATCCTAAGCAAGGAAATGCAAAGGAAAAGCATAGGTGAGACTCCAACATCATTAGGTAGTGTTTTGAATGTGGAGAATAGAGGAAGATCAAAGGAAAGAGGAAAAGGCCCTTGGAATGAGAAGTCACAAGGTAAGTCAAAGAAAGGACGCTCTCAATCTAGATGAAAGAAAGATTGCTGGTACTGCGAAAAGCCTAGTTATCTAAAGAAAGACTGTTGGTCTCAGAAAAACAAAGAAGGAGACAAAAATGAAAATGATAGTAAGGAAGCTAATATTGCAAGTAATACTTTACAAGATGCTTTAATCTTATGTTTGGATAATGTTAATGATTCCTGGGTAATAGATTCTGGGGCTTCATTTCATGCTACACCCCATATAAAATATTTTCTAGATTATGTTCAAGGTGATTTTGGACAGGTATATTTGGGTGATGATGAGCCCTGTCAAATTGTTGGAAAAGGAAAGATAAAGATCAAGTTGCAAAATGGTAATGACTGGTTTCTGCAAGAGGTAAGACATGTTCCTAACTTAAGAAGAAATTTAATTTCTGTAGGGCAACTAGGTAGTGAAGGTTGCATAGTTACCTTCTCAGACAGTATCTGGAAGGTTGGTAAAGGATCATTAGTAGTAGCTAAAGGTGCGAAAGTAGGCACATTATATTTGTGTACTGGTAACACTTACTCTACCTTAGCTGCTACAGATAAAGTTACTATAGGGACAACAACAATAGATGTTGCAAGAATAGATTTGATAATGTGGCACCATAGGCTTGGGAACATGAGTGAGAAAGGGATGAAAATCCTTCACTCCAAAAATCTATTGCTAGGACTAAAGAAGATTGATTTAGAGTTCTATGAAAACTGTGTTTATGGCAAACAGAAAAGAGTCAGATTTCTCAAGGTTGGGAAAGAGAAGAAGAGTGAGAAGTTAGAGCTTGTGCATTCAGATGTATGGGGACCGGCTCAACTATCATCTCTTGGTGGCTCTTGTTAATATGTTATTTTTATTGATGACTCAACTAGAAAAACATGGGTATATTTCCTAAAGAAAAAATCAGATGTTTTTGAAACTTTTAAGGGAAATGGAAAGCTTTGGTTGAGAATGAGAAAGGAAAAAGGTTGAAGTGTCTCAGATCGGATAATGGAGGTGAGTATTGCAGTAAGGCATTTGAAGATTACTACTCCTTAAATGGGATTAGAAAGCAGAAGACAGTTCCATAAACTCCACAGGAAAATGGTGTGTCAGAGAGAATGAATAGGACTATCATGGAATGTGCGAGGAGCATGAGATTGCATGCTGGATTGCCCTTACATTTTTGGGCAGATGTTGTACATACTACTATCTATTTGATAAATAGACGACCTTCAACCCCTTTGGATGGTAGTATTCCAGAGGAGGCATGGACTGGTAAAAAGGTAAATTATTCTTTTCTGAAAACCTTTGGTTGTGAAGCTTTTGTCCATGTTGATAAAGAAAACAGAACCAAGCTTGATGCTAAATCTCAGAAATGTACCTTCATTGGATATGGGATAGATGAATATGGCTATCGATTAGGGAATTCTGAAAATAAGAAAATAACTAGAAGTAGAGATGTTATATTCAATGAGAAGGTTATGTATAAAGAATAGATGTAGGAAAAGAAGCATGAACAAGACAAGCAAGAATATGTGGTGTTGGATGAGATTCCTGAAAATGAAAAGCCATAGGTACCTGATGCTCAGCAACAACAGAATGTTCCACAAACTCCTACAAGTGTTAGACGTTCTACGAGGTCAAGTAGACCCCCTGAAAGATTTTCTCCTTCTTTGTATTCTATATTATTAACTAATTTTGGTGAACCAGAAGAATATGAAGAAGCAATGCAGGTGGATGCCAAACAATAGTGGGAGTTAGGCATGAAAGAGGAGATGGACTCCTTGATGAAAAATAAGACTTGGGACTTAGTCCCTTTACCTGCAGAAAAAAGAGCCTTGCCTAACAAATGGGTTTATCGGCTGAAGGAGGAGGAAGGAGGTCAGAAAAGATATAAGGCCAGACTTGTGGTAAAAGGTTTTGCACAAAAAAGGGGTATAGATTATGATGAAATATTTTCTCCAGTTGTAAAAATGACTTCAATTAAAACTATACTTACTCTTGTGGCTGCAGATGATTTACATCTTGAACAATTAGATGTGAAAATAGCTTTTCTCCATGGAGATTTGGAGGAGGAAATTTTCATGTTGCAACCATAGGGATATGAGGTCAAAGGTAAGGAGAACTTGGTGTGCAGGTTGAAGAAAAGTCTATATGGCCTAAAGCAAGCACCTTGACAATGGTATTTAAAATTTGATAGTTTCATGGCTGAACACGGTTATCATAGATGTCATTTTGATCATTATGTATATTTTAAGAGATTTGATAATGGCAGTTATATTATCTTGTTGCTTTATGCTGATGACATGCTTGTTGTTGGGTCTAACATGCAACATATAAATGATCTTAAATAGAAATTAGCCAGGTCATTTGCTATGAAGGATTTGGGTGTAGCTAGGCAAATTCTCGATATGAGGATTACACGGGATAGGAAAAATAGAACCTTGAATTTGTCCCAAAGTGAGTATATAAAGAAGGTGTTGAAAAGATTTAACATGTAGGATGCAAAAGTAGTTAGTACACCTTTGGCTAGTCATTTCAAATTGACTAAGGAGATGTGCCCAAAGGCATGGGAAGAGATTAATAAAATGTCTAACATCCCATATTCATCAACTGTTAGCAGTCTGACGTATGCAGTGGTATGCACCAAGCCAGATATTGCATATGTAGTGGGAGTTGTGAGCAGGTTTATGAGTAATCCAGGTATGGAACATTGGAATGCTGTGAAATGGATTCTTCGGTATTTGAAAGGAACTACTATGAAGGCATTATGTTTCAAAGGATCTAATGCTACTCTGAGTGGATTTGTTGACTCTGATCTGGCAGGTGATATTGATTCATGGAGGAGTACTACAAGGTATGTTTTTAGTATAGGGGGAACTGTAGTCAGTTGGATTTCTAGGCTGCAAAAGGTTGTTGCACTTTCAACCACTGAAGCTAAGTATGTTGCTACTACAGAAGCCAACAAGGAGATGATTTGGTTACAATGTTTTCTAGAGGAATTGGGTCAAACACAGGAGGATCACCCATTGTATACTGATAACTAGAGTGCCATTCATCTTGCGAAGAACTCTTCTTTTCATTCAAGGACAAAGCACATTTAGCTCAGGTACCAGTTCATCTGAACTATTTTGGAGGAGGGTCAGTTACGGCTTGAGAAGATTCACACAAGTGAGAATCCTGTCGATATGTTCACGAAGGCAGTTCCACAAGAGAAGCTGATTTCTTCATTAGTTTCTGTTGGTCTTCTTGATTGATAATTGTGGAATGTATACCAGTTGAGTCCTAGTGTTTTTTCCAGTGGATGTTGCACGTACAATGGTGTCATGTAGTTTCAGTCTCCAAGTGGGAGATTGTTTGATGTGGAGCCTGATCAGTCTCCAAGTGGGAGATTGTTGAAATGTGGCAACTGATCAGCAAAGTATTGTACACTCAGCATGTATTCTCGCTAGGGTCCGGGGCCGGGTCTGGCCCCAGGTGAGGGTTTGGAGGTGGTAGCCCCCAAAGCAAGTGAAGCCCGCTATGGGGGTTTGGGGGTGACAGTCCCCAAAGAGGGCGAAGCCCGCAATGGGGGTTCGGGGGTGGTAGCCCCCGAGAAATTTTTTTTTTGCCGTTTTGTTGTTGATGAAAACCGACATTGTAATAAAACCCTAAAAAGGTTGACTTTGTTTTTGCTGGATAATAAGAAAGATTGGACAACTGTGTATGGTGGACGTAACCCATTCTGGGTGAACCACGTTAAATCTCTATGTTATCTGTGTCCTATTTTATTTCTTTATCTTTTGTATTTAAATATGCATATAATTGTTAGTTCATATTTGCTTTGGATCTGCTTGAAACCCTAAGACTTGATCTGTCTGAATAGAACTACACTTGGTTGATTAGATACTTTTAAGTTCCTATCTGCCTTTACTCAAACTACAGACTCATTATCCAATTTGGCAACCACACACTCAACTTATTTCTTCCAACTCTTGCCAACACTAAACAAAACAACTTCATCGACCTTAAAAACAAATCAATTAGGTCGGTAACACAACAAAAACCTAATCCTCTCATTGAGATTACAAACAAGTCGGTACAAGTATGACCATTGGATTTCATAGAAATCTCTACACATCAATCAAGAAAACCTTAACCGCTCCTTGATTACCGCTTCATCGAGCTCAGTAACTCATCATGCACTTTGCATTGGATGCAATACATTTTGCTCATTCCCTAGACAAACAAACAAATGCGCCAAAACATTTGAACTTGTCTTCATACATTGACCATATGTGTCACCATCATTACCGCTCAACATCAGATCATAAACCAACATAACCAATTCAACAACCTTAATCGGTTAGGGTTTAACAAAAACAACTGGTAGGGTTTACCGGTTACATTACATAGATGGGGTTTAACCTTTTACACCAGTTACCGGTTCAACTCACAAACTTACATACCGGTTTACAATATCCTTCACAAATCTCTTCCTACTAGTTACAAGACAAAGTCAACAATAACAACAATATCAGTAATATCATTACCGATTCAATTGACATAAATGACAACATAACATATCATTAATGCAATCTTCATGCAAATGCTAACAATCTCCCACTTTGGCATTGATGGCAATACAAATATCAACACCATTGATTGTTGTTGTGATTGTGAATAGGAATCGTGGTTTACATTACCAAATATTCACATGCTCTCTTTGTCTTCATCATGTCGCTGGTTTTCCTTCCCATAATCACATAATTCTTCTCCCTCTTTGACAACAATGCCAAATTGGAAGTAAAACATGTAATGTCAAATTTTCATTGTGCATCAAGAACATACTGCAACTTGATGCTCCCCCTGTGGAATACATCCATTTCTACACCAATTCTTGTAAAATTTTGCGAGTAGTTCAGGGACTGATGCAATCAACATCATGCTCAACTAACCTCATGAAGGGGTACAACCCCTAGTTGACTTCTAAGATACTCAAATGTAGTCTTAGGTAGAGGTTTGGTAAAAATATCTGCAAATTGTTCCTTGGTAGAAACATTCTCTAAGATAACATATTTACTTTGATATTTTTCCCTCAAGAAATGATACTTCATTTCAATGTGCTTGGATCGAGCGTGCAAAATAGGATTCTTGGAAATATTTATGGAACTTGTATTATCCCATAAAATCTCTATAGGTTCTGAAATCTTCATCTTAAAACCTTCCAAAATGTGCCTCATCCAAATAGCTTGTGTGTAATTCATATAAGCTGCAACATACTCAGCTTCAGCAATAGATTGTGAGGTACAACTCTGCTTTTTACTACTCTATGAAACAAGCCTTCCTCCAAGAAAAAATGCTCCACTAGTTGTGTGTTTCCATTCATCAACATTTCCTGCCCAATCAGCATGTATGTATACCTTCAAATCAAAGTTTCCTCCATATGGATACCATAATCTATAGTCAATAGTACCTTTCAGATATCTAAAGATTCTCTTGGTTGCTATCAGATGTGTCTCCTTAGGATTCTTCTGGAATCTAGCAACTATGCCAACCGCACGGGCTATGTCTGGTCTGTTGTAAACAACGTAGTGTAATTTTCTAATGATTGACCTGTATTTCTTCTCATCAATAGAATTAGATTCATCTTCCTTAGACAACTTGCAACTTGTAACCATTGGTGTCCCAATTGGTTTACAGACACTCATGCCAAATGTCTTCAAAACCTCTTTCACATACTTAGATTGTGTAATGAAAATACCATTCTTCATTTGTTGTATCTGCAAGCCTATGAAATTTTTTATTTCCCCTACCAAAGACATTTCAACTCATTTTTCATTTCATCTGCAAAATTGTGGCTCATGACATCATTACCTCCAAAAATGATATCATCAACAAATACTTCACTGACCAGTATTTCATCTCCTTCAGACTTGAGATAGATGTTACTATCATCACTGGTTCGTAGAAAGCCTATCTTCATTAGATGTGTATGAAGCCTTTCATACCATGCTCTAGGTGCCTGCTTTAATCCATATGAAGCCTTATGCAATTTGCATGCTATGTCTGTGAGACATGGACCAGCTCTGATACCATGTGATATTTTGCCAAGATCAAGAGGCAATGGAAAGCACAAATAAGAGAGACAAAATATATGATAGAAATAAATTATATTCTATCAAGATGAAAATATTGATCAACTGGATCATCAATCGATATTACATAATTTTAATATGAGCCTGCTTATATAGGCAAGGCTATATGGATATGTGAGCACACAAACATGACACGTGACTCAATAAGAAACAAGGGTAGGTAGGAAATAGTTGTGGGTAGGTAGGAGAAACAATATAATAGTCCACATGAGGTGGATCACCCACTAAATGTGGAGTGTAAGAACAAGATCACACCATAAAAGGTGGAAATTCTCCTACACACACTATCCCAATGTGGCACAAACACCCAAATGTCTCATGCCCAAACTACTATGAAATGCATTTCCTAAGTAAACTTAAGTAAGGTGTAATAATATCCACGATGAATAATTATTTACACCAACACCCCCCCTTAAGTGCAACTTAGGGGAATGCACTTAAGTCTACAATGCAACTAAGCAATGCAAGATGGGTCCCAACTACTAGGCCATGTTAGGTACCCATGAACAAATGCAAATGCAAGAAAACCAATGCAAGGAAATCTCTCACAAAGTGGGGAAAGAGAGAAAAACCCAATGAGAAAAAACCCTCCCCCAAAAGAGAGATGAAAACTAGATACAAATAACTCTCATAGAAGTATGTGAAGAACAAAACCCCATGTGAGGAAAAAGTCCCCCCCATATGAGAGAAGAAGAAGAGAGACCAGGAAGCCCCCCCTCAATCTGGAATCTGCACCAATGATAGAAGCTCTAAGATGAATGAAGAAACTGCTCCATGAACGTTGAAAAACATTCCTCCCCTTAGGAAGAAACAAAACCAAAGGTGTATCCATGAAGTCTCCCCAACCATGAAGGGAAGATGAAGCAAAAATACTCATGATGAAAGGAATCTCTGAAAACTGCTCAAGTGTCCCCATGTCAATGCTGAAAGGTACCCCCTCCAAAGGTGGTAAACTATGCCACACTGCTGAAAAAGGCACTCCAAGGTCTAGTGCAGATGAATGTAGAACAATATCCAAAGATTCATATGTCTCCTCAAAAGATAAAGAGATCTCCTCTAAGTGTTGTACAAAAGTATCCACAATCATGTCAACCTCTAAAGATTGATCATGTAGAGAATGCACAAGAGGGTCAGAGTGATCCCTCACAACAATAAAAGAAGGATCATCTTCATCAAAGAGAAGATGAATGTCATAAATGGTGTCTCCCAAATCTGCAATGTAGGAGTCCACAAACAAACTTGCAATGTCTGTCAAGTAGGCATCCCAATCAACTGAAGCTGGAAGACATGAAATATCCTGCTGTACTTAATCATAAGAAGGCAAAACTGTCACACTAGCTACATCATCAGGTGCAATAGGTGGCGTGATATCAATAGAAGGAGATGAAATGCAAGGCTCAAGAATGGGGTCACATGTGAGAACCCCCAAGTTCAAATTCCCAAAGTTCTCCTCAAAATCTGAATCATCAACATAAGAAGAACCAACCTCATCAATAGGACAAAAATCTGAAAAAGAGTACAACCGAGATGAATGATCAACCACCCCAGTCGCAATGATAGCTCCACTCTCCAAGTCTCTAATGATAACTCAATCAGGTGTGAACTCCATAGTTTTCTTAGTTGCCCCATGTGTGATTTGATAGATGGAAAGAAGGTTATTTGTCAAGTGGGGTACACACAACACATCATTGAAGGAGTTATCCCCAATGGAAATAGATCCTTTCCCAATCACATCCATGTATGTATGATTGCCCATCAAAATCTGTGGCATGTGGCAAGGCTCAAATGTAGAAAACATAGACTGCAAAGATACCATATGATGAGAAGCCCCTAAATCTAGAAGCCATCTCCCTAAATCATGACTTGTAGTAGCACAAAGAGCTTGTCCCTTTCCTTTATCTGTCCCAAAAGAGTGATCCTTTCCTTTATCCTTGGAAGAAGAAGCTGATGTAGACATTCTAGATGGTAGGTTGATTCTATTCTTCTCAAGAAGATTCTTCAACTCATCAATATCCTTCTTATAACAATGATGTTCATCGTGTCTTGACTTCTTGCAATATCCACAAAAAAGATTGTCCTTATATGATTTCCTCTTAGGTGAGAATGGTGAATCACCTTGTTGTGGAGAGGAAGATTGTGCTCCATATTTTTGTGGTTTTGACTTAGGTTGCTTTTGATTCTTGCCTTTTCCTTGATTACTTTGATTCCCTTTATTAGCCACCAAAGCTTGTGACTTTGAAGATTTGAGAATCCCCATCATGGTCAACTTAGATTGCTCAAGTATCAACATCTCCATGAATGAATCAAATGAGGGAGAAGTGTATGAGTAACCTTGAGCTAACCTATGGGTGTGAAAGCTAGATACAAATGTTGCATACTTTGAAGGAAGCTTGTCTAACAAGTTATAAACCAATTGAGCATCATTTCTGTCAATTCCACAATCCTTTAGCTTTTCTCTTAGTTTAGTTGCTTTTGTGACATAATCTTGGATTGTATCAAAATCCTTGGGATCCAAAGTTGTGAGTTCACTATCAAGCTTGTAGCCCTTAATCTCATCAACTTGACCATATAATTTCTGAAAAATATCCCAAGCCTCTTTAATTGTTGTACACTTATCAATGTGAAAAATGAGGTCATCTGATACATACTTTCTAATAGTTCCAAGTGCCATAGTATTCTTAGTAAGCCATTCAATTTGAGCATTAGGATCAGCCTTAGGATCAGGTGGTGCTGTAATAGTTTCATTTACATAATGAATGAGTCCGTTTTCCATTAGTTTACTCCATACCTTAATTTTTCATGATGCATAATTATGACGAGTTAAAAGTATAAATTTAGGAGAACCCATAGTACCAAAATGAAAAAACACAAGATAGAGAGAGGCACAATCACACAAGACACCCCCCCAAAATACTCAATCAAGAAATTCCCCCAAAATGGTGATTTTGGCACTTTATACTTAGTGCATATACAATGGGCCACTTGCAAAACAAGGCAAAGTGGACTTCTGATTTCAATTTACAACTTCTCAAAATGAGATCTAAGAGACTTCAACAAATACTGGTAGTGATCTAAACTAAGATCCAAGAAAAATACAAGTACCAAATATGCCAAAAATGGCCAAATACTAAAAGTACAATTTCTACTTAAAATCACTGCAAACAGATGGCAGATTATGAAAGTATATGAAAAAATATGCACTTTAAAAAAAAACAACACATGAAATGGAGTCCATATGAGCCCAAACGAAGCCTCCAAAGTTGTAAAAATCAAGATTTCACGATTTCTGAAAAATCTGTATCCGAAAATCCAAAAATTCCTGCACCACTGTACAGATCATGAAATTCTACCCCAAAATGAAAAAACGAGTCCGAATGAGTGAGATATTGCTATTTGAAAAATGCCTGCAAAATTATAATTTTTGGAAAATTTCCGCCGCAGCATCAAACTTCAAATGCCTCTAGATTTTACCTCTGAAGTCCAATTTGGATGAAACAAAAGGCAAAACTGACTTTCTTGGACATCCTAAATCCAATGGTGACCTCATATTTTATCCATCAAGCTTCAATAAAAACTTGCAATAAAAATCTTCAAAATGCAAACCCCAAATAGCATCAAATTTTTCTCAATTGGCAAAACAATGACACTCTAATGGCTTTGATACCATGTGAGACATGGACCAGCTCTGATACCATGTGATATTTTGCCAAGATCAAGAGGCAATGGAAAGCACAAATAAGAGAGACAAAATATATGATAGAAATAAATTGTATTCTATCAAGATGAAAATACTGACCAACTGGATCATCAATCGATGTTACATACAATGAATATGAACCTGCTTATATAGACAAGGCTATATGGATATGTGAGCACACAAACATGACATGTGACTCAATAAGAAACAAGGGTAGGTAGGAAATAATTGTGGGTAGGTAGGAGAAACAATATAATAGTCCACATGAGGTGGATCACCCACTAAATGTGGAGTGTAACAACAAGATCACACCATAAAAGGTGGAAATTCTCCTACACACACTATCCCAATGTGGCACAAACACCCAAATGTCTCATACCCAAACTACTATGAAATGCATTTCCTAAGTAAACTTAAGTAAGGTGTAATAATATCCATGATGAATAATTATTTACACCAACAATGTCTTTCTCATCAATCAAAGCATAACCATCTCGTTTCTCTATGTATACTTCTTCCAATATCCCATTCAAAAATGCAGACTTAACATCCATCTTATATACCTTTAACTTCCTATGGGCTACAAATGCAAGTAAAGTTTTGACACCTTCTAGTCTTTCTAATAGTGCAAAATTTTCACCATAATCTTCTTCTTCTTCTTGTGCATAATCTTCATTCAACTTGTTCCTGTATACCCATTTAGTACCTATAACATTCTTATTTATTGATTGGGGTACTAGGGTCCAAGTGTTGTTTTTCTCAGTTTGATCCAATTCCTCCTCCATAGCTTTAACCCAATGATCATCACTAAATGCTTCCTTAGTAGTTCTTAGTTTAATGGTGGAGATCATGCAAGAATTCTCTTTGTTTCTTCTTCTGGTTAGTACTCCAGGATCCTTATCTCCAATAATCTGTGCAGGATTGTGATTCAGTCTCACATATCTAGGAATAACATGATCATTATCTTCAAGTTCAGCTTCTTCATTATCATCATCTTCTTCTGAATTTATCTGTTCTGGTTGAACAAGTCCATCAGAATTTTCTTTGCCGATTTTAGATTTCACAGTTTCTAGTTCCAAAAACAAGATTCAAGGATCTTCATCCTTTTTCTCTGAACTAGTTCCTTCTAAGACTTTAGGAAATTCATCCACTCAAACATCAGCACTCTCAATAATTCTTTGTGTTCGATTGTTAAAACATTTGTAGGCTTTACTCTTGGTGGAATAGCCAATAAATATACCTTTATCACGCTTAACCTCAAATTTGCTAATGTAATCACCTCTCTTAATAAAACATTTGCTTCCAAATATCTTAAAATAGCTAACATCAGGTGATCTTCCATACCAATATTCATAAGGAGTCTTTTCCATACCTCTTTACCAGAACACGGTTCATTGTGTAGACAGCTATGCTGACAACTTCTCTCCAAAAGGTTTTCACTACACCTCCTTGTATCGACATTGTCCTAGCAGCTTCAACAACTGACCAGTTGTTTCTTTCTACGATACCATTCTGTTGTGGTGTCCTTGGTGTAGAAAGTTGTCGTTTGATACCATTCTCTTCACAATACCTAGTGAATTTATCAGAAGTGAATTCACCGCCTTGATCTGTCCTTAGACATTTTATCTTCTTACAGCTCTCTTTCTCAGCTAAGGCCCCAAATGCCTTGAACTTACCAAAAGCTTCACTCTTATCTTTCAAGAATGTGACCCACATCATCCTTGAGAAATCATTAGTGAGGATCATAAAATATATGTCACCTTGAATGCTTTTTGTTCTTATTGGTCCACAAAGATCTGTATGAACCAAATCTAACAAGTGCTCCACTGAAAAGGATTTGCTTTTGAAAGTTGAAGAAGTCATCTTTCCTAACTGACATTCTTTGCAAAGAGCATTAACTGGTTTGTCTAACTGAGGCAAACCTCTCACTGCCTTGGACTTACTCACTTTAACAATGTTATCAAAGTTTATATGACAAAATCTCTTATGCCAAAGCCAACTATCATCTATTTTTGCAATAAAAGAGTTGCTAACTTTAGAATTAAGGTGAAACAGGTTACCTTTAGTTTGCTTCCCAGTTGCAATCAATTCACCTTTGTTGTCAAAGATTTTGCACATACCATTTTTAAACTCCAGGGGGTATCCTTTGTCATTGAGTTGTGCCACACTCAAAAGATTGTGCTTTAGACCTTCAACCCAGTAGACATCATATGCACTGCTCTTCCCATTAAGAGAAATAACTCCTTTACCTTTAACCATGTAGGGTGAGTCATTGCCAAATCTAACAACACCGCCATCAAATTCCTTCATGGAAAGAATTTTGCTCAGATCATTGGACATATGATGTGAACAACCACTATCAATGATCCAATCATCAGAGTTATCCATCCTCGATACTAATGCCTTTTGGTCTGATATCTCTTCCTTAATAGCTACAAACACAATATCTTCACTAGCATCACCATCAAATTCTTCATCAGTGATACCACTATCAATAGCAATAAGACAATCTCTCTTGACTTTACCCTTATACTTCTTGAATTTATCTCTTTTGTGTTCATTTTCACCATTAGGATAGTTGGTAGCAATGTGACCAATCTTGTTGCATGCAAAACATTTTAAAGATAATTTACGTCTATATTTACTAGTGCCTCTAGGCAACCATTTTACCAACAATGCTTCAAGCTCCACTAAATTGTCTTTATCATCAACATCTTTGCTGGATCTGGATTCATAACCATGGCTAGTATCTCTACTTTTTCTCATAGATGGTTTAGAAATGGAAGCTCTAAATGCAGACTTAGATTTCTATACACTACCATCATAACTGTTTAATTCAAAAGCAGTAAGCTTGCCAATGATGGAGTCAAGAGTTACCTTAGTTTTGTCAATGGACTTCAGCTCCTGAATAGCTACAACTCGAATAGAATAGATCGGTAGCAAGGTTCTCAGTACCTTACTGAGTACTATGGCATCTTCCACTTTCCCTCCTGCACTCTTAATTTCACCGACTATCTCTTTTATCCTTTGACCATACTACTGGATATTCTCACCTTCAGCCATCCTCATGTAATCAAACTTTCCTCTTAGACTCTCCTCTTTAGCAATTTTAACATGTTCATCACCGCTATAAATCTCTTCAATTTTTTTCCATACCTCATATGTAGTTTCAAGACCATGAACATCTACATATTTAGGATCAGACAGGGAACTAATAATAGCCTCCAATGCTTAATGATTTTCTTGTTGTTCTTTCTTCTGATCATTAGTCAGAGTCCTAGTAGGTGCAATATACTTAGTATCTACATGACCCACTATTGACTTCCCAAACTCTTGATGTAAATCTTCATTCTTTCGCTCCATATCCTATAGTTTTCTTTATTGAACTTTGGACCATCCTTCTTCATCATGATCTAGCAGATCTTTTCCATAATCTATTAGGCTTAGACCTTAGAGGACCTGAGATGCTCTGATACCAATTGATGGTATGATGAAAGAACAAGTATCTGGTAGATTACTAAGAGGGGAGGGTGAATCAGTAAATAGAAAAACTGATACAAACTTTCCCAATCTCAATCTCAATCACACAAAGTAAACTTATCAATGAAATACCACTGTCAAGATCAATACTCATAAGAAAACTCAGTCGACTATTATAGCAACTTAATAGTAAACAACATTAAACTTATAAACATCAAAATGCTTTATCATATGTCAACATACTCCATTTCTCAATACTTCCAGTTATCATGCCTTATCACAAATAGTTAAGTAGTTAATCAAATCAATAATAAGATAATAACCACAAAACACATTCACCACATGACACAAGTATTTTTCATGTGAAACCCCATATAGGTAAAAACCACGGTGAGATGGGACTCACAAGATAATATCTGAACTCTTCTGAAGTTCAACCTGTTAGGAGCCAATCCTGTTAAAGCTTTTACAAAAGTCCTGTTAAGAACTGATCCTGTTAGGAATCACCCGGTTAAGGGATTGACTACAAATGCCTTGTTAGAAGAAAATACCCTGCAAGGTGTAACCTTAGTAGAGGATTTGAAAATCCAATCTAATGGAGTAACTTGTTAGAGGATTTAATAAGTAACCAAGCTTGTTAGAGCTTACTGGGTTAGGGGATTTCAATTCTGTTGTAATTGTTAGAAAATAATATGAGTTTGCTTGATCTGTCTGAATAGCACTACACTTGCTTGATCAGATCCTTTTAAGTTCCTATCTGCCTTTACTCAAACTGCAAACTCATTATCCAATTTGGCAACCACTCACTCAATTGATTTCTGCCAACTCTTGCCAACATTAAACAAAACAACTTCATTGACCTTAAATACAAATCAATTAGGTCGGTAACACAACAAAAACCTAATCCTCTCATCAAGATTACAAAGAAGTTGACCGTTGGATTTCATAGCAATCTCTACACATCAATCAATAAAACCTCAACCACTCCTTGATTATCACTTCATCGATCCCAGTAACTCATCACATGCTTTGCATTAGATGCAATACGCTTTGCTCATTCCCTAGACAAACAAACAAACGCGACAAAATGTTTGAACTTGTCTTCACACACTGACCATACATGTCACCATCATTACCACTCAACATCGGATCATAAACCAACATAATCAATTCAACAACCTTAATCAGTTAGGGTTTAACAAAAATAACTGGTAGGGTTTACCGGTTACATTACATAGATAGGGTTTAACCTTTTACACCGGTTACCGGTTCAACTCACAAACTTACATACCGATTTACAATATCCTTCACAAAGCTCTTCCTACCGGTTACAAGACAATATCAACAATAACAACAATATCAGTAATATCATTACCGATTCAGTTGACATCAATGACAACATAACATATCATTAATGCAATCTTCATGCAAATGCCAACATATTTGCTCCTTTAAAGGTGGATTGTGGATTGCTCTCCGCTACACAACAAGATTGGATTTGGATTAGACTTGAATGATAATGATGGATGAGAAGGATTTGGCTTAGATGAGGGAATATTTGGGCATTATGATGGCATGATGGATGATTTTGGATCTCAAATGGATAACATAAAATTAGATGAAAAGTGGATATAGAAATGAGGGAAGAGACTCCAATTTATAGATTTGAGGAAGCCAAAATGGAGGGCCAAGATTAATTTGAGATGAAGGGATAGATTGAAAGAAAAAGTGGGAGAGGATTGAGAGGACAAGGTGTGGGATTAAAGAGATATGACATAAAGGCATTTCTTGTCTCCAAATTCCTCAAGGTACATGAGGAAGAGCTCCCAAGTACATTGAGAAGAGAAGAAAGAATTAAAAATTCCTTGGAGAAAGGGGAGAGGAATTAAAAATTCCAAAATAAGAGGATGTGTGGGAAGACTAAATGAGAAAATGAATTAAAAATTCCTTGGGAAGAGGATGCATGGGGAGATTCAAATAATTTGAATTTCCTTGAAGGGATCAAAGTTGACCCATCCCTAATCAAGGTGATTAGGGATGTGTAAATGATTAATGGGATTGATTAGATGGCTTAATGAGTGAATTAGAGTGCAAGTGGGAAAGTTAGGAGGATGTGATATGAGGAGAGAGAATGAGTGGAGGAATTTAAAACTGAGGAATAATAATAATCATGCTTCTAAAAAAATTAATTAATTTAAGTGAGAATTAGAAGAAATGATTTCAAGGAATCACATGACTTGAGTTAATTATAGAATTAATTAACTAAAAGAAATTTAGAGGAATTAATGATTGAGATGACTTTAGAAGAATGGGAAGTAATTAATTTATTGGCAAATTAATTATCGGACTATAGTGATAAAATTAATTAAATTTGATTTAATTAATTTTAAGAAGAAAGGGACCAACACAATTAAATTAATTAATTATGTGGACAGACTTAAATTAATTAAATATTAATTTAATTAATTTTAGGTGTCTACAAACTATTCCAACACTATTGTGGAAAAGATGTTTCTCTAATCAAATTTGATTACTTTAGGGAATAGCTCAATGATGTTTGAAAACCTTTAGCACTAGACACAATTTTACCAATTTTGGAGGCTACAAGCTACGATGGAGACAACATCATCCAATTCCCATCAACTCTAATACAAAATGCACACTCTATAGTTTCATTTTCTCAAATGGATTCATCACATATGCCACTAGGAATTAAAAAATAAAAAAGATCCATCAAATATTCTACTTATTGATTTCAAATATAACCTTCTTTGGTGATGGACTCCTATTGGGAGCCATAATTGAGTATATATTCACCTTATTTTATGTTTAAGAATAGATGTTCCATTTTTTTTATAGAAAGATCAATTATCTATATTAATTTAAGACTTAAAAAGTGTGCATGATTAGTGTGCTACTTCTAAGTTCAAATAAATATAGAATCAAATTTATTTATTTAGCATTTGTGGTTATCTATAATTTTAAAAGAAATAGTTTTGTTTCTAGTTTGTTAATACTACTAAGTTGAATGTAATGATTTGATAAGTGTTCCAATCTTTAGAGAGAGCCGCTCAATTAGAGAGGAAGAACCTATAGTATTATACATTAGTATTAACTTATTATTACATGATTGTGTTTAAATAAATTGTTTTTCATAAAGTATTTTTTATATAATGTGTTTGAGGTAAGTTATATTCAAGGTTTCATCAAGATCCTAACCATCTATAGTATCCAACTAATAAGCAATTGATCTATACTTCAAAATGATGACATAAAGACCTAGCTAATTAGGCTCAAATTTTCCTTTCTTTTTATGATCTTGATGATTTTTTCTTGTAATATCTTTAAGCACAAGATGACTAATCTGAAATTCTTGAGCTTTGATCATTTATTATAGCTTATGTGTTGATGATTTTGATAAGTTTTTAAGAGATTTAATCCATTGAGGCATAATTTATATAGTAGCTCTAACTCATATAATCATGCAAGGCCATACCCCTCATCATCAATGAGGCCATTTAAAGAGATGCATAATGATAGTAATTTAATCTCAATCCAAAGGATTTCCTTAGAGATAAAGGTGGGTCAATATGAGGTACAACTAAAAGGTGCATAGATACTAATGCAATAAGCTCATAGGGCAAGATGAAGATGGAGATATCAATCATGACTACTAGTATTGATTATCATATTAAGGATTTTGATTAAGTTTGTATTAGTTTCTTTTTCTTGAGCATTACTTTGGACATAGTATGGAGTGGACCAACATTATTAGATATGAAACTAACCAACTAAACAAGAAAATAGAGATATTGTTTTTTTTTTTTAAAGAACTAATACAACACATGTAACTCAAGATAAACATTTACATTTAGTTTAGTATAAACATATGAACATAAATACACAAGCGGAAATAACTTACATCAGATTTACATTTCCTAGGGTATCCCAACATTATTACTTAACATAAAATTAAGAACATAAACTACATTATAGATCTCTACCACATCTTTTCCTACATTAATCCTAATATTCATTTCAACTAAGATCGTAGGAAAGCAACCATTTAACTAAATCATTATGTACACATAAATTATAACCCATTAACAATATCCATTGTCCACATTATCATTAGCTCATGAATTTAAGACATTGTAATGCTACTAGTATGAGAGGTTCATTTTAATGCACCAAATCCAATGTTACTACTCAATTATTCTATCCATATAGCATACATGACATCTCTAATCATTATCATTTTCCATTTCCTAATAAAAGAAACTACAAAATTTTATTACATGAATCACATCTCAATGACATATGATACAAATGCTTCTAATCCAATAACATTATCTTATTCCAACAAGAAACCATAATCATTATCTACAAGAATAACAACTATCCAATTTACATATCATGTCTTACAAGAGTACCTCCTCCTATATACAACATCTACTAGAATGTTGAGTCATAGCCTCAATCTCACGCCATAAATATCTAATATACATATGATACAACGATGTCTTCCAAATACAAAAATACATGATAATTTGCTCCAAAAAACCAACATAAGCTAAGAGATAAAAAAAAATCCTAATCCATGCACATGAACATACAACAAAGAGAAAATCCCAATGGAAGAAGGCATCAAACCACCTGACCGTGTGGAACCAATTGGGTCCACCCCCTGTGCTCTATAGAATGACATGAGGTCCTACACACACTCTAAGCCTAGGCTAACACCTAAAACCCAAAGGACATAAACAATGACAATAACCATAGCTGAGCACAACCACAAAAGTCATAAGTCAAACTACATTATAAGGCTCAACCACAAAGAACAAAACAATAGAATGTCAAAGGCTACCAAAAAAACAAAGGCTAAGGTACTAGGACATATATAGGGGAGAGTGTCATCACATTCTATCACAACATAAATGGGAGATCCTCGGGCATCATGCCCCAACACCCATGATACCCATGTGGAACCGTCTCAACCTTTGAGAGAATCAAGAGAATTTGGTTTGCCTCTCCAAGACCTTCCCAATCTCATCTTGAGCTTGTACTAGCACTCTAGGCCATGAGTGGGGCACCAAAAATCATTTCATTATCTTGTTAATGAGAAATGTACTACCCAACCCATCTAGATCAATTATTAAGATTATCACTTGTTTACAAAACAAATTCCAATGAGATTTCCTAGCGGTCTAGACCCCGACACCCAACACAAGGGAGATCCTGGTGATCTCTCGCATGACCTCAACACCCACTTGGAAGCCCACTCCCCCTATCATGCTCCTAGTCCTTTTGTATGACATAACATGCATACAAGAATCTCAAGAACCATAAAATATATCTATCCATAAATTTTAAAATCCAATTGATACTTAATCCAATTGCAAATCATAATGCCAATTGTCACAGCCTCATACATAGGCACACATGGAACCACATTATATATATCTAATAATATCAAAATCCACATATATCCAATATGAATCAACAAATCCATAGCAAGGCATATCCATCTTGCTCAAGCCATAAAACAATAAATATCCAACTCTGAATAGAAAAACCAATTGACAGAACAATTGACAGAAAACAATTGATAGAAAACCAATTGACAGAACACTGAACAACAAAATGGTACTTATACAAATTATACTAGCACATATATTGAATGTGTTGGCACCATTACAATTCATTTAGCACAAATAGTAGATATTCTAGCGCATGTACCACACTATCTAGCGCCTTTGTGACCCAGATTGGCACATTAACCAAATAGAATAGAACTTTTACAAGAAACGTTAGCACATTTACATAATAGAACGGTGCATAAAAATAATACAATAATGCATATGCAGAACATATTAGTGCATACAACAAAATAATTAGCACATGTGACAGTTATTTCAGCGCATACATGACAAAAGATAGAAAATGACTCAAGACACAAAATAAAATAAAACAACTAAGTCCAGAAATGAATCAATACAAATTGTGTCATCCAAAAGAGTTTGCAAGGGCGCTAACCAACCCAAAACAAGAATACAATATAAATAAAGGATCAATGAATTAGAACAAGGCATAAATATTTTTGCTTGATGTTGCACAAAGTTGCTCTCTCGACAACACAACAATCCAAAATTCATAACAAGAAATAAATACATACAACACCAAACTCTAAAGGTTACAAGCAACACCAACTTCCATATAGAAAATACAAGAAGTATGGGCAAATCTCAAGGCTAAACACAAAGCAAAAACCCAAAACTTCATTACCGGTAGTAAATTTTAAAAAATAAAATAAAATCACAGTAACGCTTCAATAAAAAAAAATTATTTAATACACATCAATCATCCTTTTCATAGGCACAACGAAGACAATCTTTTCAAAATTAAAATGGATAGAAAGGTTTAAATCCTCCAACTTGGAATTTGAAGTTATGGAAAGAAAAGTTGCAAAAGAACAAAGCCAAAACCAAGCTCCAATCTTCACGCACACCGAGAAAACTCCATTCCCAGCCAAAATTCAAAATGAAATAATTTTCCAACCAAAACTTAAAAAAAAATACAAAATAATCTCCAACCAAGGGAACCCCCCCAAAAATCTCAAATCTCCATATTTAAAAATTAACCAAAAAAAATACCTCATCATAGCCAAATAAAAAATAATGAAAAATATAATAAAGTTTACCAACCATCTCAAAAATCGAGACAAAATATTATAAAATAATGTTAATCTCCAAATTACAACTCTCAAAGCCAATCATAAAATAAAGTAAGTAAAATAAATGACTGAATAAACAATAAAACAATATTATCTTACAAACAAAACTTCCAAAAAGGCCAATCATAACAAAGGGTAAGAAGTAAATAATTAATAACCAAATAAATACATAAATAAACAACAAAGCAAATAATTAAATAATCAAAATAATAGATAAACAATAAATAGGACAATAAATAAATAAAACAATAGATAAATAAATAAATGCACAAATAAGCATAAATACTTAATCAATATAATTCCACCATATAATCATCAATCAACTATAAGCTCCAAATATATATATATATATATATACCTACCATCATTTAATAATTTACACCAATGAGTTGTATATAATAATTAATTAATTAATTAAATTCTACAACTTTGAATAACCAATAAAATAAATAATCAAATTCATATATAATCATAAATGCTTCAATAATATAATTTGCACTTAATATCATTAATATCTCCTGCATAAATATAAAATATAATGAATAGATAGTCTACCATGCATTAAAAATGGCCAATATAATAATCCACAAAATAATACTGTATACACCTAAAAATGGTCTGAAGATAGTTAATTAAATACTCAGTTATTTGATTAATTCCCCTTCCCAATTAATTGAATTCACAAGCAATTTAATTAATTTCTCTATTCATCTAATAGTAAATAAATCTACATAATTTATTTATATAGTTCATTGCATATCCCCCTTTGATTAATTAACTCTAAATTAATTAATGTCCCCCCATATAAATCAATTCTTCTAATCTTTAATTAAGATTAACAAACTCAAGTTTGTTGAGATTAATTATCATTTTCCAATTATTTGAATTTCTAAATTCAAATGAGCACATGGCTCCTAACTTTTAACCACCTAACCTAACCATCCCCTAACCTAACCCATTCCATGTAACTCTGGGTTTAACTAACCCTATCCTATCTTGCACATCCTAACCTCCTTATCCTAACCTCCTATGGTGTGGATATTCTCCCCTTGAGACACATGGCACTTTTTCTACATGTCTCCTCCCTTGGACACTTGCCCTCTCATGAGAAAGGATCCTTAACACTTGTCACCACAGAGATGACAAGTGTCCCTTCCTCCAGCCTCTTCTCCAACTTCCTCAATCTTGGCCCTTGATATCTTCAGATCAGATCTCGACCATCGATTCCTACCACCTCAGCTTTGGCCTTGGAATTCCTATAAATATCCTCCATTTTGGAGCAATAAGGATCCCTTGCATTCATATTCCTAGCATCATTACTATAGGCAATTTGCATATCAATTATCTAGCAATTACCTTTTGGATTAATCATAGCATGTTAATCTAGTTTCTTAAATCATGCATTTCATATCATCTCCATAGTCAATCATGATCAAATAGCTACTCAACTCTTGAGTTGCCACTTTGGAGGTCATTGCTCCTCTGAGAGCCCATCAATCCAACACCTTCAAGGTCCTCAAGAATAGAGGAAAATGGGACATTTCAAGGAAGGCTTATGGTTTGCATTTCTAATCTAGTTTTTAATTAAGCTTTTCAATTACATTTTATTGTCTCATTATATGTGTATGCCTTCTATATACCACATTTTTAGCATCACATTAATTGGCGCCCACGGTGGGGCCTAGCCCCTTTGATCTTTAACAAGTTTGATTGCAGGAAATTTCATTAACAGGTTGATTAGCTCTTTCAAAGTGCAGATTAGCTCTCTTGGGCTCCCAAATCGCGTTCTTGGTCTCTATTGTGGCGTTCCGACACCTCAAATGGCATTTTTGGGAGACTTCTCAACTCTATTTTTATATTTCTCTGTACTTTAGCACTTTCAATCTGTACTTTAGCATTTTTGGTATGTATTGTGGTGTTTTTGGCACATTTGTCATGTTTTCAATCTGTTTGACAGTGTTTCTGGTGTGCAGAACAACATTTTTGGTGTGCAGAACAACATTTCTGGTGTGCATAGTAGCGTTTTGGGTCCATTTGGTAGCGTTCTTGGCACAGATGATGGTGTTCTTGGTCAATTTGATGGTTTTTTCAGGTTTTTATTGATTTTGCAAATATTGTATGTTGCATTCCTCATTTCTTCTTCTGGACTGTAATTTTATCGAACCTAATTTGCAGATTGTTGGTTTTGCAGGTACTTATTTCGTTGTGAAAGACCAGAGTCATAAACTATTTCGTTGTCAAAGAATGCAATATAAACTACTAACTTTGTTTGCAGCTACGGGATTTTGCACTTATTTTTGGTAAATTAGGCACATAGACTAATTACAATGGAAATGAACAAACATGTCTTATGTGTTTTGGTGATAGGTGAGTATCCTCTCACCTTTCTTAGGTGATTAGAAAGCAAGACTCATCCTTTGCTTTCAATAGTGCATATCTTTAGCTGGTCTGCCCTCTTGAGGAGCTAATAACTCTAAGCCATTAAGGCTGGTGAGAGAGGAACGACCCAAGTGGGAATGGCTAATGCCAAGTACTCCAACCCACTATAAAATAAATGTGATTTGATGAAAATTAAGTCAACAACAGTGCTTGGGAACATCTCTCCTTCATACCTTTGGGTATATCAAACCTTGGTTTTCAAGGCTGGGAGACCTCTTAATTGATTTTATACCCCAACGCGCCAAACAGATCCCTTACTAGTTCCAATTAAATTAGAAGCTACCCAGTTTACCTCTAAACATTATTAAATTCTTAGTGCATGGAGGGGGAAGAATATCTCCTTAATATACTCACCATGTGTCCCTCTTGAGCGTATGTGTGAACTCCCCTTTTGAGACCTTATTGCTAGGCTCATAATGGGACTCCACTAGCTCTCGCAAAGGCAAAAACATGGGCACCCTTTAGGGGGTGACAAGGCTGTGTGAGTTGATGGGATACCAAGTTGTGGGCTAAGAACTAATAATGAAGCCAATCTCCTTAGAATAGACTGATTGATGTGTTTTCAACTGTTCAAAACCTGTGAAAACTTGGGCTTTCTTTAAAGCTTCTTGAACATACACTTTATGTGTCCTCTAGGACAAAAATACAATCCGATTTATGTGTTTGTAAGTCAAGTCAAGATCTCATCCATTGAAATACAACAAACATTGAAAACTCAAACTTCAAATTGTCAAATTCACAAGTTTCACAACAGATTAGCTCTTTCAGTCCAAACAATCGCACCTGCGGTCCAAACAGTTGCATTCATAGTCCAAAAATTAGCTCTTTTGGTCCAAACATTAGCTCTGTCAGTCCAAATAGTCGCATTCACAGTCCAAACATTATCTCTTTTGGTCCAAACATTAGCAATGTCAGTTCAAATAGTCACACTTACAATCCAAGCAGTCGCATTTTCAGGCCAAACGTCAGCTCTCTTGGTGTGAATGTTAACTTTCTCATATTTCAACATTAACTCCCCAAGGTTGAGCACATTAGAGTTTCTGGTCTAAATAGTAGAGTTCTTGGACTAAACAACAGAGTTCTTGGTCTAAACAACAGTGTTCTTAGTCTAAATAGTAGCTCTCTTGGTCTAAAGGTCAACTCCCTTGGTCCAATCAACAACTCTTGTGAGTTGAATGTCAAATTGCTCATGTTGCAGCATTAGATCTCCTAGTTTGTACTTGTTAGGTCTAAATATTAGTTCTCTGAGTCTAAAAATCACAAAGTTGGATTAAAATTGCAATCTCCTAAGTTCAAACACTTAATTTGCTAAGTCTGCACATCATTATTTAAACTTTAGAGTCATTGTATTGTAGAACAACATTTCTAGTCTGTTTCTCAGTATTTTTGGTTTGTTTGTCAACGTTTTTGGTCTATTTCTCAGTGTTTCGGGTTTGTCTATCAGCATTTTTGGTTAGTATAGCAGCATTTCTGGCATGTCTATCAGCGTTTCTGGTCAATATAGCAGTGTTTCTGGTCAGCATAGTAGCTTTTTCTGGTAAGTTTGTCAACATTTCTGGTCAGTATAGCAGAGTTCCTAGTCATTTTATTAGCGTTTCTGGTAAACTACATCAAAATCAGAAAACAAAAACAACCCATTTCTCAAACAGTCAAACATAGAGATTAGGTCATCTTCTTGGGTCATTCAATCGGGTTATCTTCTATCAAAAATAGATTCAAGAGCTAGACATGCTAAAGGTCTCAAGTATTCACCTCAAACAAGTTTAAAGATCTAACACCTTAAAGTGCAACATCACATTTTATTTGATAAACAGATCATTCAAACATAGTTTCTCATCAAGATCTATCATCCTTTATCATGAAACTACAACACTTGATCAGAATAACCTCATTCTTTATCATAGGATATATCATTCTTATTGAACTTGGTCATATCAAAAATCACAAAATTTTCACTCCAAAAACTTCCCGACAAACAAATACTTGAAAAGATCAACTCCTCAACAATTGATCACTTATTGCAACACCTTACTCAAGATTTAAATCTTTCAAAGCATTCAAAACATGTGTATGCCCATTCTAACCAGGGCTCAGAGACAAAAGATTGTAGAAACAGAAATAGAAATGTTTGAAATAGCTGAAGACTATAGAAACATGGAACACGAAGATGGAATACAAGTTGAAGAGGAAATAATAGAACAACATGTTAGAGACATCAAAAAAGATCCTCAATTTGATAAATTTATGCAGAAAATATTGGAGGGAGAAAAGGAAAAATATTTCCTAATGTTAGCAAAAGTGCTAAACTCCCCCAAGATTTTGATGTGAACAAATTGACACAAAAGAGAAGTGACCCCCCCCCCCCCCTCAAATATTTTTGGTCTCAAACTCAATGACACATCAATTCCTAGTAACACTAGAACCAATGAGGAAACTTACATTCCCACAAGGGATGAAGTAGAAATTCTAAATAATGCTCAATCCAATGAGGATACAAGAAGGGGTAGAGATGATACAAGAAGAGATCAAGATCCTCCTAGAATGCAAAATCATGGTTATAAAAAAACAAATCATGTTGATAATCCTATCACAACTCTCGCACAACAAATACAAACATTGCAAACACAAATTCAAGATATGCAGAGAGGAAATGTTAGAAGATACTCACTTCAAGAAATATGTCCTTATCCATTTGATAGGAATCTAAACATGAGACCATTCCCTATAGGTTTTAAAACTCCTAGATACGAAAAATATGATGGAAGCACTGACCCCCAAGATCATATATGAGAATTTTGCACAATGAGTATGAAGTTTGCACATGAGGATACCCACTTGATGAGATTATTTCCAAAACGCTTAACTGGACTAGCTATGGAATGGTTCTCCAAACTTACACCTGGAATCAGATCATTCTCAGAATTGGTGGATAAGTTTGTTTCACAATATTCTTACAACATACGACATGAAGTAACAATGCTAGACCTATGTAACACCAAACAAAAGAGTGGAGAACCATTCATGACATTTTTATAGAGATGGAGACAGTTAGCTTCATGATATCCTCATATAGTGCATGCCATAATATAAAAAATGGACATATTCATTGACAACCTAAATGATCAAATGATCTATCATCTAAAAATGCAAGGACATCAAATTTTTGGAAAGATGATTGATAATAGAATTAAAATGAAGCCATGATAAATAAGGGTGAGTTGAAAATATACAAAGAAGGAGTTCACCCTCCTAACAACACTAACAACAAAAATCACAATGATAAGCCAAAGTTTGGGAATAGAAATTGTAATGTTGTCAATGATGGGATAGTGGATAACAACAATGTGAAACCAAAGCAACCGGTTTTTAATTTATCCAATCACTCAGCAGCAACTCAACAAAACAACAATCACCAAAAAGCAACTATCAAAAATTTCTTTCGAAGGAAATTTACAAACATTGGTGAACCCCTTGGATCCACATTAAAAATTCTTATCACAAACAAATTGATCATGTTACCAGAAGAAAGAAACTTTGAACCCAAGGTAAAACCTGCTTGGTGGAATGACAACCATTATTATAATTTCCATCAAAACAAAGGACACCAAACAGATGCTTGTCAACGATTAAAACATGTCATCCAAGATTTGATTGATAATGGAATAATAAGTGTGGATGGACATACAACAAATGAATCTCACACAGCTTTCAAAACTCCACTTCCTAACTATGAGAAGGGTGAATCATCAATAGGATAGAATGGTAAAGGTAAAGTAAAGGTAAACTATGCTCATGCATATGACAATGTGGTAAATGTGATCATGGTTAAAGAGCAACAACATCAAGAACCTGCTCATGTCATCACACGAAGCAAAGCTAAATTAGTTTTGTCTAATAAATCAATGATGAACGAATAGTACCAAACCAGTACTGAGAGGGGGAGGTGAATCAGTACAGACCTAAACCGGTTTAGTAGCAATCCCTCCAAATGACTGGCAAACAGTGACACCAGTTTGAAATAGAGTGCAACCGGTAAAACTCAAAACAACTTAAATAATCATAAACCAGTTACTCACTAAGTTTTCCACTCAACTCAAAACTACACTACCATTTCACCCTTATGCATGAATAGGTAATCTATCATCATGTCTTCACAATAGCTAGTTCAACATGTTTTATTGATAGGCATAAAACACAGAACCATCATATGCTTAATAGGCAATAACAAAGCACCACATATGACACACATATTTTTCACATGGAAACCCAACTGGGAAAAACCACGATGGGGATGAATACCCACAAGCTTGTTGTTGAACTCTTTGGAAGTCCGCTTTGTTAGAAGCCTTGTCTGGTTAAAGACATTACAAAAGGTTCTGCTAGGAACCGATCCTGTTAGAGATCACCTGGTTAAGGGATGGCTACAATACTTGGTTAAGGGTTAAACCCTGTTAAGGGTACCTTGTTAGAGGATTTCAAGAACTCAATAGCTAAAGGATTTCTAGAGCTCTCTAGCTTTCCAGATCTCAATAAATTTGAGTTACTCTGTTAAGGGATTTACAGCAAGCCCGTTAAGGCTACCCTGTTAGGGGATTTTCCAACTGTTGAGGTGGTTAGAGATCAACAGGTATTACAATGATCTGGTAACAACACTTAATGCCAATGTAGATCTGCTTAAGCTCCTCTTCACCTTCTGCACTTACACTCTGTAGGTATCACGTCTTTCCTCTGGTCGTGCAAGGATCTTGTATCCCTTCTCTTGGATACTAACACACAGCTTTTGCCAACAACCTCTAAAAGAGTCACAACATTGACCTTAGAGGACAATAGATAGGTCAGTAGCATAAACCCTAAACCCTAGACCTATTAGGTTAAGGAATTCAAATGGTTCAATCCTGATCATTGATCATACTATATTGAATGCAACAGTCTTGATCCAATCTCAAGACATTCTCCATCATTTATTTTCCACCGATTTCATGGCAGCTGATAACCCATCACACGTTATCACCATTTACAAACTTTGCACATTCCTGAGGTAGATAGGAACAATCTCCTTTATGCAAGATCCTTCACGCGCATAGGGCTGACATGGCAACATGATCTATTCTTCATTACAATGCTAACTCATCACACAATGTCACTGGTTGAGCCATACAGGCTTGAAGCACTTCAACCGGAAACCCTGAAGTTGAGACTACCAACTGGTAGTCATACAACGCTTCCATGTGCCAGTTCCCATAACCATATGCGGGTTCATCTTGAACAAGCACACCGCTTCACTTTGGCACAAATGCCGGTTCACAGTGTTATACCAGTTCTCACATATGCCGGTTCATACCTCTTCAACATATTGACATCAATGACAACATACAATGTCATTATGTCCACATACCGATTGACATAATGCCAACATTGTCGAGTCCTACAACAAACATGTCATCCACTACAAAACAATACAATCTAGTGGATCAATTACGGAAAACACCCACACAAATATCCATCTTAGAACTTTTAAAGCTTTCACCTGCACACAAAGAAGTTCTAGAAAGAGCATCAATTGATACAATAGTATCCAAAGATCTTGATATAGATTAGTTCCAAACCATGGTGGGACACCTCACAACCCCTCATTGCTTATCATTTACCGAAGAAGATGACATGTCCTTGCAACATCCCCATAATGCTCCCTTGCATATTGAAGTCCTCATTCACAAGACGTGTGTTAAACATGTCCTAATAGATGGTGGAGCTGGTTTAAATATTTGCTCATTGATTCTTGTCCATGCTCTAGGTTATTCAGAAGATGCAGTTGATCCCCGAAAAAATATCACCATCAAATCATAAGATGAAGAAGAGCATTCCTCTAAAGGACTTGTGATATTACCCATTAGGGTGGGACCTTTATAGAAAGACATAGCATGCCAAGTTCTAGACTTGGACTTATCATACAACATACTCTTGGGAAGACCCTGGATACATGACATACAAGTTGTTCCATCCACATATCATCAATGCCTAAAATTTCCCTACAATGGGTAGGAAATCTCGATCTTGATAGATTCAAATCCATTTCAGTATTGTAGTAGTCTCAAACCAGCTCAAGAAGTCATTGTTCCTCATAACAGGGAGGCATCATCTTCAAACACACAAACCAAAGAAAAATCATTTGCCTCAATTTTGTCAAGTATGGAAAAACAAATGCAGCTAAGAGATTGAGGGAATGGAGAATATTCAATATCCCAATTACCACTTTCTCCTAAATCCTATGGAAAACCATCAAACTCTAAACAACAACCAATTGTGAAACATCTTCCAATATTTGATGGAGCATTTGTTAGTGTTGGGACCTTATTAGAGGCAACAGAAGACAAAGATGTGCTACAGTGGCTATACAAAGATGAAGAAGTCCAACAAAAGATCAACAATGTTAGAATACCCACTGAAAAAGTATGGAAAAGGGTTTAACATTATTCAAAAATGGGATACACTGGAACATGTCCTGTAGGAAAATGACAAGAAGGTATCTTAGAACCTATCCAACCTCATACTCAATAGGCTATAGATAAAGTAGGCTTAGGGTACAGACAAGTTACCCTATCTGTGAACACATCCTCTAACCAACACCAAGAGGAATATGAAAACAAACAAGAACAATGTGCGATTGAAAGGGAAGAAGCATCTGCCAAGCAACAAGCACAAACAAACATGAAATGGCAAAAGAAGCAATCCTCAAATAAACAAGAGAAACAAACCAATGATACCTCCCAAGCAACATTAACTCTCAATCAAATCAAGCATGAACCTAGTACTAATCAAGGAGAGCTGATAGTAAAGTTGACAGATCTCAATCTCAGTCCAGGAGAAGTTAAATATGAAAGAAGAAAAGATATAGCAAGAAAAATAGAAGAAACACATCAGAAGCTATATTAAAAAATTTGTAGATTGCAAGCTGCAAGTGAGACAGATTCTGACAAATGGGAATGGGATTCCTACCATTCTGAAGAATCAGCTGAAGAAAATTGCTTTGAAGAAGATGTAGGAGTCGATGTAGTTCACATGTATGCAGGACAAATGTTAGGAACTAGTTCATTTGAATTAGAATCACATTTAGCTGACTTGGACTTAATCGAGGACAATCAAGAACTTGTGTGAGGTCATTCTGATGAGGGTACCGCTCTAGATATTGACATACATATCGAAAACTTTGATAGCTCAATCATGACCCTAAATACTCTCTAAACATCTCAACCTAATGACCCCCTACCTCTAATCCACCCCAAACTTACTGATTGAGAAAATGAAGGACATACTGCCATATATACCTTTCTGAATGACCATCCCATATCCGTATATCTTAATGCAATCGAACCTGCAACAACTTTCACCAGGAATTTCAGCAACGCATCTTCCAGTCAAGTGGGTGCCAAATCTCTCAGTCGCAAAAAGGAAAATAAAGAAAACAATATCAGTTCTAATATTGAAAACCATTTCTTGGCAACATTAGATCAGGAAAAAGTAAAAACAAAGGACACATCTAATGGTGAAAACCTCCCCGAGGCACCGAAAGATGGGATATTTGACACTTTACCTGAGTACTATCAAGAAAGGTCATCAATTTTGATCGAACCAATAGAGGCCATTAACATTGGGACAACAGAGCAACCAAAGATCCTACATCTAGTGACTTCTTTGCTAGAAGAAGAAAGGAAACAATATATGGAATTCTTCAAATGATGGCAAATCAATTTTGCCTGGTCATATGCAGACATGCTAGGATTGGATCCAGAGCTTATTATGCATCACTTAAATGTCAGTTGAGGAGCCAAACTAGTCAAACAAAAATTAAGGAAGATGCATCCACATATCACTCTCCTGTTTAAAGAAGAACTAAAGAAATTACTGGATGTAGGATTCATCAGACCTGTAGCATATCCTTAATGGGTATCAAACATTGTTCCTATTTCAAAACCAGACAAAATTATCAGAGTATGCATAGAATTTAGAGATCTTAATAATGGATGTCCAAAGGATGACTTTCCTTTGCCTAAAATTAACATCATTGTAGATTTAACGACTAGACTCTCCATGTTTTCTCTAATGGATGTTTTCTTTGGATACAATCAGATTAAAATAGAACCTAAAGATCAAGAAAAGATAGCTTTCACATATCCGTGGGGTACGTTTTACCAGAACGTCATGCCTTTTAGACTAAAGAACACAGGTGCCACATATTAGAGAGCTATGAAAATGATATTCGATGACATGATGCATACAATCATGGAAGACTATGTGGATGACATCTTGGCCAAATCATACAATAGAGAAGAACATATAGAGATACTAGAAAAGATCTTTGAGCAGTTAGAACAGTACAAGCTACAGCTAAATCCAGAGAAATGTGTCTTTGGTGTCACTTCAAGAAAGCTATTAGGATACATTGCTTCAGCTAGAGGTATCGAAGTAGATCCAGCTAAGGTCAAAGCAATCAAGGAAATGGCATCTCCCAAGAATATAAGTCAACTCAGATCACTCCAAGGAAGACTCTACTCAATCAAAAGATTTATTGCTCAACTAGTAGATAAATGTCAACCATTTACTCATCTATTGCATAAAAATGTTCATTTCAAGTGGGACCATCAATGTGAGGACGCATTCAACAACATTAAGGCATATCTCATGCAACCACCCATTCTAATGTCACCAATTCCAAGAAAGTTGTTATTACTCTATGTTTCGACCACTGAAGTATCATTAGGATTTCTGCTTGCACAATAGGATAATGAAGGAAAAGAGTGGGCCATCTAATACATCAGCAGAACACTAGTGGGATACGAGCTCAACTATTCCCCAATAGAAAAAGCATTCTTGGTGGTAGTTTTTGCTTCTCAAAAATTAAGACACTATCTACTATCTCACTTCATCAAGTTGATAGCTAAAATTGATCCATTGAAGTATTTGCTCAGTAAGGCAACATTAACAGGACGGCTAGCAAAATGGATCATGATTCTAAGTGAGATTGATATTGAGTATGTAGAGAGAAAAGTTATCAAGGGACAAGTCATTGCAGACCAACTAGCTGAGGCACCGCTTCAAGATGATCATCCTTTGCAAATTGAATTTCCCGATGCTAATATCCTAACAGTCACCACAAAAACATGGCAATTATACTTTGAAGGTTCATATACACAGCATGGATCAGGAGTAGGTATTCTATTCATCAAACCACAAGGTCATACAATTCTGAAAGCATACAAATTAAGCTTCCCATGCACCAACAATACAGAAAAATATGAAGCTTTGGTTACAGGTATCAAAATGGTTGTACAATGGAACATTACACAACTTCAAGTCTTTGGAGACTCTTAGCTCGTCATCAATCAAATTAATGACAATTACCAAACAAAGAATGACAAATTAATGCCTTACAAAAAGATGGTAGATGATTTCAAGAAGTATTTGTAGAAATAACTTTTGAGCAAATTCCAAGGAATGACAACAAAGCAGCAAATGCCATGGCAACACTTGCTTCTCTACTTCAGACATAGGAAAATCAAGAGCGTTATAAATTCCTAGTGGAAGAGTTGTTTTACCCCACTCATAATTATCCTAGTTCCCAAACTATTTGTCACCTTGTTGGGCATGATTCCTCCCACTATGACCAAACTTACACATACTGCAAATGTAACACCCTACCTCCTGATTTATCAAAGAACCAAAAGAGAAATTTTATTCGCCAATCCTCCCATTTTACTCTTGTCATGGATACCCTATTTAAACGAGGTCTAAACGTTACTCTTTTAAGATGTCTCGAATAGGAAGAATCTGAGAAGGCCTTACATGAATTCCATAACAACATTTGTGGCACTCATTCAAGTGGTCTTACCCTTTCAAAAAAACTCATACGCTTGGGCTATTATTGGCCAACTATGGAACAAGATTCTTTTCAGATAGCTAGAACATGCAAATAATGTTAGATCCATGGGAATTTGATTCATGCACCAGCACAAGAACTTCATGCTTTGGCAACATCTTGGCCTTTCTACCAATGGGGTCTTGATCTAGTAGGAAAGATAAATCCTTTTTCATCCAATGGTCACAAATTTATCCTTGTAGCTACAGAAAATTTCACAAAATATATTGAAGTAGTACCTCTCACAAATATCATAGGAAAACAAATTGTTGCATTTATATTGAACTACATCATTTGTTGCTATGGAATACCCATGACCATTATCGCTAATAATGGGAGACCATTCAAGAATCAAGATGTACAAGAACTATGTGAGAAATTCAAGATCCAGCATAGATTTTCCACACCCTTTTATCCACAAGGGAATGGGAAAGCAAAAGCATCAAACAAAACTATTTTGAAAATCCTCAAAAAGATAGTGAATGATGCTGGCAGAGATTGGAATATTCAATTGAACCCTGCTCTATGGGCCTACCATAATAGTATCCGCACACCAATAGGTGCCACACCTTTCTCTCTTTTTTATGGATCAAAAGCAATACTGCCAATAGAAGTAGAAATATCTTCTCTACGAGTATCATTAAAAGGTCTTATCCTAGATGAAGAACAATGAGTATCTAGATTACAGGAGTTAGAATTGATCCATGAACAAAGACAAAATGCATTTGATCATTTAAAGGTATATCAGCAAAGAATGTGTCGAAGTTATAATCACAAGGTCAAACCATGAGTCTTTCAAGTTGGGGAACTAGTATTAAAGGAAAATCCATGAAACTAGTTAGATCGAGAAAAGAAAGGAAATTTGAATCAAACTGGTTAGGTCCATTTGTGGTCACAATAGTATTTGGGTCAAAAGCATATCAGCTATCAACACAAGATGGGGATCAACTCAAGAAACCCATCAATAGCATGCATCTGAAGAAGTTTTATGTCTAAAAAAGCAGAAAATCCAAAAATAGTGAAAAAGCAGAAAATCAAAAAACAGTGAAAAAGCAGAAAAATACAAAAACAGTGAAAAAGTAGAAAATACAAAAACAGTGAAAAACAATGAAAAAATAAAAAAATCAAATATGAGAAAAAGTGCAATAAAAACAGATGGTGAAAACCTGGCAAATAGGCGCTATCTGTCAGCTAGCTCTTCCATCTATTGGTTCATGCATTCTTCCACTTGCATTCTTTTCCTTCAGCTTGTTCATATCCATCATAAATCCTTTGTACATACATAGGAATCCCAAGTGATTTCTTGTCATGGTTTGGATCATTGAATATATCATAATAAAGTTTGTTTTAAGACTGGGAGCAAAATCCTGAACCAGTTGGGAACAAAAAGTTTTGATCATTTTGAGCTTAATCAAACAGGTAGAACAACAATTAGACAACATTGGTCAAGCGAAAAAATGAGACACATCGAGCGTTGAACATAAGATCACATTGTCAACCATTAACTATCACATATCAATCTAAACATGACAAAACACATATCAATGGATAATATATCTTGACTCGTGATTTTAACACTTTGGCAATAATGGTTCAACTATTTTATTTGGATTTTCGCTATCATGATTTTTGAGTAACTCCATGATGTCTTTGACTAGAGGAACAAGGAAGTAACATGATATTTTTCATGTCTACTGTCTGTAAATTAATCATTAATATGCACAAATTTGTCTCAGGACATGATCATCAAAGTATCATAGAAGACATTTCGGACTTGCATATATGAATGGTTAATACTACGTGTTTTATGCAAGCAACACTCAGGTCATCTTGGTTCAATTATACCTTGATGCTTGTGCTAACTTGCAATATCAAAACTGAGGAAAGTAGTGCTCAGGTCATCATGGTTCAATTATACCATTGATTTTTGTACTCACTTCCCATAATTTAAAGGCTCAATGATGAAACAAAGCAATGACTCCATGACTGGTCTGATCACTGCATTGCATTTCATTTTTGCAATTGCATTTGCATGATTGGTCCGATGACTAGTTTAATAATATAGAACTTGCATTATCCCCACATGAATAACTAATTACTCACACACAAGGCTATGCATAACAATATATACTATCACCTCAATCATAAATCATCAGTCCAACTAGGACCACAAAAGAACCCAACAAGACAACTAAGGCTTAAACACTAAAACTGGCAAGACACCAACTAATCCTAGAATGTGATAAGACCTTAAGCCATCTACGATCAAATGATCATTGGGATTAGAGACACACTCAGACCTATGAAACTAGGTGGAGTCGATGTCTAGTACTTGCATCTTGTGAAACACCACATGTCTATACAATAACATATACACTTGTATATATTATAGATAATCAAATAGGTGAAAGAGAGTTGCAACATCACACCTTGCTCATAAATGAGTTGTATAACATTGTTCCTTTCATGTACATAGTAGTAATGCCATCATGGAAACCACAACATCATCAATAACCTCAACATATCAAATATGAGCATGAAGTAGGGTTAGCACATATATCATCATCCACATAAAATCATAATGTATCAATTATCAACATGAAATGTCTAGCACAAGATAAATCATTATAAGAAATAAACATGAACCACATGTCCTAAGTAGCTAAATAATCACAAATCTAATCATAAACCTAACTTCAATAATTAAACCAGAGCATAGAGTCAGCATTGTTAGGAACCGGGAAGGACAAATGAGAGGGGGGGTGAATCAGTTGTCAATAAATTATAACCCAAAACAATTTATTCCAACTTAAAACTTGGTGTTGATACAACAAACTTAATGTCAGTAAAATAGATTAACAGTTTTAGCAGTACCAATATAACTTAATGCATGAAATAGAAAGAGAAACAACATCCACAACACATGACACAAATATTTTGACGTGGAAACCCTATAAGGGGAAAAACCACGGTGGGAAACCTTACCCACAATCAGATGATACTACTGCAGATAGTAAGTGAATACAATAATGGGGTCTGCACATGTAGAAAGGCCAACCACCTAGATCTCACTACTCAGTCACAAAATAGGAGTCACACTGACTACAATTGGAAGGTTAAATCCAATAACAATGTACTACTTCAGAATAGCATCTGCAATGCTGGATTCAGTACTGGTTTAAGCTTTGACCATGAGTGCCAAACACCTTCATAACCTTTCCTTCAACCTTTAGATAATATTTGCGTGATTCGCACAAGGATCTACTTATTTTTTCTCTTCACAATGATCTTCAATATTCGCACACACTCATAATGTGATCTTCAATAAGATCTTACAATCATTTATACAAAACCTAAGACCTTAACATAAGATCGGCTCCCTAGAGATATTACATTTAAATCAATTACAAAATAAGTCTTGATACGATACAATATGTTGACCTCAATAAATTTACACAATATCCAATCAATAAACCATTTCCAAAATGTGTCGTACTGATCTGGAACATGATATCATGTACCGGTCCATAACCTAGACCTATCTGTTGGTAAAGGAAAATATGTGAACCCGATTAGTCCAATAAGAAAAACACCAAATCCAAACATCCAATCCATGTCGTCGACATAACCAAATGATCTTCAGATGATAACAAGTTATCATCACTGTCGATGAATAATATATCCTACCGATGAAGCATATACTGGTGACTGTGCATAAGCCAATAACCATGTCAGGACCACAATGTGTCGATTCAACAATAAACCAATATAACCATAGTGCCAAATCAACAATGTAGACCTCTAGAAAGATAAGTGTTTACATCAATGAAAAAACCAATGCAACACATGATGAAGTCATCCATAATACCAACAATCTCCCCCTTTGGCATTGATGGCAACACTAGATGGGAAAAACATCTAAGTGCCAAAAACAGAATGCCAGAAGCCAACAATCTCCCAAAATAGATCAATATAAAGTTTTGTACCAAAAAATAGAAACCAAAACCAAAATACATCTCTCCTCAAGAATACATCTCTCCCCAAAGTATAACATTTTTCCATAGATATCTCTCCCCCTTTGACATCAAATGCCAAAGTAGTTAAGAATCAAAATCAAAACATAACATACAGCTAACTACTCCTCCTGAGTAGTATCTCTCCTTCATCAAAGCTGGAAAAGGATGTTTTTGTTAGTCTCTGTCGTTTTGATGTCAATCTTCATCATTCAAGTCTCTGCCGGTGGGGAAATTACCCCAAGCTGCTCTCTGAGATATTCAAATGTTTCCTTGGGCAAAGGCTTTGTAAAGATATCTTCAATTTGCTCTTCAGTATTCACATAAACCAATCTTACTTCATTTGCTTCAACATTCTCTTTCAGAAAATTGTACTTAATAGAAACATGCTTTTTTTTAGAGTGAAATATCAGATTCTTTGATATATCAATTGCTGCTAAATTATCACAATGAATAATTACCAGTTCTTTGCATGTTACCTTGATATCCTTCAACATTTGTTTGATCCATAATACCCGAGTGCAATTAGTTGCTGCTACAACATATTCTGCTTCTGTTGTAGATAATGATGTACAAGTCTGCTTCTTACTGATCCTTGAAATTAACCTTCTATCAAGAAAGAATGCACCGCCAGTGGTACTCTTTCTGTCATCTACATCTCCTGCCCAATTAGCATTTGTATATGCACATAACTCAAAATTGTCATTCTTAGGATACCATAAACCAAGATTTGTTGTGCCTTGTAGGTACCGGAAAATCCTTTTTACTGCACTTTCATGATTTTCTTTAGGATTTCTTTGAAATCTTGAAGCAATACACACTACATTCATTATATTAGGTCCAGTTTGTGTCAAATACAATAATCCTACAATTATAGATTTGTACCTTGTCAGATTTATAGGAGTTGAATCATCCTTTAATGTCAATTTATCTATTGCAGTCATAGGAGTGCTTACCAGTTTGGAGTTTTCCATACCAAATTTCTTCAAAAGTTCCTTCAAGTATTTTGTTTGACATATGAATATACCTTTATTTGTTTGAGAAATATAAAAACCTAGAAATTTTTTTGTCTCTCCAATCATAATTTCAAATTCTTCCTGCATCTTGTTAGCAAAATCTTTACATAACTCTTCTTCACCTCCAAAAATGATATCATCCACAAATAGTTCAATAACCAAAATATCATCATTGGTGATTTTGTAATACAAATTGTTGTTAGCGTTACCTTTTGTGTATCCAAGCTTTAAAAGATATTTATCAAGTCTAGCATACCAAGCTCTGGGAGCTTGCTTCAATCCATATAAAGTTTTCCTTAACCTGCAAACCATATCCTTAACATTTTTCAATGAAAATCCATCAAGTTGTTCAATGTAAATCCATCAAGTTGTTCAATGTAAACTTCCTCCTCAAGATCTCCATTCAAAAATGCACATTTTACATCCATCTGATAAACTTTATAGTTCTTATGAGCTACAAATGCAAGAAATAGTCTAACTGCTTCAATTCTAGCTACCGGTGCAAAGGTTTCATTATAATCAATTCATTCTTTTTGAGAATAACCTTTACAAACTAATCTTGCTATTTTCTTGATTACTTCCCCATCCTCATTAAGTTTATTTCTAAATACCCATTTAGTTTCAATTACATTTTTGTCTTTAGGCCGGGGAACTAATGTCCAAGTATTATTCTTTTCAATCTGTTCTAATTCTTCTTCCATTGCTTTTATCCAATGTTTATCTTGACATGCTTCAACAATTGATGCTGGTTCAACTTGAGAAATTAAACATACCTCTTCATTTGTCAATCTTCCTATTGTCATAACACCTTGATTCTTATTTCCAATTATCTAATTCTCTGAATGATTCAATCTTACATACTTGGGTTTATTCTGATTTCCACCTACAGGTTGTTGTTCTTCAGTCATAGTTGAGTTTTCTGATGATGTCAATGTGACTGGTTCTACATTCTTTGTTAGTGCAATCTGTGTCAGTTCATTTATAATCATTTCTACTATCAGTTCTACATATCTTGAATCTCCTCTAAAATGTTCATCTATCTTCACAATAGTACTCTCAATGATTTTCTGCAATCTTTTATTATAACATCTATATGCCTTGCTTCTAGTTGAATAACCAAGAAATATTCCTTCATCACTTCTAGTATCAAATTTTTCAATATACTCATCTCTCCTAATATAACATTTGCTTCCAAATATTTTGAAATACTTAAGAGTAGGAGTATGACCAAACCATAGTTCATAAGGGCTCTTACCGGTTTCACCTTTGATGTGAACTTTGTTGAAAGTATAAACCGTAGTATTCACTGCTTCTCTCCAATACACATGAGTTAGATTTGCTCCCATCATCATGGTTCTTGTTGTATCCAGTATAGTTTTGTTCTTCCTTTTCACAACTCCATTTTGCTGGGGTGTTCGGGGTGCTGATAGTTGTCTTTTGATTCCATTCCCCTCACAGAATGAATTGAATTCCCTAGATGTAAATTCTCCTCCTTGATCTGATCTTAAACATTTGATTTTCTTGCCAGTTTCATTCTCTACCATTGCCTTGTGTATCTTGAATCTTCCAAAAGCTTTTGATTTCTCCCTGAGAAAAGTAACCCAACACATTCTAGAATAATCATCAATTATTAGCATAAAGTATCTATCACCCTAAAGACTTGTTGTTCTTGCTGGACCACATAAACCAGTATGAATTAAATTAAGAATATTATTGGATTTCTCATAAATGATCTTAAATGTTGTTATAACTTGCTTTCCTATTTGACATTCCTTACATACTAGATTATGAGGTTTCACAATCTTAGGTAAATCCCTTACTGCCTTAGTTGAACTGATCTTTACAATGCAATCAAAATTCACATGATAGAGTCTTTTATGCCATAACCAACTTTCATCAATATGAGCAATCAAACATGTCTTATCACGGGTATTCAAATGAAAGATATTACCTTGAGTCTAATTACCAGTTGCAATCTCCAATCTAGTTATGTTCATGATTTTGCATTTTCCATTCTTGAATTGTAATTGAAATCCTTTTTTCACTAGCTAACCAACACTCAAAAGATTATGCTTTAAACCTTCTACATAATAAACATTGTCAGTATTGTGCTTACCATCCAAAGATATAGTGCCTCTTCCTTTGATTAAACAATGTTTGTCATCTCCAAATCTTACTAGACCTCCATGAATTTCCTCTAATGATAAGAATTTGCTTTTATCACCAGTCATATGATGCGAGCATCCACTATCAATGATCCATTCATCCTTTTCTTCAATTTTTGTTGCTAGTGTCTACTCTATCAGTTTGACAATAGGTGTCGGTGGATCTTCTTTTATTGCAACAAAAGCTCATCCACTATCTATTGGATCTTCATCTGAATCATCTGTGACACCTTCATCTGCATAGTAAAATGACTTATCTCTATTTTTCTTAAATTTGTATCTCTGATATTCATGGTTACATTTATATGTTCTTTTTGCTTCCTCCCTTAGTCTTGCATGTCTATCAGGACACCTAGACACCATATGACCAAATTTATTGCAATTAAAACATTTGAAAGGTGTTTTACCTTCATACTTACTTCCTGTTGGACCTTTAGGCATCTTCCTTGCAAATAGTGCTTCAAGTTCTTCATTTTCTCTTCTCATATCTTCAAGTTCTTTTGCATAAAGTGCTTTCCAATCAGTTTTGTCAGATGATGATGATGCTTTGAAAGCTATATCAGTTTTGACTATAGCAATAGGACCAAACTTTTCAAGCTCAAATGTTGAAAGTTTTCCAACCAAAGTATCTCTAGAAACTGATGTATTAGGCATTGTTCTCAACTCATTAATAGCAGTTACTTTCATTTTGTAAGTCGGTGGAAAAGCTCTTAAAACTTTAGAAACAATTTCATCTTCACTTAAAGATCCTCCACAACATTGTATTCCTAAAACAATTTCGTTAACTCTTTCCACAAATGCGGAAATTCTTTCATCTTCTTCCATTTTTAAATTTTCATACTTGACCCGGTAACATTCCAATTTTGCAATCTTGACAGTGGTATCTCCTTCATTCAATGTTTCCAGTTTATCCCAAATAACTTTTGCAGTAGATCTATCTAATAATCCCATGATTTATTGATCTGATAATGCGCTCAGAAGTGCTTCTCTTGCTTTGCAATCATTCTCCAAGTCTTCAGCCAATGTCAGTGGATGAAGGTGATTCAGAGTAGGAACAACATAGCCATTCTTTGTAACATCCCATATATCTCTTCCAATGCAGTTTAGATGTGTTTCTATTCTGATCTTCCATATACCATAGTTAGTTCCATCAAGTTTCAGATTGTCCTTCCTGAAAATATTTGCTGCCATAGGATCTCCTCAAGTTGTTAGGCTTCCACAAAAAGAGGACTAGGCTCTGATACCAATTGTTAGGAATCGGGAAGGACAACTGAGAAGGGGGGATGAATCAGTTGTCAATAAATTATAACCCAAAATAATTTATTCCAACTTAAAACTTGGTGTCGGTACAACAAACTTAATATCGGTAAAACAAATTAACAGTTTTAGCAGTGCTAGTATAACTTAATGCATGAAATAGAAAGAGAAACAACATCCACAACACATGACATATAGATTTTGACATGAAAACCCTGTAAGGGGAAAAACCACAATGGGAAACCTTACCCACAATCCGATGATACTAGTGCAGATAATTAGTGAATACAATAATGGGGTCTGCACATGCATAAAGGCCAACCACCTAGATCTCACTACCCAATCACAAAATAGGAGTCACACTGACTACAATTGGATGGTTAAATCCAATAATAATGTACTGCTTTGGAATAGCATCTACAATGTTGGATTCAATACCGGTTTAAGCTCTGACCATGAGTGCCAAACACCTTCATAACCTTTCCTTCAACCTTCAGATAATATCTACATGATTCACACAAGGATCTACTTATTTTTTCTCTTCACAATGATCTTCAATATCCGTACACACTCATAATATGATCTTCAATAAGATCTTACAATCATTTATACAAAACCTTAGACCTTAACATGAGGTCGGCTCCCTAAAGATATTACATTTAAATCAATTACAAAATAAGTCTTGATGCAATACAATATTTCGGCCTCAATACATTTACACAATTTCCAATCAATAAATCATTTTCAAAATGTGTTTTGTTGATCTGGAACATGATATCATGTACCGATCCATAACCTAGACCCATCTGTCGGTAAAGGCAAATATGTGAACCCGATTAATCCAATAAGAAAAACACCAAATCCAAACATCCAATCTAGGTCTTCGACATAACCAAATGATCTCCAGATGACAAAAAGTTATCATCACTATCAGTGAACAATATACCCTGTCGGTGAAGCATATGTCGGTGACTGTGCATAAGCCAATAACCATGTCGGGACCATAATGTGTCAGTTCAACAATAAACCAATATAACCATAGTGCCAAATCAACAATATAGACCTCCAGAAAGATAAGTGTTGACATCAATGACAAAACCAATGCAACACATGACGAAGTCATCCATAATACCAACAAGCATCACCAAAGTAATCATAATGAATCCACTAATGTGAAAGAGAATATCATTATAAAGAATGAAACAAGAGGCATCAAGAACATGAACAAGTCCATAAGTATCTATCACATCCTATCATAAAGGATGAATCATGGAGGGGCACTACAGTTTAATATGAGGTACAACTAATAGGTGCATAGATACTAATACAATAAGCTCATAGGGAAAGATGAAGATGGAGATATCAATCATGACTTCTAGTATTGATTATCATATTAAGGATTTTGATTAAGTTTGTATTAGTTTATTTTTCTTGAGAATTACTTTGGTGATAGTATGGAGTGGACTAACATTATTAAATATGAAAGAACTTATATAAAGTTAAATTTTCATGGTTCTTAAGGATTTACCATTATTTATGGTAATAGTGGTAAGAATTCCATAATGGAAATAAATGTGATGGAGAATGAACTTTAAAAATATACCAATGATGTAAATGAGAGGGATATCTTCGAATCACTTATTAAAATACACAGTGGTGGTGATTATTAATTTATCATTATTAGAGGAGAGGGGTTGAATCTTTCCAACAAGTTCAAGGCCCCATTAGGAAGAAGGACCAAGGAGTAGTTATGGGATACAATTCTTCTTTTATGTATAAATCATTCCCTCGTGTTATTAATAGGTTAGACACTATTTAATATACTGGAAAGCATCATCTTCTAGGCTTGGAAAATAATAACCTATTCTTAAAAGCTTCTTAACAAGGATCATACCACTACTTTTTACACCACAAATATCATTATAAACTTTCTTAACTATAAGATTGGCCTCTACCATATGTGAACCCTTAGTAAGGAACCATGAAAGGATCTTTCATATAAAGTATCACCAAGGACATTGAAATGGGATGTGCATTGGAGGAAAGTTATACATTGGTAATGTTAAAGGTTAGCTAGCAAAGTTTGATCATAGAAATAAATATAAATACCATGGAAAAAAGGTGAATCAAGACCAACATTCTCCAATAAAATTTTAAAATCATAGACACAATACATGGGTATTAAATTTAACACTCACAATGATAATTATTTTATGGCATATCTAAGAGAGATCCAATAGGGTCCGTAGGATTGCTTCCTTGATTATTAGGGTTGTTAGGGAGGGATACATATTCAAACTAGATGTGTGTGAAGTACTAATTGAAAATATCTACCAACCATTTGCAGGAGATCAATTTGTCATCTTTCATCTTAAATTCATTGTTAACTTATTTTATTATTAGTTGATAATCCCCATAAATAAGGAGGTATTGAATATTCCATTAAATTATTGTTTAAGACCTATAAGAAAGACATTATGATCAAGAAAATTATCTATACATGGGAAACCCAATCTAAATGCTTTCATGGTGTGATAAGATTATGACCCTTGATTTATGATTATTAAAAGAACCATCAAAATATAGGTTCCATATGGAGGGTTCTTCGAGTGTAAAATTGGACTCATCAATAAATTCTATCACTAATGGATGATTATCTATATGAGGTGCCTCATCTAATTTATCTACAACAAACTATCCTTTTTTTATATTTAGCCATGTGACTAATAAGAAGAGTTTTGGATAAGATGTACTTAAGTGATTTTATTGTAAAAATGAGCTATATTTTGTGACATGCTTAATGTCACACTTTTTGTGAAAAACGATAATTGGTAAGAATTTACATTCCATGATTTTATAGTTAAGTTCATATCCCATATGGGTTTAACTAATATAATAGACTTATCATTCATAGATCTCTTCACCATTTTGTCCTAAGAGTCCCCCTAGGGTGACTAGTGTAGTTAATGTGTGCAAAAGTAAGGTCTTTTTTGTTTAGGAGACATAAGAACTTGTGGTGATGTAAGATATTCCTTGATTCTATCAAAACTCTATTGATAAGAGTCATCCAATTGAAAAACATTGATCTACTTAAGATGATAGGAGAATGGTTAGCATTTATCGATGAGTTATGTTATAAAATTTCTAATGGCCTATAACATTCCTTGGAGATTGCAATTTCATTTGAAATTTAAAGGAGCTAGCATGTCTATGATAGTTGTAACTCTAGCATGATCAATCTCTATAACTTGTTGAGTAACATTGAAGCCCAAGAATTTTCATGTTGTTACTAAAAAAACATATCTTGGAATTATGACATTATATTTTCTAAAGTGATCAAATATGCATTTAAGGGAATAAATAATCTCTTCTCTTATTTTATTTTCCCAAAAAATTAGATGTTTAGTCTTCCACAATTTCATGGAACATTTCATGAAATATTACTATCACTTTTCTTTGATAAGTAGCCCCTATTAATCCAAAATACATCAATACATCTTGATAGCACAAGATACTATAGACATTATGCAATTATCCTCTCATTGCATTATTAATTAAATTATTATTTAATCAATTCTCTTTTGTATTTCACAATTTTCTAATTTTCCATGATTAATTAGATTATATTTAAGGTTTATTTATTTGATTTACTCATCTAGAGCCCCTTCATTAATTCTTCTAAATGAAATTAATTAATTGATCCATGATTAATCAATTAATTAACCCAATTTTCATGAAAATTTCATTCAATTTAAAATTATTCCAAAATCTCCTACCCCTCTTTAATGCTCATAAGTGTGTGAGTATGCATAGGTCAAAATCACCTTCCACCTCATCCTTTGACCATCTCTGATGCAAGAGCATCCCTGGTTCACAACAATCTTGCATCAACCAAAAACATTTTCTTTTTTGTTTGTAGTTTCAGTTTTTCCTTTTCGTGTGTCCCAGTTTTGACTCACCAGTTCCTATGGAGTTGGATTCTACTTGAAGACTTGATCATCCTACTTTCTTTCCAACCGCATCTCATTTGGATCAATTCCAACAAGATATCGCTACCGGTTTCCTTGATAGTTTCTTGTTACCGGTTGTTCCTTTGTTACCAATTGCCTGAGATCTATTCTAGTGATCTATTGAAACCCATTCTGAAGCTTGTGGAGCCTTGGATGTTGATCTCGATGTTTCCTAGCGTGTGGCCAACCTTCTGCATTTCATCCTTTGGATTTTCTAGAGGAATCTCTTGGCGGAGGCTGAGCTCATTCATTTTTGCACGTTAGGGTTTTGATCCTTTTTGGGCTGACTAGATCCTTTTGGATCGATATATATATTTGTAATCATGCTTTAGAATGCAATCAATCAGAGAAGCAAGGAGTATCAGATAGATAGACTGTGCCAAGAAGATAGATCTTTTGATTCAAGGTCCTGGTGTGACCTATTCTACCAAGCCAGTGTGTCAGTATGTTGTAACATGGTTGTTACCGATTGGATGTAATTATCTTTCATGCAAAAAAACTATCTATTATGCATTGCCTCCATCATATCTATGTGTTTCCATTGTGTTAACTCTTGATGACAGGTTTGGACTAAACTCCTCGAGGTCCCTCCTCACTGATGACTGCTCCAAGTGGTATTAGAGCAACGTTCATTCTAGAGGTTGGGTGTCCTAAATCTTGTTGTAGGGTGGCGGATTGTGGATCCGACCTACAATTACAGAGGGCTAGGGTGGATCAATAGCATGAAGAGGATCTAGGAATGGTGGAGCGCATGGGAATGCAGACCCTGTTGTAATGGAGATGTTGTGAGGAATAGCAGCCTGGTTAGAAGCCATGGAGACAACCCAGAGAAGAGGCTAACATGTTGAGGATGTGAGCAAAGATGAAGGAGAAGAAGCCTCAATAGAACAAGTGAACCTACCGACAGTTGATCCAGAGGAGGAAAGGTTTTTAAGGGTTTTGAGTAGGGAAAACACTAAACCTCATTTTACCCCACCTGAATATGATGGGAAGTTAGATTCAGATGAATTGATGGATTGGATCTTAGAGATGGAGAAGTATTTTGATTTTGAAAACATGACAGAAGAAACAAAGGTGAAGTATGTCTGTACCCGATTGAAGGGTCATGCATCTCTTTGGTAGGAGCACTTGCAAGTTGATAGGAAAAGAAGAGGTAAAGAAAATATTAAGATGTGGGATAGGATGATTGCTAAGTTAAAATCAAAGTTTGTCCCAACAAAGAATCAAGTAGATTTGTTCTAAAAGTTGCAGAATCTAAGACAAATGGAATCTAGTGTGAAAGAGTACACCGAAGCATTTTACAAGTTGAACATCATATCTGGACATGTGGATGATGAAATTGAAAAAATTGCAAGATATTTGAATGGATTGTGGATGTCTATACAATATGAACTCAGTATGATCAAATTAGAGAGTATTGAAGAGGCTTACCAATATGCAATAAAGGTTGAAGAGAAATTGAATAAGAGGCATGAGTAGAAATAGAGAGGTAGAGGTGGAAGGTTTACTGGAGGAATATTTCAAGGAGGAAGAGGAACCAATACAGATCAAAACAAGGACAAGGGAGTGAGCAAGGAAGGTAATTCATACCGCAATGATGATAGAAATTTTTATCGGAGGAGAGAACCAGATGGATACCAAAATGAGAACTTTGGAAGACAAGACAAAAGGACATTCAGAGGAACCTATTTTAAATGTGGAGGAGAAGGATAGTGTACATTTGAATGTAAGAATTCAGAGGCTACTAGAAGAGTGGTAGTGGTGGAAGAGAACCCCACCAGATTAGATAATAAATTGGAAGATGGAGAACTGTTGATGATGAGGAGAGCTTTGTGTCATACCAAAGAAGATAAAGAACCCTTGCAGAGGATGAACCTGTTCAAGACTAGATGTAAGGTATCCGGTAAGTGTTGTAAAGTTGTCATTGATAGTGGTAGTTCAGATAATCTTGTTTTAGAAGAGATGGCGAATAAGTTGAAATTGGAAAGATTGAAACACCCTAAACCTTACCAGATAACATGGATTTAGGATGAACATAAGTTGTTAGTAAGTGAACAGTGTTTAGTAAAATTGAAAATTGGGAATTATCATGATGAAGTTTTGTGTGACATTATGCCTATGGACATTTGTCATCTTTTGTTGGGAAGACCTTAGCAATTTGATAGACAGGCAATACATGATGGGAGGAAGAATACATACACTATTATGGCCAATGGGGTGAAGCAAACCCTATTGCCTTTGGAGGAACATTTGAACAATGAAGTTTGTACAAATACTAGAATATGTCTAGTAGATGGAAGGAAGTTCATGGATGGACTGAAACATGAGAATGTGTGTTTTTCCTTAATTCCTAAGAAGACTGAGAGACCGGAACTGGAAGGAGAACACCTGACAAAAATAAGAGATTTAATAATGGAGTATGGGGACATCATTTCAGATAATGTACCTGATGGATTGCCACCTATTAGAAGTATTAGTCATTGCATGGACTTAGTTCTCGAAGCTAGTTTGCCTAACAAAGTTGCACACCGGTTAACACCGACAGAGAATGAAGAACTAAATAGACAAGTGTAGGAGCTATTGAAGAAAGATTTGATCAAGGAAAGTCTGAGCCCTTGTACAGTACCAATAGTATTAGCACCTAAGAAGAATGGATAATGGAGGATGTGTACCAAATCAAGAGCAATAAACAAGATCACAGTGAAATACTGGTTTCCCTTGCCTAGGATGGATGATATAATGGACTGTTTGAATGGAGAAAAGTACTTTACAAAGATAGATTTGAAGAGTGGATATCATCATATCAGGATCAGAGAAGGTGATGAATGGAAGACAACATTTAAAATGAATGAAGGATTGTATGAATGGTTGGTGATGCCTTTTGGATTGACTAATGCACTAAGTACTTTCATGAGGCTAATGAATGAGGTTTTGAAGAAATTCTTGGGTAAGTTTGTTATTGTGTATTTGGATGATATTTTGATTTTTAGTAAGACAAAAGAGGACCATTTGTTGCAGTTAAGACAAGTTTTGCAAAGGTTGAGAGAAGAAAAGTTACTGATCAATATCATGAAGTGCACATTCATGAAAGATGAGTTAGTCTATTTGGGATTTGTGATATCTAAGAATGGTTTGAAGATGGACCCTAAGAAAGTGAAAGCCATTGTTGAGTGGCCTACACCAGAAAGAATTGGAGAGGTAAGATCATTTCATGGATTGGCTAGTTTTTACCAGAAGTTTATCAGAAATTTCAATTCAGTTTGTAATCCTATGACTGAAACCATGAGGGGAGATCGGAAGGAATTCAAGTGGACCACTAGAGCAAACAAAATTTTTGAGTTGTTGAAATAGAGAGTGATCAAGCAGCCTATGTTGGCTTTACCAAATTTCAATAAAGTATTTCAAGTGGATTGTGATGCAAGTGGAACATCAATAGGAGCAGTTTTGAGTCAAGAAGGGAGAGCAATAGTATATTTCAGTGAGAAACTAAATGATGCCCGGAAGAGATATTCAGTATATGATTAGGAATTTTATGTTATAATTCAAGCCTTGAAGAAATGGAGATATTATTTGTTGCCTAAGGGGTTTGTGTTGTATACAAATCATCAAGCTTTGCAATATTTGAATAGTCAGAGTAAGTTGAATCAGAGACATATGAGATGGGTAGAGTTCTTGTAGAGTTACACCTTTGTGTTGAAACATAAAAGTGGGAAATCTAACAAAATTGTTGATGCATTGAGTAGGAGAAGGAATTTGCTGACAGAGATGAGAGTGACAATATTAGGTTTTGAAAATTTGAATTCCTTGGATGACAAAGACCTAGATTTTGCAGAACCTTATAAAGCATGTAGAGAACCGGTTATGGTTGATAGGAGCAAATGGTTGGATTAATTCATTCGGGGTGGGATGTTATTTAAGGAAGTTCAGTTATGCATACCTAAAAGTTCCATGAGAGAGAACCTGATAAAAGAAAATCATAGTGGAGGTTTAGCTGGACATTTTGGCATTGATAAAATAGTTGCATTGGTGAGTGAGCAGTACTTTTGGCTCCAAATTCATAAGGATGTTAAGAGATATGTCCAGAGTTGTAGAGTTTGTCAAGTTGCAAAAGATAGTAGTCGAAATGTGGGATTGTATAAACCTTTGACAGTACTGGTAAGACCTTGGGAGGATATAAGTATGGATTTTGTACTTGACATACCTAAGACACCAAGAGGGAATGATTCTATATTTGTGGTAGTGGATAGATTTTCAAAGATGGTTCATTTAATACCTTGTAAGAAGACATCAGATGCATTGCATGTAGCAGACCTATTTTTCAAGGAAGTGGTAAGATTGCATGGATTACCTAAGAGAATAGTTTCAAACAAAGACACTAAGTTTATTGGCTATTTTTGGAGAACACTTTGGAAGAAGATGAAGACAGATTTGAAGTTCAGTTCTACTTTCCATCCACACACTGATGGACAGACAAAAGTAGTTAACCAGAGTTTGGGAAACTTGTTGAGATGTTTAGTAGGAGATAAAACCGGAAGTTGGGATTTGGTCCTTGCACAAGCAGAGTTTACCTATAGCAATTCAGTGAATAGAAGTACCAGAAAAATACCTTTTGATATTGTTACCAGAGTGCATCCTAAAGGAATAGAAGAATTAAGAGACATTAGCAGTGAAGACCGAAAAAGTTCAAAAGCAGAAGAATTTGTAGATCACATGGAACCATTGCATATTTAGGTTAAACAACACTTGGAAGACATGAATAGAAAATACAAGGAGAAGGCGGATGAGAAGAGGAGACATAAGGAATTTGAAGTTGGCAATGAAGTGATGGTCTATTTGAGAAAAGAGAGATTCTCAGTTGGAACTTATAATAAGTTGCAGATGAAGAAGTTTGGACACTGTAAGATCTTGAGAAAGTTCAGTCTGGAAATGCATATGAGGTGGAGCTACCGGATAGTCTAAGTATTTCACCTATATTCAACATTGTAGATCTTCATGAGTACAATGAACCAGAATTCAGTGAGGATAGTATCCCAGACTTGGAGAAATAATTGCCCTAGAAGGAACCAGATTAGATTGAAGAAATTATGGATAGTAGGATTGGGCGTAGTACCCGAAGCAATCAGTACAAAGAATATCTTGTGAAGTGGAAGAACAGACCAGTGGAAGATTCATCTTGGATTTCATAGGTAGAGGTAGACCACCTTGGTTTCCCTTTGAACCCAACAAAGTGAGAGGCTCACTTTTTATTAACCCCGGATGTCTAATGCAGGAGCATCCCCAGTTCACAACAATCTTGCATCAACCAAAAGCATTTTCTTTTCTGTTTTGTTTTCTATTTGTAGTTTCAGTTTTTCATTTCTATATATCTCAGTTTTGGCTCACCGATTCCTATGGAGTTGGATTCTACTTGAAGAATTGATCATCTTGCTTTCTTTCTAACCGCATCTCATTTGGATCACTTCTGACAAGATATCATTACCGGTTTCCTTGATGGTTTCTTGTTACCGGTTGTTCCTTTGTTACCAGTTGTTCCTTTGTTACCGGCTGCCTGAGACCTATTATAGTGATCTACTAGAACCCATTCTGAAGCTTGTGGAGACTTGGATGTTGATCTCGATGTTGCTTGGTGTGTGGCTAACCTTCTACATTTCATCCTTTGGATTTTCTAGAGAAATCTCTTGGCGGAGGCCAACCTCATTCATTTTTGCACATTAGGGTTTTGATCCTTTTTGGGCCAACCAGATCCTTTTGGATCAATATATATATATATATATGTAATCATGCTTAAGAATTCAATCAATTAGATAAGCAAGGAGTATCAGATAGATAGGTTGTGCCTAGAAGATAGATCTTTTGACTCAAGGTCCTGGTGTGACCTATTCTAACAAGCCTATGAGCCAGTATGTTGTAACCTGATTTTTACCAGTTGGATGTAATTAACTTTCATGCAATAAAACTATCTATTATGCATTGCCTCCATCATATATGTGTGTTTTTGTTGTGTTAACTCTTGCTGACCAGTTTGGATTGATCTCCTCGAGGTCCCTCCTCACCAGTGACTGCTCCAATCTCTTTCATTGATTACTCATACATGTTTGAGATCCTTCCACACCTATATAGCCACCCTGAACTTTCCTCTTCCATCCACATGTCACAATCATTGAACTCTCCCTTCTTGTATTTGTTAAAACCTTTCCACTTGTCAACCTCGTGTTATTCCCAATGTATGCTCACACATGTGTGAGTACACCTATCCCTCTTCCCCATATTGTAAATTTGTTATTTTCTCAAGCCTCCACCTTGTGACACTTGTAACAAGGCCAAGACTCCATCTTCTAGACCTTAATTCTATAATCCATCTCAACCCTTCATTTTGACCATCAAAAATATATAAATTGGAGCCTTGTTATTCATTCATCATCCAAACTATTGAGTTTAATTTATGCTACTAATTCACTATCAAAATTCATTCCTATACCAAGGTTATGTTGACTTCATATTAGAGTAATCCACATCCAAGCATCACAATCAAATATTTGCATTAAAGAGCATAATATTTGGAGAAGGGTGCTTATACTTAAAGCTCAACCAATGGAGTAAGTTGATAAAAGGTATTGATTTAATCAAATTATCCACATGTTCTTATTTTTCACCATTTTATCTCCTTCATTTTGGCATGTTTTGTGGGACCCACATCCATGTCTACGATTTATTTTTAGTGTCAATGATTATTGGTTTGAAGTCTCAAATTGACATGTATTTCTTGGGAATCTACACTTACACTTTAGGTGTGATGCTTAGGAATTGTTAATAATCACCCACACTTTTGGCACTTATGCTTTTATTTTAATTCCTCTACCTTACTTCAATGCTTCTATTTGGTTTCAATGCTTTTGTTTGCAAAAGTTTTCTTTTTATTTCTCACAATTTTTTTGTAGGTTTTTAACCTTTTGTGCATTTTCTATATCTTGTTTTATCTATTTTACTATATATTTGTCTTTCTTAATTCTATATTTTATAGGAAAATTAAACTTTTCATGTAGATGTTATTTTCCAACTTCCTTTGACACTTTTATCAAATATATGCCTACATAGTTCAGTGCTTCCATAGTAGGAATCGATGATTCCATTTAAATTTTTATTTTGCATCATTTTTTAGTCTTTTTTTTTTTTCATTTTCATGTTTCTTTGTCTTTTTGTGTTTTATGTCAAAACTAATCATTCTCATTTTATTTTTTTATATTTTATCTATTTTTTAAAATGCATTTAATGTTTCTCTATATCTATGCAAGTTATCACCTACACTTTGATTTTGTTTTTTTCAATCAGGTTTGAAACTTCTACCCATGTGTCAACACTTCCATGCAAGGATAGCTATTTTTCAATTCCTTTGGTTTGTGTTTTGGTTCTTGCACAATTTTGCACATGCACCTTATATTGTAGTTCTTTTTCTTTTTCTATTTTTGTTGTTTTGGATTTTGTTTTTTATTAACCCTCTATCTAACCAATTTTATAACCAAAAGTTGTAGCTATTTTCACATATCAAAATCAAAATATTAAACTACTAATGTATATTTTGCAAGTCAAATTGTTTTTTTTATTCACTAGTTTAGGAACTAAAATATATTAGTGGGTTAAATAATATTGTATGCTTTATCTTTGGAGTAGTTTTGCCCCTTGTGCCTATTGTAATAGATTCAAAAGAATGTTAATTGTGTATATGCTCTCCCATTACACTTGATATGATCTTGGGTAATAAAAAACACTAAGAATTTTTTCGATTAGGAAATTTACTTTGAGGGTTGATCGCCCCAAGGAATGACTTGAACCATGTTTTCTAATTGTGTATAAAAAGAGGAGAGACAAGAAAGTTGTACCTAAATCTAGTCACAACATGTTTGGTGAATCCTTGGGGTCCTTAGTGATTCAATATACAAGGTGGATATTTGGTCTAAGTGGATTTCTCTCAACCCATGCTTGTAGATGTGATAGTGTTCATGGATTTCCCCTAGATATTATTGTAGCTAGAATCCTAAAACTTCCCATCATATTTTAGTATGGTGCAAGGGATCCATATCACCCTTTGAAGATACACAGTATGTAGCTCCATGTGGTGACATAGAGGCTACTAAGGTAAAGCCTTTGGCCATCTTTGGTAAGGGAAAGGAAACATATGAAACTACACCTACTATCCATGCACAAGTATATTGTATTGATGGATCAATTTTCATTGGGGGTCTACACTAATAGATATACCTACTTGAATAATTTTAAGGAATGTGCTAATGTGCTTGACATGTCCTCATATGATAAAATAGTAAAATTCATTCAATCTCTATCCTTGAAAGTCAAGTTAGCATTATGTCTTTTGTGTGAAAATATCCTGCCAAAACCACTTAAATAATCAAACTTATAAATTTAGCACTTTTATTTTATTATTTGACACCTATACTATTTTGATGCTTGCACTCTATCCATTAATTCTTATGGCTGTCAATGCTTCCACTTTGTAGATTTGTAAAATGCACATATCAATACTTCCTCTCTATTAGTATATTCATGTGCATATCAAATAATTTTCTTATGTTTCAATGCTTGGACTATTACACAAAAAATAACCAATTAGACTCATCAAACTAAAACATTAGACCTTGACCAAAACTTTGACATAGGTGATCTTGAACAAACCCAAGGCATCCATTAAAATATCCAAATATTTTTCACATCCCCATGCTTTAACATAGTTAACCGTGTTACCATTACTTTCTTACATTTTTTATCATCCCTGTAATGTAGGAGCATCTAATGGTGTAAGAGAAATCTTGCATCAACCAAAAAAAATGAATTTTCTTATTGTTTTGTAAGCTTCTTTAGTTTTTTTGAGCCCACAATGACACTTTAAAGGTTCGAGATAGTAAAATTTTTGAAAAGGTCAAAAATAATCATAAGATGTTTGTAGTAAGTTGTCCTATGTGGGCATGTATGGACATGAAGACTGAAAGAGAAATAAAAAAATTAATTGAATGAAAAAATAATCATCTCAATATCATGTACAATTTGGGATATATTAAAATTTTCATCATGGTAAATTTATTCGACAAAGTTTCAAAAATCCTCAAAAAGCTCAAAAAATGTATGAAATCATATTTAGATAATTTGTACATTGCATATCTCTTCATTAACTTTTCAAAGATATATTATAATGGCAAATTGAATGCTAAAATCAAAATCTATGGCTTCCAAAAGTTGTACTACACAAATTTAACTTTCAAATGAAATTTCTTCTTGGGTGGGAAAATCAATGATTACACTTTTTAGAACATTATAAGGCAATTATTGGTGCCAAATAAAAATGGAACTAAGATTACAAGTGATAGCTCCATAGTGCACATTGTGGCTCTGAACTATAGAGTTTTCTTAGAGAGTTGATTTTATTTGTAATGAATTTAGCCCATGTGGTTGTAGCGTTGTAATTTCTAAATTTGTAATTCCATTTTATTGAAGAAATAAAAAGTGGCTTGTTTTCCTTCTTGCATTTTTCGTGTTAATATTTGTTGTACTGCTATGTGTGTGTGTTGGGTGAAGTATCACTTCATCACCTTGCTTGATTTGGATTTAGGCTATACATTCAACAACCTTCATAGACACTGCCAAATTTTCAAACCTCCACTATCTTTCCAACCTTAGACATAAACCATTTTCCTTCCATTTTGGACTTAGGAGTTAAAATAAATTCCTAAATTATCTATCCACATTTGGTCACTCAATTCACACCTCCATCTTCAATCATAGTCAAACAAAAGTTTAAAATCGCTATCCAAAAAAATAAATTCAACCTATCTAAAAGTCTAATCTAGATCTTTTAATCATCCCTTTTTATCTTGCATTCTTGAGAACTTATCTATCTCAAATTGTGTGTTGAATTAGTCCTTATCAAATTTGGATAAATCAGCTTAGGATTTTGGAAACTCCAAAAATATTAAATTTCAAAACTCTCATCCAATTTTTGTTAGGAACTTGCCTATCCTAAGTAAAAAAAAGGATAAAATCCTAATCATCCCTAATCACTATCCTAAGTAAAAAATGATAAAATCTTAATCACCCCTAATCACTAAAGAAATAGATTTACTTGAAGAAACTTTGAACTTTTCCTACTACACCTCTTAGTCTTCCATAAATTCCCCATTCCAAAATCAACTTAGTTCAAAAGTCCAAAAACTTTCTAATATATATAGAAAAATATCATCTTGAACACATATAGTCCTTGTAGAGAAACATCTAAGACCAAAAAATCCTTACCATTCCAAACAAAAATACTCACAACCTTTATAGAAAATACAACAGATTTACATTTTTCAGGTTTTGATCAAGAGGGATTGATAGAAACAATACAAAAATTGCATACAAAGAATAGCTTCTTGTTATGCATGCAACTGAACTCTATCGAGCATTCCTTTTAAATTTTTTGGCTAAGTAAAGTGTTTTAAGAATGAGGGTGGCTCTGCACACATTCTCCTTAATGGGATTCCTCAGTTTCCCTTCAAGCAACACCAAGGAGCCACATGGCAACTCTGCGTGCTACGACAAAAAGTAAAAGACAAAAAGGATTTTGGATAGAGGTAGCCCCTCAACATGCCACTTGGCACAACACTCATTTTGGAACCACATGAGTTTTGCTCAGTTCAAGTTGTCATTGAGTGGAAAGGCCAAAGGGTGTACAGGTGGTGCCAACATATGAAGAAACAAAGAATTGTATACAACAACATAGTTCTCATTTAGAGAAAGGAAATTTTTTTATACATATTGGAGTTGTGCCATTGGATGGAGAATCTAGTGGGACCAACAAGGAGAGATGCTATGAAGAGTAGGAAGGGGTAGACGCATGTCATCATTGTGCTTCAAAAGAATAAAGGAAAGGAAAGGGTCTTTTATAGTCCACGATACCAATTGTGGGACTAACTAAGTTTGGAAGATCAAGAGAAGTCGATACTAGCCAAGTTGTTAGAGAGCTTATTCAAGTAAACTCAAAAGAGGAAGGAAAAGGTGTGCAACCACATGCAACTGTTGCCTTCACAAATTTAAAGGAAGAGTTAAGTCCAAGCTGACCCTCTTTTATTTGATCCTCATCGTGGGAAATAAATTGTTGCATATTTCTATGATTTATTTTGGTGCAAGTGCCCTAGTGATGCCTAAACAAATAGAAGATTCGCTACAATTAGAGTATGATCCTCTAGATAAGGGGGAAGTGAAATTAGAAGAGAAGAAGGTTCAAATTAAAGGTATCATTATGGCCCCCCCTCTAAAACTATATTCTCGTTCTAGTGTCATGGTGCTTCAAGAGGTGGTGATAATAGATATGATGGTATGATGAAATAATAAGTATCTAGTAGATTACTAAGAGGGGTGGGGGGTGAATCACTAAACTAAAAAACTGATACAAACTTCCCAATCTCAAACTCAAACTCACAAAGTAAACTTATCAATAGAATATCACTGTCAAGATCAATACTCATAAGAATACTCAACATCAACCAGTTAAGTATTATAACAACTTAACAGTAAACAACTTTAATCTTGTAAACATCCAAATGCTTAATCATATATCAACACACTCCATCTCTCAATGCTTCCAGTTATCATGCCTTATTAGAAGTTAATCAAATCAATAAATAAGATCATAACCACAAAAACATTCACCACATGACACAAATATTTTTACATGGAAAACCCAAATAGGTAAAAACCACAGTGAGATGAAATTCACAAGATAGCTATCTGAACTCTTATGAAGCTCACCTTGTTAGGAGCCAAGCCTGTTAAATCTTTTACAATAAGTCTTGTTAAGAACTGATCCTGTTAGGAATCACTCGGTTAAGGAATTTACAAAATGTATTGATAAAAAAAAATACACTGTTAGGAGTAACCTCGGTAAAGGATTTGAGAATCCAAGCTAATGGATCACCTTGTTAGAGCTTACCCAGTTAGGGGATTTCAATTCTGCTATAATTGTTAGAAGACAACATGTCTTTCTTGATCTGTCTGAATAGCACTACATTTGCTTGATCAGATCCTTTTAAGCTTCAATCTTCCTTTACTCAAACTGCAGATCCATTCTCCAGTTAGGCAACTACACACTCAATTGATTTCAACCAACACTTTGCCAATACTAAACAAAACAACTTCATCGACCTTAAATACAAATCAATTAGGTCGGTAACACAATAAAAACCTAATTATCTCATAGAGATTACAAACAAATCGGTTCAAGTGTGACCATTGGATTTACATAACAATCTATACACATTCTTCAAGAAAATTCCAACCTCTTAATCGGACTTGTAACTCATCATACACTTTGCATTAGATGCAATCCACTTTGCTCATTCCCTAGATAATCAAACAAACACGCCAAAACAATTTGAACTTATCTTCTTACAATGATCACACGTGTCTCCATCATTACCGCTCATCATCAGATAATAAACCAACATAACCATTTCAGCAAACTTAATTGGTTATAGTTTAACAAAAACAACTGGTAGGGTTTACCGGTTACATAACATAGAAAGGGTTTAACCATATACACTAGTTACCAGTTCAACTCACAAACTTACATACCGGTTTACAACATCTTCCTAAAAGCTCTTCCTACCGGTTACAAGACAATATAAATAATAACAACAATATCAGCAATATCATAAATACCATTACCGATTCAATTGACATCAATGACAACATAACATATCATTAATGCAATTTTCATGAAAATACCAACAATCTCCCCCTTTGCCATTGATGGCAATACAAATATCAACGCCTCTAATTGCTGCTATGAATGGTGAATAGGAATCCTAGTTTACATTACCAAATATTCACTATGCTATGTCTATCTTCAACCTGTCGCTGGTTTCCCTTTGCCAATCACATAATTCTTCCCCTAATCACAAAATTATTCTCCCCCTTTGACAACAATGCCAAATTGAAAGTAAAACATGTAATTGCAAATTTTTATTGTACATCAACAACATACTACAATTTGATGCTCCCCCTATGGAATACATCCACTTCTTCATCAATCCTTCTAAGATTTTGCAAGTAATTCAGAACCTGATGCAATCAGCATCATGCTCAACTAACTTCATGAAGAGGGACAACCCCCAACTAACTTGTAAGATACTCAAAAGTGGTCTTAGGCAGAGGTTTGGTAAAGATATTTGCAAGCTATTCCTTGGTAGAAACATGCTCTAAGATAACATCTTTACTTTGAACTTTTTCCCTCAAAAGTGATACTTCAATTCAATGTGCTTGGTTCATGTGTGCAAAAAAGGATTCTTAGAAATATTTATGGCACTTTTATTATCACATAAAATCTTTATAGGTTCTGAGATCTTCATCTTAAAACCTTCCACAATGTGCCTCATCCAAATAGCCTATGTGCAATTCATATAAGCTGCAACATATTCAGCTTCAACAGTAGATTGTGAAGTACAACTCTGCTTCTTACTACTCCATGAAACAAGCCTTCCTCCTAGAAAGAATGCTCCACTGGTAGTGCTTTTCTGATCATCAACATTTCCTGCCCAATCAACATCTGTATATGCCTTCAAGTCAAAGTTTTCTCCATATGGATACATAATCCATAGTCAATAGTACCTTTCAGATACCTAATAATTCTCTTGGTTGCTATCAGGTGTGCTTCCTTTGGATTCTTCTGGAATATTGCAACTATACCAACCACATGGGCAATATTCAGTATGCTATGAACAACATAGTGCAATTTGCCAATCATTGACCTGTATTCCTTTTCATCAATAGACTTAGATTCACCTTCCTTGGACAACTTACAACCTGTAACCATTAGTGTTCCAACTGGTTTACAATCACTCATGCCAAAAGTCTTCAAAACCTCTTTCACATACTTAGATTGAGTAATGAAAATACCATTCTTCATTTGATGTATCTGCAAGCCTATGGAATTTTTTATTTTCCCTACTAAAGACATTTCGAACTTAGTTTTTCATTTCATCTGCAAAACTATTGCTCATGACATCATTAACTCCAAAAATAATATCATCAACAAATACTTCACTGACCAATATTTCATCTCCTTCAACTTGAGATAAATATTACTATCATCACTGGTTCTTGCAAAGCCTATCTTCATCAAATGTGTATGAAGTCATTCATAGCATGCTCTAGGTGCCTAGTTTAATCCATACAAAGCTTTATGCAACCTACATACCATGTCTCTCTCATCAGTCAATGCATAACCATCTAGCTAATCTATGTATACCTCTTCTTCCAATATCCCATTAAAAAATGCAGACTTAACATCCATTTGGTATACCTTGAACTTCTTACGGGCTGCAAATGCAAGTAAAGTTTTGACACCTTCCAGTCTTGCTACTGGTGCAAAAGTTTCACCATAATCTTCTCCTTCTTCTTGAGCATAAACCTTGCAGACTAATATTCCCTTGTTGTGAACTACAACACCATCTTCATTTAACTTGTTTCTAAATACCCATTTTGTACCTATAACATTTGTGTTTACCGGTCAGGGTACCAGGGTCCAAGTGTTGTTCTTCTCAATTTGATCCACTTCCTCCTCCATAGATTTAACCCAATAATCATCACCAAATGCTTCCTTAGCACTTCTAGGTTCAATGGTGGAGATCATGCAAGAGTTCTCTCTTATTCTTCTTCTAGTTAATAATCCAACATCCTTATCCCCAATAATCTACTCAGGACTATGGTTCAGTCTCACATACCTAGGAATAACATGATCATTCTCTTCAGGTCCAACTTCTTCATTATCATCTTCCTCTGAATTTATTTGTTCCGGTTGAACAGGTGCATTAGAATTTGCTTTACCCATTCCTAATTTAACAGTTTCAAGTTCCAAAATCAAAATGCAAGGATCTTCATCCTTTTTGTCTAAACTAGTTCCTTCTGAGACTTCAGGACATTCATCTACTCGAGCATCAACACTCTCAACAATTCTCTGTGTCCTATTGTTGAAGCATCTATAGGCCTTACTCTTGGTGGAATAGCCAAGAAATATTCCTTCATCACTCTTAGCTTCAAACTTGCTTATGTAATCACCTCTTTTAATAAAGCATTTGCTACCAAATATCTTAAAATAGCTAACATTAGGTGATCTTCCATACCAATATTCATAAGGGGTCTTGTCCTTACCTCTTTTCACCAGAACTTGGTTCATTGTGTAGACAACTATGTACTTATAACTTCTTTCCAAAATGTTTTCACTACACCTCCTTGTATTAACATTGTCCTTGTAGCTTCAACCATTGACCAATTGTTCCTCTCTATGATACCATTTTGTTGTGGTGTACTTGATGCAGAAAGATGTCGTTTGATACCATTCTCATCATAGTACAGTGAAATCCTCAAAAGTAAATCCACCACTTTGATCTGTTCTTAGACATTTTATCTTTTATTTACTCTCTTTCTCAGCTAAGGCCTTGAATGCCTTGAACTTACCAAAAGCTTCATTATTATCCTTCAAGAATGTGACCCACATCATCCTTGAACAATCATCAGTGAAGATCATGAAATATCTATCACCTTGAATGCTTCTTGTTCTTTTTGGTCCACATAGATCTGTATGAACGAAATCTAACAAGTGCTCTAATGAGAAGGATTTGCTCTTGAAAGTTGAAGAAGTCATCTTTCCTAATTGACATTCTTTGCAAAGAGCATTAACCGGTTTGTCTAGTTGAGGTAGACCTCTTATTGTCTTGGACTTGCTCACTTTAACAATGTTATCAAAGTTTATATGACAAAATCTCTTATGCCAAAGCCAGCTATCATCTATCTTTGCAATCAAACAATTGCTAACTTTAGGATTAAGATGAAACAGATTACCTCTGGTTTGTTTCCCTGTTGCAATCAATTCACCTTTGTTGTCAAAGATTTTGCACATACCATTTCTAAACTCCAGTGGGTATCCTTTGTTATTAAGTTGTGCCACACTCAGAAGATTGTGCTTTAGACCTTCAACCCAATAGACATCATCAGAACTGCTCTTCCCATTAAGACAAGTAACTCCCTTGCCTTTAACCATACACAGTGAGTCATTGCCAAATTTGACAACACCGCCATCAAATTCCTTCAAGGAAAGAAATTTGCTTTGATCACTAGTCATATGATGTGAACAACCACTATCAATGATCCAATCATCAGAGTTATCCATCCTATACACTAGTGTCTTCTTATCTGATATCTCTTCTTAATAGCTACAAACACAATATCTTCACTAGCATCATCATCAGATTATTCATCAGTGATACCACTGTCAATAGAAATAAGACAATCTCTCTTGCCTTTACCCTTATACTTCTTGAATTTGTCTCTCTTGTATTCATTTTCACCATTAGGAAAATTAGCTGCTATATGACCAATCTTGTTGCATGCAAAACATTTTAAAGGTAGTTTACCTTTATATTTCCCAGTGCCTCTAGGTAGTCATTTTGCGAACAATGCTTCAAGCTCCACTAAGTTGTCTTCATCATCAACATCTCTGCTGGATCTAGATTCATAGCCACGACAAGTATCTCTACTTTTCCTCATAGATGTGTTAGAAACAGAAGCTCTGAATGCAGATTCTAGTTTCTGTACACTACCATCATAACCGTTTAATTCAAAAGCAGTAAGTTTGCCAATGATAGAGTCAAGAGTTACCTTAGTTTTGTCAATGGAATTCAGCTCCTGAATAGCTGCAACTCGGATAGCATAGACCAGTAGCAGGGTTCTCAATACCTTACTGATCACTGTGGCATCTTCCACTTTCCCTCCTGCACTCTTTATTTCACCAACTATCTCTTTTATCCTTTGACTGTACTGCTAGATATTCTCACCTTCAGACATCCTCATGTCATCAAAATTTCCTCTTGGGCTCCCCTCTTTAGCAATCTTAACATGTTCATCACCGCTATAAATCTCTTCAAGTTTTTTCCATACTTCATATGTAGTTTCAAGACCATGAACATCTAAATATTTAGCATCAGATAAGGAACTGATAATAGCCTCTAATGCTTGATGATTTTCTTATTGTTCTTTCTTCTAAGCATTAGTCAGAGTTCCAGTAGGTGTAACATACTGAATTTCTACGTGATCCCATTACTGACTTCCCAGACTCTTAATGTAAATATTTATTCTATCACTCCATATCCTATAGTTATCTTTGTTGAACTTCAGACCTTCCTTCTTCATCATTATCTACATGATGTTTTCATCAAGTTGTTAGGCTTTTATATTTAAGAGGACCTGAGATGCTCTGATACCAATTGATGGTATGATGAAAGAATAAGTATCTGGTATATTACTGAGAGGGGTGGGGGGTGAATCAATAAACTAAAAAACTGATACAAACTTCCCAATCTCAAACTCAAACTCACAAAGTAAACTTATCAATAGAATATCACTATCAAGATAAATACTCAACATCAACCAGTTAACTGTTATAACAACTTAAGAGTAAACAACTTTAATCTTGTAAACATCCAAATGCTCAATCATATATCAACACACTCCATCTCTCAATGATTCCAGTTATCATGCCTTATCAAAAGTTAATCAAATCAACAAATAAGATCATAACCACAAAAAACATTCACCACATGACACCAATGTTTATACATGGAAAACCCAAATAGGTAAAAACCACGGTGAGATGAGACTCACAAGATAGCTATCTGAACTCTTCTGAAGTTTGCCCTATTAGGATCCAAGCCCATTAAATCTTTTGCAATAAGTCCTATTAAGAATTGATCCTATTAGGAATCACCTGGTTATGGGATTTACAAAATTCCTTAATAAAAAGCAAATACCCTGTTAGGAGTAACCTTGGTAGAGGATTTGAGAATCCAAGCTAATGGATCACCTTGTTAGAGGATTTAAGAAGTAACCAAGCTTGTTAGAGCTTACCTGGTTAGGGGATTTCAATTCTGTTGTAATTGTTAGAAGACAATAGGTTTTTCTTCATATGTCTGAATAGCACTACATTTTCTTGATCAAATCCTTTTAAGCTTCAATCTGCCTTTAATCAAATTGCAGATCCATTCTCTAGTTAGCAACCACACACTCAACTGATTTCAGCCAACACTAAACAAACTAACCTCATCGACCTTAAATACAAATAAATTAGGTCGGTAACACAACAAAAACCTAATTATCTCATAGATTACAAACAAATCGGTTCAAGTGTGACCATTGGATTTACATAGCAATCTATACACATTCTTCAAGAAAATTCCAACCGCTCCATGATCACCGCTTCATCGGACTTGTAACTCATCACACGCTTTGCATTAGATGCAATCCACTTTGCTCATTCCCTAGACAATCAAACAAATGTGCCAAAACAATCTAAACTTATTTTCTTACAATGATCACACGTGTCTCCATCATTACCACTCATCATCAGATAATAAACCAACATAACCATTTTAGAAAACTTAATTGGTTAGGATTTAACAAAAACAACTGGTAGGGTTTACCAGTTACATAACATAGAAAGGGTTTAACCTTATACACTATTTACCAATTCAACTCACAAACTTACATACAGGTTTACAACATCTTCCTCAAAGTTCTTCCTACCAGTTACAAGACAATATCAATAATAACAACAATATCAACAATATCATAAATACCATTACCGGTTCAATTGACATCAATGACAATATAACATATCATTAATGCAATCTTCATGCAAATGCCAACAAGATATCCCAAATGTTTTTAGGCTATGTGTGTTTAGAGATTTTACTACAAAAAATGGAGATATCATTCCTTAGATTGGTCCCATTTGATATTGAGAACCAAATATGACTCAAAAATGGTGTTGTTTGAGTCACTACACAAAGAGCACATAGTTGATGATCATGTGATGAACTTCGAAGCTACCCATTTATCTTTTTTAAAAGATGAAATGTATTGTGTCGAGATGATTTAAAATTAAGGAGTGACATGCATAAGAAGCTATTAAGAAGAGGCTCTCATCAACGAATTTATTCAAAATGACTCTTTCACAAATTATGATGCTATTGGCTTGGGGACCTATGTGATCTACGATGAAGATCAAGTCATATTTGAAATCAAAAAATAGGATGATTTTTAGGAAAAGGATTCTAAAGATTATTCCACTTTTTGGATATTTACACTTTGATGGTGCAAGATGCAAAACCGGCTCTAGAGTTGGTATCTATCTAATCTCTCCTTCAGAGCTAAAAAATTTCATATCTTTTTTATTTCAATTCAGCTGCACCAATAATGAGGTCAAATATGAAGCTTTCATCCCTAACCTAAACCTTTGTTGAATGGATTAGAATCAAGCAATTAAAAGTATGTAGAGATTCTAAATTGGTAGTCAAGCAAACGAGAGAAACAATTGTTGCAAAGAATGTTTGAATGAGGTCTTATCACCATCCAATATGGGATTTGATCGAAGCATTTGAAGCAACATCCAAATAGTGTAATGTACCCTTCTCGTTCATGACCTCCCAGTGGTCCATTAGCCTATTCCTGAGACCCGTAGGCTAGGTGGAATGAAGAATGAGGGTCCAGCATTGATGAGGCAAGGACTTACTATTTTTAGTAAGTCAGGGAATGGCTATTTTGGTGATATTGTCCTACTGAGCTCTCCATGCTCTATCACTGGGTGCGAAGATCATTCTTTTTGGAGCATTAGTTCTTGACTTACTATTTTTAGTAAGTGGCAGTATGGCATAATTCTATTTATGGTAGTGGACAAGGTCCTAATCCTGCAAGAGTTCAGTGGCCTTACTAGCTTTGTTTCATCCTCATTTTGATAGAAATTAGCACGAGAGTCATTTGTGACACAATTAAATATTATTTCCTTATCCTAAGGTTAATATTTAATTAATCTGATTAATTGCTACTGATTTATTGAATTTGGGATTAATGTCTAATATCTCCTAAGTGCTTGGCGAAATTTATGTCTAATAAGGAGATGTCAAAATTATTAAGAGAGATATTATTTTATTTCCATCTCTAATGTTTGCTGAGTGAAATATCGTGGTCCTTGCTTTATGGTGTGAGGATTGACTTATGAGATGGCACCACTCTTGGGGTCCATGTGAGATGAAATGAAATGCAAATGGAAGAAGTTGAGTTTGAAGCAATTTGCATTTGAAATCGATGGTGTGAAGTTATAAATAAGAGCCTTGGGTTCCCATTCTAGATCATCTTGAAAATTTGTAATGTTATGTTGTCGGTTTGGTGACAAAACTTTGAGGCTTTAGAGTGCATCTCCCTAGTGCTTCCCAGTTTCGTACTTGAAACATAGTACCTAGCTATGTTGTTATCTACTACATTCTCACAGCATGTCATAGTCATTTTTGGTGTTGGAACGATTTTGGGGACTCGCTGGTTTGCCTGTGGCTAAAGTGCATTTTCTATCACACCTCTCTATTGAAGCGACTGACCGTTATGGGTATTGGCTCTTTCATCCTTCCTAGTAATGGCGATACACTTTGTAAGTTTGTGGCATATTTAATTGAGTTTTGAATTTCCTAGACAAAATCAAAATTCTTAAGCTAGGCATCGTTTTCTGTTTTGCATTGGGATGCATGCAAAATCAATAAGGGGGTTATGGTATCATGGTTTTGGTTGGTTGTCATTGCAGTTAGTCTAGTGTGGGTTTGGGACTGGTTTTGGGTGATTTGGATGTGTATTGAGAGAGTTGTGAGCTTTTTAGAGTTTTTTTAGGCTGCTGGTTTTGCAATTCCAACCTGTAGATTTGATGTTAGCAGAAATTCATGTTCATTTTGGGATAATTAGCATTACTCTCTTTTCATATCTTCTATTTTTGTAAGGTTAAGTAGTAGTACTACTAACCAGTTCTATGTTGTAATTCTCATCCCGCTGAAAAGTGGAAGAGGTTGGCTTGCCTCCTATTATCAAGCAAATTGTAATTTCAGTCCTCCCACTGCATAAGTGGTCGAGTGATATCTAAGTGTAATGGTCCTCCCACTGCATAAGAAGTCAAGTTGAGATTTTTATGTAACTGTAGTTGTCCCGCTGAAATATTGTGGTTGAGTGATTCATATTTTTGTGTATCTCACCTGGCTGATTCACCGCCAAGTTTTCTTGCCTTCCCGCTGGATAAGTGGAAGGGGTTGGCTTGCCGCCCAAGCACTGCATTGTTTTCAGTTAATCAAGCTAATTATCCCCTGAACACTATATGCTCTCACCTTCCCACATTGTGCACTTGGTGATCAGAAAGTGGAAGGGTTACTTTCCCAACATGTTTCAGTTTATGATTTCTAACCTTAACAGGTTATCTTTTTGTTGATGTCTATTGTTGGCCTTAAAAATAAAAAATAAAAAATAATTGGGATATTACAGTGGTATCAGAGTTGGTTTTCCTACCAGCTTGTGAGTTTCAGTGGGTTTAGAAGTCTCCATGAGTGACAGAGACGTCAGATACTACAATAGAGAGTAGAAGAGACTGCAGTTTCAGATTCCAATAGTGTCGAAAGAGACACATTTTCAGAAGTACTGAGGAATAGATGGAAGGATTTAGATTCTTCATATTTAGTGGATTCAATGGCAAATAAGACTACAAAACCGAATGAGGCACCTGATAAGAAGGCTGAGAGAAAATTCAATGCCATGATGGACATGATGTCTCTACTTCTGGCCAAGCTTAACTAGAACGTTGTTTGGGTCCCTAACCAACCCAACAATGGACTAGAAGCCAACACTTCTAATGCTCCTATAGGAAATGGAAATGAGAGTAACAATGGGAGTAACAATGGAGGTTCATCCCCAAGACCTTTACAACCTGTATTTCTGCCAAGAGAAGTACAAGAAGCTGAAATAGAAATGCCCACAGCTGATGAAATAAGAAACAACTACATGGAGTATGCTTCTCTTCCTGGTGAGATCTGAGATATCCTAACTCTGGATCAGTTTATGAATCAAAAAATGAAGAGAGGAAGGAGGAATGACTATAAGTCTACTACCCCAAGAGATTATCAATAAGCTCTTGGAAGAGTGACCTTAGCACACTTTGATGGAAGTGCTAAGAGCACAACTAGAGCATGGGTACAAAAGTTGGACAATAACTTGTCCTTGAGACCTATGCCGGAGGAGGATGCCATCAAGTTTGCTACCTTGCACTTGGATGGAGTGGCCCATGAATGGTGGTACCATGGGTTGGTCACCCTTGGTCATAACTTAATCACCACCTATGTTGATTTCTCCAACAAGTTGATTGAGAGATTCAACACTAGGGATCCAGAGGTGAAGTTTAGAGAACTTGCAAAACTCAAGCAACAAGGTTCATTGGAAATTTATGTGACTAAATTCCAAAACCTATTAGTCATGGTAATTAGCATCTCAAAGAAGCGGTTGGTTGTCCTTTTCATTGAAGGACTTGAGGAACCTTTGAAAGTTTGGGTCAAAGCTTTTGATCCACTCACCCTGGCAAAAGCTATTAAAAAATCTTGAAGCATGGAGTTGGCTGCTCCAAGGAGTAAAATTCAGTCCAATCCTTTTCCTTTTAGAAAGGATAAGAAGAAGTTCACAAATCAGACCAAGAGGTTCCCTTCATGTATGGATGATGAGCTCTGTCAAGATCTCCAAAGGAAGAATCTTTGTTACGCTTGCAGAGAACCTTGGGCCCTCGGACATAAGTGTCATGGAAAGGGGAATTTACATCAGATGGAGTGCTATTCTGTAGATGGATCAGATTCTGAAATTTCATAACAACAAACTGAAGTTGAGGACAACGAGTATGAAGAGGCTCCTGAAGGGGCTGAATTTGGGTTAGAAGATAGGGGAGTGGTTTCTCAACTCTCGAGCATTCACAAAAATGAGTCCTTTAGAGTTTAGGGTGTGATTGGAGAGCATCATGTCATTTCTCTCATTGACATAGGTGTGACACACAACTTCATTGATGAGAGGATTGTTGCAAAAAGGGGACTAGTGGCAGAGGAAGTTGAGGGCTTCAAATTCATGGTAGCAAATGGCTCCACTATATCCTATAACTGAATGATTTCCAACATGTCTCTGAAGTTGGGAAATCATGAAATCAGAGATGATTTCTTTGTGGTGAGAATTGGTGGGACTGATGATGCAGTCCTTAGGATTCAATGGCTAAGGTCTCTTGGTGAGATCACACTAAACTTACAGACCATGGACCTGAAATTCATATCTGAAGGGAAGAAGGTAGTATTGAGAGGAATGTTACATGGTGGACTTAAAGTGGTATCCTTGAAAAGAATGGAAATGTTGATCTGCCATAATCAGGTGGAGTGGGCAGTAGAGTGTTTGATAATGCCTTCAAATCCATTGGTAGACAAGGGCAGCTATTCCTTAGACATTCAAGCAATGATCATGGATAGAAGTAAGATCATGGTCATGCCCTCAGAACCATAAAAAGAGAATAGGAATTATCCTGAAGACATTCAAGCCTTGATAACCAAGAGAAGCAAGGTGTTTAAAAACCCACCTCTTGGAAGACTCCCTGAGAGAGGTGTCAAACACATTATTGATCTTGAAGAAGGAGCTAAGCCGGTTATGACTACTCCTTACCGATATCCTAAGAAGTAGAAGGATGAGATTGAGAAAGCAATTCAGGAATTGCTTGACATGGGTTACATACAGCCTATAAAAAGCCCCTTTGCTTCAGTTGTTGTTTTGGTGAGAAAGAAGGATGGGACCATGTGCATGTGTGTGGATCATAGAGCCCTGAATCAGAAAACCATCAAGAATTGGTATCCTATTCCAAGAATTGATTAGCTCATTGACGAGCTACATGGGGTGGTGTTCTTCTCCAAGATTGACCTTAGGTAAGGGTATCATCAGATTAGAATGAGAGCATTAGACGTGGAGAAGACCACTTTTAGGTGCCACTTTGGACATTTTGAGTTCCTAGTCATGCCCTTTGGCTTGACTAATGCACCCGCTACATTTCAATTATGCATGAACAGAATCTTCCAAGAACAACTAAGGAAGTTTGTTTTGATATTCTTTAATGACATACTCATATTCAGCAAATCTTGGAATGAACATTTACAACATTTGGATGAAGTGTTAAGCATATTAGAATCTGAATCCCTGTTTGCCAAGGAGTCCAAATGTGATTTTGGGATGGAAGAGTTGATCTACCTTGGTCACATTATCAGTGTAGGTGGTGTGAAGGTGGATCCTAAAAAAATTAGAGCCATCATTGATTGGCCTACTCCTAAGAACATAACACATTTGAGGGGACTTTTGGGATTGTGTGGGTTTTATTAGAGGTTTGTGAAGGGATATTCTCAGTTGGCTTCCCCCCTCACATATCTTACAAAGAAAGGAGCTTTTGAATGGTCTGAAAAGACACATACAATATTTGAACAGTTTAAAGGGGTCATGAGTTCCAGCCCTATTTTAGCATTGGCTGATTTCACCAAGCCATTTGAGCTACAGTGTGATGCATCTGGAGAAGGTGTTGGTGCAATCCTCATGCAGGATAAGCATCCTATAGTCTTTGAGAGAAGGAAATTGAGAGGTCCTGAAAGACTATATTCAATTTATGACAAGGAAATTCTTGCCCTTGCAAAGTTCAGGCAATATCTAGTGGGGAGTAAATTCATTGTTAAGACTGATCACAATAGTCTTAAACACTTCATGCATCAGAAAGATTTGAATGAGAGACAACAAAAGTGGGTGAGTAAGCTGCAGGCTTACGATTTTGATATTGAGTATGTTAAGGGTAAAAACAATGTTGTGGTGGATGCTTTATCTAGAAGGCCCCATTTAAGCTCACTATATAAGCTTACTCCTGATTGGAGAGAGTTGTTGCTTGCTGATTACACCAAAAATCAGTTTGCAACCAGCCTTATAGAAGGCACTTTTCATGATGAAAGGTACAAATTGGTTGAGGGATTGATACTATACAAGGGAAGAATCTTCATAGTGGTTGAATCTAAGTTAAAAGAGAATATTTTGAAGACTTTCCATGACATCCCCCTCGCTGGTCACCAAGGTTATTTCAAAACATATAGGCAGATTCGATAGAGATTTTCTTGGAAGGGACTTAAAAATGATGTTTTGAAGTACATTAAGGAGTGTCATACATGTCAGAGGAACAAATATGAGCACACTCTACCAGCTAGTTTGTTACAACCCTTGCCTATTCCTGGTAAAAAATAGGAAAGTATTTCCATGGATTTCATCACGGGGTTGGCTCAGGCTCAAGGGAAGGATAGTATCTATGTGGTGGTGGATAGACTTACAAAGTTTGCTCATTTCTTCGCCATCACCAGCTCTTTTACAACAGCACAAGTTGCTGAAGTGTTCTTCCAGGAGGTGTTCAGATTACATGGGTTACTGAAGAACATTGTGAATGATAGGGACAACAAGTTCCTAAGTGCTTTCTGGTAGGAGATTTTTAGATTGTGTGGTATTGTGCTCACTCCAAGCACTAGTTATCACCCCCAAACTGATGGGCAGACCGAGATAGTGAATAAATGGTTGGAAGGTTATCTTAGAAACTATGTCTCAGAGTAGCAAAATTCATGGGTGAGATGGCTTCACCTAGGAGAGTATTGTTACAATTCCTCCTATCATATGTCCATTCAGATTGCACCATTCATGGCACTACATGGTTATGAAGCTCCTAGCTTCACAAACTTGGTATTTGGTAATAGCATAACCCCTCAGGAAAAGGATATGATGCAACAAAGTCAAGATATTCTGAGGATTCTGAGGGACAATCTCTAGCATGCATAAAATCAACAAAAGTTGTATGTTGATCAGCAACAAATTGAGCACACCTTTGAGGTGAGCGACATGGTTTGTTTGAGGCTCTAGCTCTACAGACAGTCCACTCTCAAGAAGATTGGGGTTGAGAAATTGAAGCCACAATTCTATGGGCCTTTCAGGCTTAGCAGGAGGATTGGAGAAGTGGCGTATGAGTTGGAATTGCTAGCAAGCAGTAGGATCCATAATGTGTTTCATGTGTCTCGGCTTAAGAAGGCTCTGGGACATAATGTTGTTGCTTTAGCTGAGTTACCTCCACTTGATGAGGAGGGAGAGTTGGTTTTGATTCCTAAAGCTATTCTTAAATTCGGGGAATGATCTTTGAGAAGAAGAGTGATCAGGGAATACTTGATCAAATGGAAAAATCTACCAGCAGAGGATGCTACGTGGGAAAATGAGGAGATTTTATAGCATTGAGCCTTACAGTTGCTTGAGGACAAGCAATTTTGGGGAGGGCAGACTGTAATGTCCCCTTCTCATTGATGACCTCCTAGTGGTCCATTAGCCTATTCCTGAGACCCATAGGCTAGGTGGAATGAAGAATGAGGGTCCAACATTGATGAGGCAAGGACTTACTATTTTTAGTAAGTCAGGGAATGGCTATTTTGGTGATACTGTCCTACTGAGCTCTCAATGCTTTGTCACTGGGTGTGAAGATCATGCTTTTCAAAGCATTAGTTCTTGAATTACTATTTTTAGTAAGTGGTAGTATGGCATAATTTTATTTATGGCAGTGAATAGGGTATTTATCCTGTAGTAGTTCAATGGCCCTCCTAGCTCAGTTTCATCCTGGTTTTGACAATAATCAGTACGGGAGTCATATGTGACACAATTAAATATTATTCCTTATCCTAAGGTTTAATATTTAATTAATCTAATTAATTGCTACTAATTTATTGAATTTGGGATTAATGTCTAATATCTCCTAAGTGCTTGGTGAAATTTATGTCTAATAAGGAGATGTCAAAATTATTAAGAGAGATATTATTTTATTTCCATCTCTAATGTTTGCTAAGTGAAATATCGTGGTCCTTGCTTTATGCCTTGAGGATTGACTTGTGAGATGGCACCACTCTTGGGGTCCACGTGAGATGAAATGAAATGCAAATGGAAGGAGTTGAGTTTGAAGCAATTTGCATTTGAATTTGATGGTGTGAAGTTATAAATAAGAGCCTTGGGATCCCATTCTGGATCATCTTGAAAATTTGTAATGTTATGATGCCAGTTTGGTGACAGAACGTTAAGGCTTCGAAGCGTGTCTCCTTAGTGCTTCCTAGTTTCATACTTGAAACATAGTACCTAGCTGTGTGTTGTTATCTACTACATTCTCAGAGCATATCATAGTCATTTATGGTGTTGGAACGATTTTGGGGACTTGCTAGTTTGCTTGTGGTTGAAGTGCATTTTTTATCACACCTCTATGTTGAAGCGACTGACCGTTATGGGTATTGGCTCTTTCATCCTTCCTAGTAATGGTGATACACTTTATAAGTATGTGGCATTTTTAATTGAGTTTTGAATTTCCTAGACAAAATCAAAATTCTTAAGCTAGGCGTGGTTTTCTATTTTGCATTGGGATGCGTGCAAAATCAATAAGGGGGTTATGGTATCATGGTTTTGGTTGGTTGTCATTGTAGTTAGTCTAGTGTGGGTTTGGGACTAGTTTTGGGTGATTTGGATGTGTATTGAGAGAGTTGTGAGCTTTTTAGAGTTTTCTTAGGCTGCTGGTTTTGCAATTCCAGCCTGCAGATTTGATATTAGTAGAAATTCATGTTCATTTTGGGATAATCAGCATTACTCTCTTCTCATATCTTCTATTTTGTAAGGTTAAGTAGTAGTACTACTAACCAGTTCTATGTTGTAATTCTCATCCCACTGAAAAGTGGAAGAGGCTGGCTTGCCGCCTATTATCAAGCAAATTGTAATTTCAGTCCTCCGACTGCATAAGTGGTCGAGTGATATCTAAGTGTAATGGTCCTCCCACTGCATAAGCAATCGAGTTGAGATTGTTATGTAACTACAGTCCTCTGGCTGAAATATTGTGGTTGAGTGATTCACATTTTTGTGTATCTCACTTGGCTGGTTCACTGCCAAGTTTGTTACAGATTAAGGTGACTACTCCAAACTAGATGTAGGAGATAGAAGAAAGCTCAAAGTGGGAAAAGAGGGTTGCCAAAAAGATAAAGAGTGATGAATATTCTTTTGTAGAAAATATTATAAGGTCATGGCATGGACTTATGAAGATCTAAAAGGATATAATTGAGAAATTTTGTGTAGCATATTATAGACTTGGTTGAAGGAGCTAAGCTAGTCCGTCAGAAACAAAGGCCAAAGAATCCAAAAATTGAGTCCCTTATTGCTCAAGAATTGAAGAAGCTAATAGACTCAAAGATTATATACCCTTTTAAGCATTCAAATTGGGCATTGAACTTAATTCCTCTCAGGAAGAAGAATGGTGAGATCAAATTTTGCGTGGATTTGAAAGATCTGCATCATCTCTGAAGGACCATTATCCTCTCCCTTCATTTGAAAAGATCCTTCAAACAATTGTGAGCGCGGAAATGTTTTCTTTGCTTGATGGTTTCTCTGGATACAATCAATTGTGGATCAAGATCAAAGACCAACACAAAATTGTTGGTATTTTGGTATGATTTTGTCATTGATGTCAACACCTACTAAACACTTATCAACTCTGGCACTTTGGAGAATCAACAACATTCACTGGCAAGCAAGTGACTCATGCACAGTCACCGGTATCTGGTACACCGGTAAGATATAATGATCACCAACACGTGAAATGATATGGAAAACACCTAGTTATGTCGAAGACATCGTTTGAACATCTTGTCTTGGAGTTTTGTTTATTGGTATATTCATATTTGCATATTTGTTGTTACCAGCAAATAGGTCTAGGGTTACACCGACAGGTTTATCTTTTCTAGATCAGTACGTCATGCTATGAAGATGATTAATTATTGTTGTAAATGCATTAAGCCGACATGTTGAATTGGTTATTGCATCGGATATTGTATTGTTTGTAAAATGTTTTTATTGTAATATCTTGTAGAGCTGACCTACTAAAATTTGTCTTAGGTTATGGTATAAATGTAAGATCTTATTTGTAAGATCAAATGTGGAATGCGAAAAAAGATTGTGTGAAGGTATATGCGAGAATAAGCAGAGCTATACACGTAGACATCATTTGAAGATTGAAGGAGGGTTTTTGTGAAGACAATCAGAACTACACTGGTACTGAATCCAACATATGAAGATGCTATTTTGTGCAGTACATTCTTATTAGATCTAACCATCCAACTGTAGTCAGTGTGACTCTGATTTTATGATTGAGCAGTGAGCTCTAGGCGCTTGGCCTTTTTGCATGTACAGATCCCATTTATGTACACTTACTATCTACAGTAGTATCATCTGATTGTGGGTAAGGTTTCCCACCGTGGTTTTTCCCCTTACGGGGTTTCCACGTACAAATATTGGTGTTATGTGTTTGTGGATGACTTTGTCTTTATGTTTCATGAACTAATCCCTGCCGATATAGCAATTAACTATTAAAACTATCTACCAGCATATTAAACTAGTTTACCAGTATTAAGCATTAAGTTGGTTAAGTTGTTTTTGGTTTGAATTTATTTGACAACTGATTCACCCCCCCCTCTCAGTTGTCTCCGGGACCTAACAAAAACCACCTTCACAACCAAGTGAGGAACGTTTACATATGCCAAGATGCCATTTGACCTCTCAAATGTAGGAGCCACATTTTAGCAGATGATGGATGTATCTTTTCAAGGTCTGATCAACTCGATTATCCTCATTTATTTGGATGATCTAATAGTTTTCTCCAAGTCTAAGGAGGATCACTTCAATCATTTGGAGAAAGTTTTTCAGAGGTGCTAAGAATTTGGGATATCTCTGAACCCCAAGAAATATCTTTGGAGGCTTGTATGGGAAGTTGTTGGTTACATTGTGTCTAAGGAAGGGATTTCCATCAATCCTGATAGAGTAAAAGCAATTAAGGAAATACCCTAGCTACCAAGGAACAAAAAGGGAGTCCGATCTTCCTTAGGAAATATTAACTTTGTCAACCAATCCATATCTAATTCACTAGACTAGTTAGAGCAATCACCTTGGTGTTGAAAAAGTACCAGGTCTCCAAATGGACTTTTGAAGGCATGGAAACATTTGAAAAAAATAAAGGATGCAATTTTCTCAACTCCAATGCTAGTAAATCTAGACTTTTCCAAACATTTCATCATGTATGTCTATGGTAAAGAGCATAGCTTAGCAGTCGTGTTGACGCAAAAAGAAGATGATGGAAAAGGTGAGCACCCCATAACTCTTTATTAAAGAACCTTATGGGGATATGAAACCAACTATAATTTTGTTAAGAAACAAGTCTTCCCAATTGTCAAGGGGCTCAACAAGTTTAGGTATTTGGTGGCCAAGAATAATATCATCGTGTATATAGCTCACTCTAGTGTAAGAGAATATATTATGGAAGGTGAGATTAGAAAAAAAGGAGTTAATTGGATCACCAAGATCCTAAAATATGACATTGAAGTTTGACCAACCAACATAATTTGAGGTAAGGGGGTTTGTGAATATTTGACCCAAGGCTTGGAGGTTCCAATAGAAGAAGATCCATTAAAAGTAGTGCTAGCGAACCAGAGTGAGGATTTGGATTCTTGGATGGCCGATAGAGTTTGTTTCATAGAAACGAGTCAATATCCATATCATCTCCCTTCACATATGAAGAGATTCTATAGACTACAAGGGGCTAGCTATTCTCTAGTCCAATGTGTTCTCTTCAAGATAAATTTTAATGGTATATTTCTTTGATGTGTTGAGAAAGCCCAAGTTGATAAGATCTTAGATGAAATGCATTGTGGCACTTTAGGTGGCAATTTTTGGCAAAAAATAGTCCTATAAAAATCATGTGTGCACGATACTATTGGCTGACATTGTTTTTGGGTTGCCACAACCTAGTGAGAAAGTGTCAACAATGCCAATTTTTTGTTGTTAAATGACAACACTCTTCTATGTCTCTCAATCTTATCCTGGTGGACAAGCCATTTGTGCAATGTACTCTAGACTTCATCAGGATGATTAATCTCATGTCCCATATCACAAATGGATACTCACCATTACCATTATATCAGATAATGTGAGAGCTTTTCTTGGCTCTACAGTTCGTACTCAGAATTGGAATTTTCCTAAAAACTTCTTCCAATTATCACTCGCAATGTAATGGATTGATTGAGTCTACCAGTAAGAACCTCATAAGATTAATCAAGCAAGTAGGGGTTGACTACCAAAAAGGAATGGCATAGACACTTAAAGGTAGTCCTTTGGCCCAATCGGATCACTACGAAGTAAATTATTAAGGTGTCTCCATATGAGCTAGTGTATGGTAAAGATGCAGTCATGCCAATATCAATATAAATCTTTGTTCTATGGTTGTTAGAAGCTTCTAAGATCAGAGAAAACAAAATCATTGAGGTCAAATTAGCCGAATTGCTTAGCCTTTAGGAAACAAGGAAAAATGTCAATGATGTTATAATGAGTCGTCAACAAGTGGTGAAAAGGTGGTTTGATTAAAAGGCATTGAATCCTATTTTAAAGGAGGAGATTCGTTCCTAACATATGAAGAAAGAGTCGCAAGGCCAAGTTAGCAAACAAATTTGATTTCTTGTGAAGAGGCCTTTTTCATATCATCTGTTGTAAATAGAGTAATGCTTTTGAGTTAGAGGATGAAGATGGTAATACTATCGAGATCCTAGTAAATGGAGTCTATTTAAAAAACTTTAATTAATTCCTCATTGGCCTGATTTTCATGTTGTTGTTTCCCGCTTTCTAATAAGTGTTGCAGGCATAAGAAGTTGGTGACTCTTGGATCATCACCATGTGTTCACGCCTTGGGGCCCCTTTTTTAGCTCATTCATGTTTGAAGGACCATTAATGGCCCAGCTTACAGTAATTGATTTGCAACTTTGCAACTCGTGTGAGTTGCATGGATTAGCTGGCAAATATCCCAAATCTTTAGCAAAACGGCTCCTTGAGTATGCACATCATTGCCTTCAATAAGGGCACAGAGTTTGAGGGCTTTACGCATTTATTGCATAAGCATGAAACCTTTCAAATAGCCAATCTGCAAAGAGAATGAAACATTTTGTATATTCCAAGTTTGCAAAGTGACAGAAAAGCAAGAAGGCTTTTGGCAAATAGTTGTGAGAAATTGCAAAAGATAACTGCGAGATAACAATCACCACAGCTTAGCAAGGAGAAAGAGAACAACATGAAGGCTTCTGGGTCAACTTTTAGAAGCGAACATCCAAAGAGACCGAGGCCTCATTCACAAGGGAAACAAAAAGAGCTTATGTCGAAGTATATGGGAAGTAAGTCTTATGCTTCTACTCCTCAGCCTCGACTACAAGTGTAAATGTCATATGCACAAGGGCATCGTAGGGACTCTAGCCTAGTTCAAGACTATGTATATGGTATATTTGACTCCAAGTTGGCCAAGAACCCAAAGAATCTAAGAGATGGCACCCACATCCACATGTTGAACATCCTGGATGATGACCTTGTGTCTTTTGGGTTAAGGTTGTGGAGTACAACCCTGGTGCAGTATATGGTGCGTCTGGTGCATTCATGCCCATAATTTATAGTTGCAAGCTTAGAGACATATGATGTCGATAATGGCATTATATGAGGGCAACACTTGAAGGTCACAATGGGTGCCAACGTAGTAAGGAAAATGTTGTGCCTCGCCCGTAACCCTACCCAAATACTTGGATTGATAATTTATGGTTTATTAATTCGTCTCTCAGGCTCAACAAGGAAAATAGTGAGTTGCCCCCTTTGCCCATTGTGTTGAACAATTTTGTAGCGCAACATGAAAGATGTGTTCTCCAATGTTAGCCTTCATCTTCAGGCTAGATAAAAATGTAAACATTTACGACTACCAATTGGAGGTTGCCTTTCATCTAAAGTTTGTCCCAAGGAAAAAAATTATAGGACAGGCTTTGTGGATGTCAGATAGCATTCATTATCAATCAGTGAATTTTAGATGCAAGGAGTTTTCAGGTATTCCTCTACTTGTTGCATCTCATGTTATTCCAAAATTCAAAATTCAATATTCCAATACCTTACCTTGGGTACAACAAAAATGTCCACATATCCCTACAAGGTAATCCCAATATCTACGTGAACCCATATTCTTATGGCCACCATGATTATTATGAATTCTTCCACTATTTTTTGTCCTCAGTACTGATAGATTTGAGCCAAGAGGATATTTTCTTTAGAATGACTAATACCTAATGGTAGTGGCTCATGAGCTGCAAAATCCCCTGTGACTGATTCTTTGAGGGTCCAATTATACAATGATCATATTCCATTGCTTCGAGGAGGAGCCATTCAAACTTTTGCGCATGCTTATAGACAACACATTAGTGCTAGAAATGGCTTGGCAATTAGACATAGTCAACTCAATCTTTGGGGTTGGGATAAAGAAGAAATTTATTTGTGGCATCCCCTTTTCAAGGGGAGGGATATTAATGATGAAGAGATCCTCAGAAAAATTACTCGCTTTGAAGCTAGCAAAGATGGGCTTGGACATGATCAATGATCAATGGATTATGACCCAAATGCTCACATGGCCAACTTGAAACTTGTTTCCCTTTTTGTACATGAGCCTTGACCAAAGTTTGAAAAATCGAGGTCACCTACCGAGGACTCTCTAAATGTTTATATAGACTTTTCACATATTCTTGTTAGAGATCGCTAGCCATGGGAGTCCTATACACCAGTCAGACAATATGATCTAGCAAGGCACATGACTTAGGGTCTGAGACTGTAACTTGTGAAGTCGAAGTGGAGCTCAAAGAGAATCAAAGCCTATTGGAAATATATGCAAGAAATATATGAGAAGGAAAAGAGTTAGGGAGAGGTCAATACAAATTAACAAAGGGAGAGTTTGTGGGATGAGTACCATCATGATCCTAGCTCCCCACTTGATACAAGTTGCATTCACCGAGAGGTAGCAGCAGAAGAAGAAAAAACTCTCACAACTGAAGAGCAAGCAGATGTATATGAAGTCATAAGGCCAAAGACATGGTCACTATCTCTTCATGATATAGGTCAAATGAGGGAGCAAACTACTACAAAGCAAATTGAATAGATTTCTCAATAGTTTGACCCTAAGGACAGATTGGTTATCTCTTCCTCTGAGCCAAAGAAGAAGCAAAGAAAGCTAAACCTCAAAGGAGAAGGGGTGGAAGAAGAAGAGTTCAAAGAGATCAGAGCACCACCATCTACCACTTCTGCACCACTTGCTACCCCTTTGCCTCCATCCACTCCATCTACCATGCCCATAGCATAATCGCCTATCATTCCACTCTACGACTTGCCTCCATTCTCCCTATCTGCATTGCTAATTTAGTCCCCACTAACCCCATAAACAACATCCACTGCTTCACAGCAACCAAGGACCATTCCTTATAGGCTACCACAAGGACCCCCCTTTGTAGGATAATTAATTCAATCTCATACTAGTTTTCATCTTTAGATTGAAGTCACAAGGAAGGCCCATGAGGCCTGTTTGGAAAAACAAAGAAGAAAAGTGAAGAAAGCAGATGTCGTACCCCACATGAGATTATTGTATGACCCCTCTCAGCAATCATTGATGATTTCCTATATGACGCCCACTGTGATCAAGCCCCAAGAGAAAATGCAACCGAGAGATTACTCAATATACACCGTAGGCTTGAACTTGAGTCAAGCAAGGCCACAAGATAAGGTGGAACTTATGGAAGAGATTGTAATATCCCAGTAATTTTTTTTTTGATTTTTAACAGTAAGAGTTACAAGTAAACACAACAACCCGTTAAGGTTAGAGAAATAATCCAAACTGCTGAAAGGGAACCCTTCCACCTTTTGTTCACCGAGAGCCCAATCTGGGAGGATGAGAGCATATGGTGTTTTGGGGATCATTAGCACCATAAAACAAACTGAAAATTACAATGCCTGGGCCGCAAGCCTGCCCCTTCTGCTTATCTAGCAGGATAGAAACCAAACTCTTGGCGGTAAACCAGCCAAGGGAAAATAACAAGAAACTGAAACTCAATCACTCTACTACATATTTCAGTGGGAGGACCATTGTATTAAACTTATCACTCGAACACTTATTCAGTGGGAGGACTGAGTACATAAACTGAATTACAAAACAAAGAAGGCGGCAAGCCAATCTCTTCCAATTGTGTAGTGGGGATTACAAATAAGAACAACAAGAAGGGATGATCAGTACTACTGAAACAACCTTACAAAATAGAGTTGAGATGAGAAGAGTAATTTCAGATTTCTATAGCAAGAATATAAATTTCTGTTACAACCAATCTGTAGGCTGAAAGTACAAATCAGTAGCCTATGGAAACACCAAAATGCTCATAACTCCCTCATTTTTCACTCGAATCAGCTCAAATCAATCCCAAGCCCATGAGATATCACTCACAACAACAACCAATCCAAACTACAACCCAAACAACCCAATATTTAGTTGGCATGCATCCCAATGCAAGAACAAAAACCCACGCTATGCCTAGAAAGTTTGATTTTGTCTAGGAAATTCATTGCTGAATTAAAACTGCTAAAAACTCACACAATGTATCCCCATGGCTAGGAAGGAGGATAGAGCTAATACCCATAACCGTCAGTTGTTCCAGTAGAGAGGTGCGATTGAAAATGTGATTCAGCCATAGGCAAAACCAGCAGACTCCAGAATCATTACAACACCAAAAATGTCTACGGCCAACTCTGAGAATGTAAGAGAATACAAGGCACAACTAGGTACTGTATTTCAAGTATGAAACTAGGTAGCACTAGGGAGATGCACTCCAAAGCCTCAAGTTCTCTCGCCAAACCAACAGCATAACATTACAACTTTTCAAGATGCCTCAAATGAGAGCCCAAGGCTCTTATTTATAACTTCTCAACAAACAAATTCAAATGCAAATTCCTCCAAACTCCACTCCTTCATTTGCATTTCATTTCACCTTCATGTGGACCCAAGTGTAGTGCCATTTTTCATAAGTCAAACCTCACGCCAAAAAGGAATGGACCCACATTAATCACTTGGGAGATAATGGAGATGCAATATAAAATAATATTCCTCTAAAATATTTCGACATCCCTTATTACACATGAGTTTCACCAAATACTTAGGATAAAATAGGCATTAATCCCAAATTCAATAATTCAGTAGCAAATAATCAAATTAATTAAATATCAAACCTTAGGATAAGAAAATAATATTTAATTGTATCATGTATGACTTCCGTACTGATTATTATCAAGACTAGAATGAAACTAAGCCAGGAAGACCACTGAACTACTGCAGAATCAGGGCCCTATCCACTACCAAAAATAGAATTATGCCACACTGCCACTTACTAAAAATAGTAAGTCAAGAAGTAATGCCCCAAAAAGCATGAACTTCATGCCCAGAGACAGAGCATGGAGAGCTCAATAGGACAGTATCACCAGAATAGTCATTCCTTGACTTACTAAAAATAGTAAGTCCTCATTTCATCAATGTTGGACCCCTCATTCTTCATTCCATCTAGCCTACAGGTCTCAAGAATAGGCTAATGGACCACTGGAAGGTCGTCAATGAGAAGGGGACATTACAGAGATGGAGAAGTCTATCACCAAAGACTATCTCAAAGGTAGTTGTCACCTAGAGAAGAAAGAGCAAGAGCTCACAAGGGTCAAGAATACCTTAGTTCGCATAACCATGGAAACTAAAGCCAAAGATATAGAGCTTGTCAAGCTAAAGGTTAATCTACAAAGTCGGGTCACTCAAGAGATGTTTTAGATCAAGGGAAAAACTCTAAATTGAAGTGACAGAGCTAAAGCTAATATTGAGAGCTTAAAAAAGGAAAAGGAGGCCACAAACAAAAAGCTACCTGAGAGACTAGCTGAGCTCACTTGAGCACATAAGAGCCTCATAGAGGCTAGGAACTAACAAAAACAATTACAACAGACTTTGCAGGCCAAGGATCAAGATATCGTGTAGTTGAAACAAGATTTGGCATAAAGCTCTTAGGCCCTGAATTACCTTCTCTTGCTATAGCATCTATACTCCTCCTTGAAGGAGTGTAACAAACAAATGCCAACCAATTTAAAACCTGCCCTCAAATTTATTTTAAACACTCAGTCCTTGAGTATTGAGGTCAACATGATTATTGATTAGATCCTTTATTTTGTTGCACCAAAGGTCAGTGACGCACTTGTTCAAAAGTTATACAATGCCTCTGAGGAAATGTTGCAAGCAACCAAAGTGGATGATATATGACAAGCAGCCATAAAGGTCAATAAATTCATGAGTTGTTATAAAGCAACCTTAAAATGTAAGGTCCTTCTAAACACACTAGAACAGGTCACTAGGGTGATGATGGAGCAGATTGAGCAATTAGTCCAATTGGGACTCCCTTTGCCCTTCTTGCTAGATAATAGTGCTCTCTTAGAATTCCAAATTAGGGAGTTGTTGGAAAATAAGGAGAAAGACAAAAGTGCATGCCAAGCACTAAGCCAAGCAGCCATTGTGCACAAAGTTGAGGTGATACTCCAACCACTCAAACAATTAGAATTCTAGATGCAAGCTGCAATCCAGAGCCCTTGGAGTTGCTTCTCCTTTAAAGAGATTATTGACTTGGATAGGGTTTTTGGAGCCCCAAAGAAGGTGTAGCCTTCGAAAGTGGAGTTGACATCCCTTTAGTATGCCCTTCAGAAGTTGTGATTTTGCACTGTTTTCTGTAAATTACCTTTTTGCATTTTGACCGTGAACCAATTTTTTTTTTAGGTTCCCACCTCCATAGGTGAAGGTCCCCCTGCAAGTTGTTAGAGTTGTAGATCAAGTCTACATTTTGAAAGTTTTGATCAAGAGGCATTGATAGAAACAATGCAAAAATTGCATACAAAGGAGAGCTTCTTGTCAAACAAGCGGGTGAACTCTATCGGGGTTTACTTTTAAATTTTTTGGCTAAGTGTTTTAGGAATGAGCCACTTGATGACTCTATGCTTGTTCTCCTTAATGGAAATCTCTAGCTTCCCTTCAAGCAATGCCAAGGAGCCACATAGTGGCTTTGCATGCCACGAGGAAAGTAGAATCCAAAAGGGCTTTTGGACAATGGTAGCCCCTCAGCTTGCCACTTGGCACAACAATGCTCATTTTGGAATCATTTGAGCTTCTTAGTTTCGGGTTACGCCATTGGGTGGAAAGACCAAAATGGCCCACTAGTGAGGCTAGCATATGAAGAAGCAAAGAATTCCACACAATAGCACAATGCTTGTTTAGAGCAAGGAAAATTTATGATACATACTAGAGTTGCACCATTGGCTAGAGAAGCTAGTGGGACCAACAAGAAAGGCCTCTAAGAAGAGTGGGAAGGGGTGGACACATGTCATCATTGCACTCTTTTTGAGCAAAGAGAAAGACTAAAGCATTCTTAAGTTGTGTTATGGGTTATTGTTACAACAACTTAAATTTTTCTTGTGCCACATCTCACAAGGTAATCATTAGGTCGTTAGACAATTGCAACCACAACATCATGGAGCAACAAGTTGGAGCCTCCACTAAGGTTTTGTTACATGGGCATCTCTGTCGAGCCAAAAGGGCATGGGTCTATATATTTGTTGTCTTTCAATTATAAAAGGGTTCACAATTTCAAAACTTCAGGGGTTCATATTCATTAGTTCTAGTAGGAAGTAGTAGTAGAAGCATTTTCAATTCCACTGAACCTCAACAGGTGCCCCTCACGGACAAGATCTAAATATTTTAAACTATGCTTGAGATGACCTTTGTAATCAATTCTCCCCCAATAATGAAGAGGATGTGGTGTTCAATGTTCAATATTTTGGAGTTATTCGTTTCTTACTATTTCTAGTTTCACTTTTGTAATCTTTAACTCAGTGGTTACATCTCAGGGTTTTGAATCATGTATTTGCTCTTTTAAAATCTTTGTGAATGTTTTAATGAGTTTTACATTATGCAATATTAAAGGTTAACCCCATTAAGATTGTGGCACATCACCTTAGAGTAGATTTATAGTTTTATTTCTCTTAGTATATCTCTTTCCCTTTCCCCCCCCCCCCCCCAAAATTACAAAGAGTTGTTAGCAGCAATGAAGGAAAACCAAGAGGGGGGGGGGAGTGAATCAGTTTTCACTAGACCATAAACTTAACCACAAAAATAGATCTGGTAAACTGCAACAATAACATAGATAATCAAAATGACAACACAACACACAACACCAAGATTTTGACATGGAAAACCTGGTTAAGGGAAAAACCATGGTGGGAACCTACCCACAATAAGATGATACTCTATAGTAGTATGTGAAAATATTACAATGGGGAATGCACATGCATTCAGGCACACTGCCTAGAGCTCACTGCTCAATGATAGTAACCTGGAAGGCTACAACCCTTAGAGAAGTCTCACTGACTTATAACAGGATTCAGACTACAATTCGGAAGAAATGAACTGCAATAATAGCATCTCCAAATGCCTGATGACAGTTCCAGTTAAGTACAATTGTCTGCTCTACACTACACCGAAAGATAAATCCTTTCTCGCACATACACCACTCTCTGATAATGCAGACACAACCTCAATACCCAAATGACATGACAATATCACCTATTTATACAATTCTTCAACCTTGACAAATGGGTCGGCTAAACCCTCAACTCACAATTACAAAATTACACCACATGATACAAAGATAGACCACCAGACCAATATAATGATTTACATAACATGGACCTAATTCAAATTCCTCAACGCTCATCACCATCGGAAATCATGCCAAGATCAACTGCAACATGCTACACCACTAGGAAAACCACATAACATGAAGAACATCACTGGTTCACCAAAAACACCAAAAACTTGCACAATGATCAATGTAGATCATCAGGACAAATAGGAAACAATTAGGAAACACCAACAAGCACATTAGAATCACCAGTAATAGCTACACCAACACCACTTATCAAATCTTCAATGATCAACATCTGAACTTCAAGAACACTCAAACAACAACAACTGTCATGAAGAAAGATAACTTGCAGAGCACCAAATCACAAACCATCTGAATTGAAGATACACAAGACCATCCCAAGCAATATCCCAAAAACTCAAATCAAGATCTGATCACACCAAAATATACCGAAGGAAATACTGAACTTTGCAAAGCACTGACTAGATAAACAAACTACAAAACCGGATCATATGATATGATCAATTAAGCTTCCTGGATCACCAACACCAGTACAAAAGAATATAATGATACTAAGGATACTCCATACACCAAATCATAATCACAATGAGCCAATCTGCAATCACCAGAGCATGAATATGTTAACATCAATGACAACAACATATCCTAGCAGCAACAATGTCCAACAATCTCCCCAATATCCAACAAGAGTCAGCTTCCAAAATCTCAGAGGTCATTTTATAGGTCGCAATCAGGTCCCACATCCATGAAGCTTCCCAAACTACCCTCTGAAGTGTCAGCATTAGAGGTCAACAAATATATTATTCATTACACACAAATGTCCCTCATCTCACCACCATAAATTTAATCCTCCAAAATACCAAATTATTAATACCACCACTATCAACAACCATTTTGAAATGCTTAACTCTTGACTCGCAAAAAGTTTTGAATGGATTTTTCCTTTGTTTTGGTTCCTTTTCCTTCTCAATCATCAATAAGATATTCCTTAATGTGAGGTTCTCTCCTTATTTAAGTTTGTCAATTTGACCTGGGGAAACCTTTGGTTCCTCCTCAACTTGTACTTCTTTTATGTTTGCCTTACTTCTTTTGCTACTATCATTTTGAGCATGAGAGCACTCAAAGGCTCTAAGACCAACTTGTCCACATCACAAAAACAATTACTGCTAAAATGACCTTCCTCTTCCTCTAACATATTTTCTTGCTTTAGATGGCTAATTTTGGTCTTGTAAGGTACTAGAGTCACCTCCTTACCGATTTTAATCTCTCTTAATGCCTTATCAAATTCTACTTCTACTAAATTTCCTCTACCTCTTTGTTGTGAGGTATTCACACATCGCCCCATTGCAAATGGGGACTCTCACTTTTTCCTGCTTTCTAGGATAGTGTTAAGAGTCCTTAGCTATTAGCCTTTTCATTGAAGTGGTATTGATGGTCAAGAAGCTAGGATGTTAGGTGGATAGCCTTGTGTGAGGTGTGAAATGAAGAGTTATGAGATGAGTAAGTGGTTGTTAGCTTGATTGGTCAAGGTCCGTAGTAGAAAAATTCTAGAAATGAGAGGTCAAGTGATGTCAATTTGAGCATAGCACGTAAAGAAGGTCAGTTGCAGGTTGAAAGGGCAAAATTTGACTAAGTACATGAAGATTTTCTTTGCTCCCTCTCAGGAGCAAATACATCTTTGAGTGCTCATTCATACGTCTTTGAGTGCTCATTCATATGTCTTCCTTTGCTCATTCATACGTCTTCGAGTGCTCATTCATATGTCTTCCTGTGCTCTTCCCTTGGAGCAAATTTACCTCAAGGCCTTTGAATGAGCATGATTCAATGTATTTGAATTGTCAAAATGGATAAAAGATGAGCAGGACTTAAATTGAAGGCTACTTCAAGTACTCTTTGATAGGAGAAAAATTTCCTTTTAGGCCTTCCATGAGGTAAGTTTGACATGTTTTCATGAATGAATGTTTGAAAGACCTAAGGTTTGAGTCAATGAAGCTAAGAAAAGTGATTGAGAGTGAGTTTAGTTTTGATTTGAAATTCACTTCATGTGCATCCACTTTGGAGCGAACTTCAAGTGCATGAGATTTGGAGCGAATTTGTCCCATTTGCCCAAGATAAGATGAAAAATTCCTTACAAATCGTTGCCTTGAGCCGATTTGATGTCTTCATATGCTTAGAAAAGAACAATTTTGAGTTTGAGATGATGAAGGGCAAGTTTGAAGATCACTTCACGTACATCCAAGTTGGAGCGAAATTGCTTGTAGAGCTTTCTTCCAAGTTAATTTTATGCCTCCACTTGCATGAATGACAAAGTAGTCAAACCTGAAGAGATGAAGGGAAGAATTGGACTAGGTTTGAGAAAACTTCCATTACCCACCTTAGGAGCAACCTCCTCTTATCAAACCTGCAAACCACATAAAATCAGAAATCATATCAAATTAGGAAGTTATATAAAAGGTATATATCATGTGTATTTGATACCTATTTTTTTTTTTGCAGGAGATGAAGAAAGAAATCAAGGGGACCAAGTTGGTGGAGGACCAAAACAAGTGTTCTAAGGAGAAAATTTCAATGTCAGGGTCAAGAAGACATTGTCAAGAGGAAAACTTCAACAACAAATACAAAAAAACATCAATGATGGTGATTGCAAAACAAAAGGAGGAAGATTGTAAGATGTAAGATCTACACCACTATGCAAAGGGGAAAACTTCATTTACAAGCACAAGAATGCCCAAGAGGAATCTCAACTCTCACTGCACCATGGAGACATGAAGAGATCAAAGGATTGCGAAGGAGAAGTCATACAATCACCCCAAAGCAAGCATGCGAAGAGGGAGGAATGACTCAACTACATCAATGCTTCCCATCACCACTACTTTGAGTGAACTTGAAATATTGAGTACCAAGAGATATCTCTCAACGTCCCTTCATGATGATCTACCAAGTCTACAAGTGCAAGTTGAAGTGGCATCCTATTGTGACATATTCACACATCACTCCATTGCAAATGGGGACCCCTACTTTCTGCTTTCTAGGGTTTTCTTTTTAGGTGTTTCAGGTTCTTGTCTATTGACCTTTTGCATTTGAAGGGTCGCCAGGGGGCTCATTAGGATAACAGGTTCTACTTGAGGCATGTGGATCTCCTCAAGAGGTCAGGTCAATTGAGTGATTAGGTGTTATTTAGATCATTCCTAGGGTTTTTTTTGTGTACTATCCAGTCACATTTCAAGTTGCTAGATCAAACCTTGGTTGAATACATAATGTCATCGTGATCCTCAAATGTCCTAAAATTTGGCTAAGTCTGGAATGTCATCCTGATCCTGAAATTTGACTGTCTGGAAAATTGAAGAATCCTCCAAAAACTAGATTTTGCATTATAACTCCTAGAGGTCCGAAACCACTCTCAAACATCCTGACAATATATATGGAATATAACTTAAAGTATCTTATACTTAAATGTTATATTCCATATATGAATCCTGACAGAGATGCTAAAATGTCAAATTTTGCTCCTGACCCTTCCAAAGGGTCCAAAGAAAAATTTCACAAAGGACCTAAATTCTTCACCTAAATCATTGAATGGTTGAGCAAATTTGCAAGGATTTGGAAGGAAATGGATCTAGGATCAAGTCTAAGACAAAGTCAAGTCAGTTTGAAGGTGAATTGAGCCTGGAATAGGAATTTCGCTCCTAACCCTTTCAAAGGGTCCAGAGCAAATTCCTCTGTAAGACATTCTACATTGCCCAAAGCCACAAACTAGCTCATTCACATGCTTGAGTGAAGGAAAAACACTTATTTGGAATGAAGAAATGTGAAAGATGAAGTAAGGATTATAGCCTAAGGTGAATTTCGCTCTTGACCCCTCCAAAGGGTCTAGAGCGAAATTCATGTAAAATCCTATTTTTCACAAAATCTTGTGCTAGATGTCAACTTGAAGAGCAAATTCACATGATCATGATGGAAGGAAGCCTAACAAAGTATGTCCAAGGCATGAAAAGTAGAAAATAAGTGAGAAATTAGCTCAAAATGATGATTTCACTCCCGATCCTTCCAAAGGGTCCAGAACGAAATCCTCATTTGACCCTCTAGGACATTGGAAAGACCTTGTTTTGAACTAAGTAGGTGGAAAATTCACTTGAATGTGGCGAGAGGAGGGTGAGTTTGATCAAGATTTAAGATGGATTGGATGAAAGAGGTGTGAAATCAACCAAGATTGTCAATTTCACTCTTCACCCTTCCAAAGGGTCCAGAGCAAAATTCTTAGAGGACACCTTTTTTCTTCCTTGTTTGCATTGAAAACCTTGAAAAGTGAGGATTTTGTCCAAGATTGTGAATTTCGCTCCTAACCCTTCCAAAGGGTCTAGAGTGAAATTCTTCATAAACCTAATTTTCTCCCTTGTTTAGGCCAATACTTTAGCTCCTTGGGAATATTTGGAAGTGGTTTGACATGTCTTTTCCTTTTGAAGTGATGGAATGTGAAGAAGTGGAGGATTTTAGTCTAAAATAAGAATATTGCTCCTGACCCTTCCAAAGGGTCTAGAGCAAAATTCCCAAAATCTACCTTTTTCTCTCAATTTTGTGTCAAGTCAAGTGTGGATCAAGATTGAAGGTGTCCTTAAGCATGGCTTTGAGTTGCTTGTGATCACCAAATGTGAAGGAATTGAGCCAAAACTAGAATTTCGCTCCTGACCCTTCCAAAGGGTCCAGAGCGAAATTATTGAAAACACCTATTTTCCCTTTTAAGGAGGTCAAATCCTTGGTTTTTATGGCATTGATGGAAGTGAAGTGATGTGTCCTTTCCTTTTGAGGTGGATTGGGGTTGAAAAAATGAAGAAATGAGCTCAAAACAAGAATTTCGCTCTTGACCCTTCCAAAGGGTCTAGAGCGAAATTCCCAGAATCCCTCTTTCTTCTATTTTTTGTGTCAAGACAAACCTTGATCAAGGTGAAATTAGATTGGAAAGACCCCTAGGCGTTCCTTTGAAGGGATTGTGGCCACCAATGATCAAGATTTTGAGCTAGAACAAGGATTTCGCTCTTGACCCTTCCAAAGGGTCCAGAGCGAAATCCTAAATAGGTCCTATCCTTGGCCATGGTTTTTAGTGAAATTCTCATTTCAAGCCATTTTGACATCAAGCAGGTGTTGTCGTCATGAGAGGGGGATCCAAAGGTGAGTGTCAAAGTAGAACAAAGTGAGAAGAATGGAGCTAAGTAAGAGAAAACAAGCAAAGAATGAATTTCGCTCCTGACCCTTCCAAAGGGTCCAGAGCGAAATTCCTCAAACCACCTATTTTCTCCTTGTGTGAAGCCAAGACATTTATTCCTATGGCATGGTTGGAGGTGGAGTGATGTATTTTTTCCTTGTAAGATGAATTGAAGTGAAGGAAATGAAGGATCAAGTCTAAAACTTGAATTTCGCTCCTGACCCTTCCAAAGGGTCTAGAGCGAAATTCTCAAAATATCCTTTTTCTTCCAAATTTGTGTTAAGCCAAGCATTGATGAAGGTGAATTGGACTTAAAGATGGCCATAGGAATGTATTTGAATGGGTTGAGTCCAAAAAGTAAGGATTTTGAGCTAAAGAATGAATTTTGCTCCTGACCCTTCCAAAGGGTCCAGAGCGAAATTCCCCAAATCACCTAGTTTGCCCATGATGAAGGTCAAGGTATGAATTCCTAAGCCTTGGTGGAGAGAAGGCTAGCATGTGATTGTCTTGAGAGGCATTTTGGAGTGGAGGAATGATGGAATTTGAGCTTAGTCAAGAATTTCGCTCCTGACCCTTCCAAAGGGTCCAAAGTGAAATCCTTAAAAACTCTATTTTGCTCCAATTTTGCATCAAACCTAGTGTTGATTGAGATTAGAAACATCTCTAGGCATGCATTTGAACAAGTTTTGGTCACAAAATGTGAAGATTTTGTCCTAGAATGCAAATTTCGCTCCTAACCCTTCCAAAGGGTCCAAAGCGAAATTCCCTATAGGTCTTGTCCTTGGCCTAGGTCCAAAGTGAAATCCTCTTTTTGGTCTTTTTGGGGGTTAAATCAATGATTTCTTTAGGAGAAAGAAATTCAAAGGTCAAGAGAAGTTCAAGGAAAGGAGATGATGAAATTTGAGCTAAAATGCAAATTTTTCTCCTGACCCTTCGAAAGGGTCCAGAGTGAAATTTTTATAGGGCTTGTCCCTGGGAAAAATCTTGAGTGAACTTAATTTTGATCTCTTCTTGTTGATGATTTAAGGTAGAAAATTCTATGTTGAATGAATTTATTATGTGTCCTCAATCACCTTTTGGTTTGTTTTGCAGATAGAAGAAGATCAGGACAAGGATGTCCTGTTCCAGTCCATCATCATCAAGGACGTTCCAAATGCATAAAGGAAGACTCACAATGTTTTGAAGCATTGGAAGAATGCAAGTGTTCAAGGAGTTGCTAGCTATCTCCAAAATCTTCACTTGGCCATACATAGGAACCACATGATGATAGAGAAGAATGACCTCACCAACACTTCAAGGCAAGGTATGCTACCAGAGAAGGAAGACTTGACAATAAGAAAGCCTCATCAAGCACTTGGGAGTAAAAGAGGTACATCATTCATCATGTCAAAGGACAGAGGAGGATCAACCAAGACACAAACATTAGACAAGGTGGCATCCTAGTCATTGCTCCTCCAGCCAGATTGGTCCACCTCAACATGTCTAGATTCAATGTACCTAATTTATTAGGGATGACACAAACTTTGGTGTACCTACCCCTGCTTCCTATTAGTCTTTACTCATTGAATGTAATTTTTTCATTGGATGAGGTGTTTGTTGTAACAAACCCTAATTATGGTTTCTATCCTTTTATCCTAGCCATTGATTCTAAGTCAATCAAAGCCGTCTATTTGTAAAGGGATCTCTATATAAAGCCCTAGCTCCTCATTTGTAAAGGTTAATAGTGAGTGAATAGTTAGGAGTTAGCAAAAGAGAGATAGTCAATAATTAGTAGCTCAATAGTAGATAGCATTTTAGAGTAGAGTAGAAAGAGAAGGAAAATATTGTTGCCAAGAGATTGTTGCAAAAGACATGTAAACTTCATTCAAGGAATGGTGAATTCTATGTGTCAATTCTACAATTTGCATGGTCTCTATACTTCTCAAATTTAATTTCATGTTATTAGATGAATGGAAGAAATTTGTATGATCATTGGTGAAATTTGTATATCCATACTTCTAGCATTTTTTTGATTGCAAACTTGCCTTGCATAGTTAACTGGAATCATTTAGCTTAAGCTTAACTTCAATTATCACTTCTTCATTGATATGCATCAACCTGACGGTGTCTATGCTTGTAGCGGTGATCTGAACATCATAAAGCTATCCTTAGAAGATTGTACTAACCTCATGGAGATGATCATAGCATGTCAAAGAAAGACTTAGTTAGAGTTTCATCAAAGGTCATCCATTGCTCCTACATTCTTAGCGTTAGAATTAGATTCCTCTCCAACCCTTATCCTTTTTTCCCTTTTAAAAAAATCAAGGATCAGTGAAGACCCATGTTCCAGTGATATCCAAAGTAAATCAGATTATCAAGTCATCAACATAAGTCCCCTTGTGATTCCAGCAAATCACATCATATCGTAAGAACTTATCCACAAGTAGAGAACCTACATACAAGAACCTTGGAGTTGCCTCGATTGATCCTTCGGCGAAATCTTCAGCATTCGGGGAAAATTTGTTCAAGAGAGGATAAGATACTTTAGTATTTTATTTTGTGTTCGCATGTGCATAAAAACACATCAACATGTCCTAATAATCATCCCAGTTACTACTCCACCAATTAAAGAAGTTCCACATCAACACGTCTAGATGCAATGAACCAAGCTAGTCCATGATGGCACAAAATTCAAGGCACCTACCCCTATTATCTATTGGTTGTATCAAATGTTGTAATTATTTCATTGGCCAGGATAGAGTTTGTTGTAACAAACTCTAATTAGTGTTTTCATTGTAAAATCTCAGCCATTGATCTCAATTCAATCCTGGCCACTCATTGTAAAATGAGCTCTTTATTTGTAAAGGTTAATAGATAGTTTAGAAGTAGTGAATAGTAAGTTAATAGAAAATAATAGATAGTAGCTAGAATAGATTAGGAGAAGGATGAATTGTTGTTATGACTTGTAAATGAGATACTCTTTTCATTGAAGTTATGGTGAAATATGTTATTTCAACAAGCCTCATGGTTTCTACTTCTCATTTGCTTTCATGTTGATTAGATTGAATGGAGGAATTTGTTGAATGCATTTGTGTGGAACTAGTTTAGTCCATACCACTAGCCTCTTGCAGATTGTAAGTGTGCCTTGCGTGGTCAATTGGAATGATATGAGCTTAATTTCGAATTGTTATACATCCATTGTTTATGAATTAACATGAATGGTGATCAATGTTTGATGATAATTATTTGAATATCTTAGAATTATCCCTTAGAAGATTACTCTGAGCTTGTATCACATTGTTCGATTTGATGGTGAGACCTTGCTCAGTAGGATTCCATCTAATCATTCACCTATTTTCTTGCATTCTAAGTCTTAGGATAGAATTCCTCAACTCTTTACCTTTGTCCCTTTTTCAACTCAAGCTAGTTTAGGATAAAAAGCATCACAAGATTGCAACATCAGATGATCAAGTTCTAGCGATTCATGCATTCAACAATTCAACATAAGTCCCCTTTTTTATTCCAGCATAATCACATTAAACCATTGAGCTTATCCACATGTCGTGACCCGACATTTATGAACCTTGGAGTTGTCTCAAGTGATCCTTAAGCCAATCTTCAACATTTGAGTGACTTTGATCAAGAGAGGATAAGATACTTTTGGGTATTTTATTCTGTGTTCGCGTGTGCATAAAAAACACATCAACACTCTTGATGCACTTTAATATTTTCTAGACAACTTCCTCAACCTTTGAGGCATATTGATATACTTCATCCATAATACTCACCTTTACTTGGGTTAGTTTATCTTGGTGTTGAAACCTTAGTCCATTGAGCTACCAGTAATCACTTTCCTCTTCTTCTTCTTGTATATTTATTTTGATTTGTAAGCATAAGAATCTTTCAATGTATTGCTGCATAGTGAACTCCTTTTGTCTTAAATTTAGAAACTGCTTAGACAACTTTTTGTTGATGGTTTGGGGGCATAAACTTTGCCTTGAGATGCTTTAGCATTTTAGGCCATAACTTTTCTTTTTCCTTGCTTTCATCTGCTATAAGATTGTTGAAGATTAACCCACCACAAGATAGCATATGGCTTCATTTTAATGACAACAAACTTGACTCTTCTAAGTTCATCTTCCTCCAAGTTTTCTACATCAAAACACCTCTCAAGCTCCTCTACCCAATCTACAAAGGGATTTGGGTTTAACTTTGCTTTAAAGCTTGACACATATGGCTTGACTTGGGCTTCCTATCTAGTTATAGCTTGAATTTATCTTTTCATGGGATATTGGCCTAGTGGAAGTCCATGTGCCTTTGCTTCATCCTTAAATTCTTCACATGGTAATCTTGCCTCCATTTTCCTTAGCAATTCTTCACTTTGGTTTCTCCTTAGCATTATTCTACCACTCCTAACCTCATCAACATTAAATTCCTTTGTGCCATCTTTCTTTACTCAATGCTCAATTGACCCTAATATCAAACTGATGCAATCAAGGTTGCATTCTCAAATTATTGACAACCTTAAATTGTAGTTAAACCAACATACCGATAACTATTAGAGACAAACTAAGATGATCAACACTCATTATTTTTTTTGTCTATGAAAGACATACAAATAGATCTTGCAATGAGTTAAAAAACTAAGAAAAATAATTATGACAGTCATTATGATAATTCTTCATACCTGTAGATGCCAAATGACTCCAACTGGGATGCAATCCACTCACTAAATAAGTGAGAAAGCACTAAACTCTTCTTCAAAACATTTTGTCAAACAATTAGTGTCACTTTAACAATAAAAATCTACCCAGAAATATATTGTTTTTCTGAATTCAAAGATGCATTTTTTAATAAAATGAAAAGCAACGAAACAAGAGCAGATCCATCTACCCTGGAACGACTCTGTTTGAATGACTGTAAAAATTAACTCTTGATAAATCTGGTAGTGAACCTGGCATTAATTTAGGGGTAACATACAGGTGAAAAATACAAGGCACAAATTAAGGTCTTCAGTAGGTGAATTCAGGGCATAAGTTGAGGGAATATTGACAGCTGAATTATTGAAGCTTTTTTCTTTTGATGATAAGGACTGATTTTTTGGTGCATATTCCTGAAATCAAGAATACAAGTGTATGTTTGTTATTGAAATATTTTTTGGAGTTTAGACATAACAATATAGGAGGTGCAACATTGGTAATCTGGGGAAAATCTATTTATGAATTTGATTAGATATTATATGAATTATGTTATAAATCATCTTAAATGATGAAATTTGTAGGTGCCTCCAAGAATGAGTTAGTCTGGCTTGTTTCCCTTTTAACCATTATCTCAAATTATCACTGTCTAATTTGATTATAATTTTATGCATGCCTATATTATCATAAGCCATGTATAATTATGTTGAGAAGACCATAACTTGGAATGGTTTAGAATAGGGGAATCAAGAGGTGACCAATGAGTGTATCTGGCTGTTGACCAACGAGTGTATCTGGCTGTTGGTCCATCCATGATTTTGAGATTAACACCCCCTAGTCCTTTCGTTACTATTGTGACAAAAGTTTATCAAATATATATGCATTAGGATTGAGCTACACTAAATTATATGCCTTTATTTATCCTATCAAAATACCCATTTCTCAAGTTGGGCATGGGTGTGTGGTGTAACAATAAGTTGTTGAAGTATGGGCAACTTAGGTGTTGTATTAAATTCTTTTTCGGGACAGAGATGAGGTCCCTTAGTTGTGGCTGCCCCAACTTTAATCAAAACAAAAAGTACCATTTATCAAGCCAATTTCACTTTCAAAACATGACTACATCAGCTAAAAGCCTAAAAGGCCCCCCTTTCAAACTTATATGAGCATTGGCTAGGTAATTGAAATAGAAACAACATTATAATCCAAATCTATGCTATTTCAATAAGGGGCCACTGAACTTATAGTAGGATCACTAACAGGATCAAATGGAGGAACATGAGAACCTGCACTAAATTCTAGAGAAGCAACATAATCAAAGGAATCACAATGGAATCTGACACATGAATTCTTTTAGTAGAAGCAGGAACATCTGAACAAAATTTGGAAAATTAGTATCTCATTTCTTTCTTTAACAACATCATCTGAAGAACACTTTGTATAACTTTAGAATTCTTGACAAAAACTAATTTTATTCTTATGATTAGCCATATCCATTGGCCATGGCCCTGACCCTTTTCTTTATCAGTCACATGTTTCTCCTAATGACTTGTTTGAAAAAAAAAACATTTTTAGGTTATCCATTCTAATTTCTCATCCATCTTAGAAATCATGTAGCATACTACAACTATATTTGTCTTCTCAAATTTATCAGCTAATTCCCACTATCAAACTAAGTCCTTGCACTGACTTTCCCAATGGTAGCCTCTTTGGTACTCTTTTTGCCCTCAGCCACAAGAAATTGGGCATCTTCTGTTATACACTCTTATATTTGGAAAGATGGATAAAGGCCTCACATAAGAAGTTTGAAGGGTGAAAAATGGAAATAGAGACTTGAGGAACGAAACTTAAAATCTGATCTAGTGTTTTAACCTTCTTTTTTCAATAACAAACTCTTGGCCTGAACACCTGAATGATTAGCTAGAAAAGCATAATTAGCTAGGAATGAAGCTAAAAATTGTTCAAACAGACTCAAGATTTCTCCTACTATTAGTTTTGCTAATCAGTATCTAATCAGCTTTTTGTACAACTAGCACCAGTACAGGTATAATTATGTTCATCGGTTAATTGATTTCATATAAATCTTGTTGAATATTTCCTTTGTTCTTTGATTTGATAACTATGATGGTTAGATCATACAATAGTCATTAACATATGGATTTAAATGAAAGGCACTAAAACTGTACCCTTTGGCAATCAAACAAACTGCACATGGAAGGAAAATTGAGACTAGTAACCATCACAGCTGAAGACAACCTGTTTTCTAGGAGAAAACTCCAACGGAAGTTGGTAAAATCACCTCCTTACTATCTTCAATGGAAAATACAATCTAAGGCCTCTTGGACACACAACTAGCCTGAAACAACTTAGTCCAGTCCCTAAGATCATAAAAATCCATTACACACTCTGCCAGTTGTAATTTTCCTATTAGAGTCTATGAGGAAATATGAGTACTAATGGAACTCACTTCCAATTCCTTCTATTATGTCTCTTGGGCATTTAGAACTATCAAATTAAATCATACAGACCCTTAAAGAATTTCATAAGTTGCCAAAAATTGTAGAGTAAAGGAATTCAAAACATTTCTAAGCATTACAACATGTAGTAACAAAACTACCCCAATGGTAACTGTTGTCATTTTATGACACTCTTGGTCCATCAATGAGAACCGATCAGAGATATGATATATGGACTAGTGTTGCCTCAGTTGATCAAGAGAAGACAATGGAATCATGAAGTATGAAGTGTTGTCTTGTTGGAAGTTCCTTTCCCAAGCCTTCTCTTCCTCTCTCTTTCCCAGAACTCTGGAACCCCCAAGTTCCCAAGTTCCTAGTTCTTCTACCCTGGAACTCCATAACCCCCAGGTTCCCAAGTTCCTTTTTCCTCAACCCTAGAACTTTGGAACCCCCAAGTTCCCAAGTTCCTTAGTCTTCAACCCCGAAACTTCGAAACCCCCAGGTTCCCAAGTTCCTAGTTCTTCTACCCCAAAACTCTAGAACCCCTAGGTTTCCAAGTTCCTTAGTCTTCAACCCTGGAACTTCAGAACCCCCAGGTTCCCAAGTTCCTAGTTCTTCTACCCCAGAACTCCAAAACCCCCAGGTTCCCAAGTTCCTAAGTCTTCAACCTTGAAACTCTAGAACCCCCAAGTTCCCATGTTCCTAGTTCTTCTACCTTGGAACTCCAGAACCCCTAGGTTCCCAAGTTCCTAAGTCTTAAACCCCAGAACTCTGGAACCCCTAGGTTTTCAAGTTCCTAGTTCTTCAACCCTAGAACTCCGAAACCCCCCAGGTTCCCAAGTTCCTTTTTCCTCAACCCTAGAACTCTGGAACCCCCACGTTCCCAAGTTCCTTAGTCTTCAACCCCGAAACTTCGAAACCCCTAGGTTCCCAAGTTCCTATTTCTTCTACCCCAGAACTCCGGAACCCCCAAGCTCCTAAGTCTTCAACCCCAGAACCCCCTGGTTCCCAAGTTCCTAGTTCTTCTACCCCGGAACTCTAAAACCCCTAGGCTCCCAAGTTCCTAAGTCTTCAACCCTGGAACTCTAGGAACCCTAGGTTCCCAAGTTCCTAGTTCTTCAACCTCAGAACTTCAGAACCCCCAGGTTTCCAAATTCCTAGTTCTTCAACCCCAGAACCCCCAGGTTCCCAAGTTCGTAAGTTATTCAACCCCAGAACTCCAAAACCCTTAGGTTCCCAAGTTCCTCATTCTTCAATCCCAGAACTCTGACACCCCCAGGTTCCCAAGTTCCTAAGTCTTCAACCCTGGAACTCTGGAACCCCGAAGTTGCTAAGTCTTCCCAACCTCGATGACCCAAGTCTCTGAAGTTTCCCCAACTTCGGTGACCCAAGTCTCTGAAGTTTTCCAAACTACTTCCTACGTGTAACACTTCCAGATGGCGTGATCGACACTCAAAGCTTTAAATCCTTTGACAACTTTGGTGACTTATGCACCTTCTTTTGTGGAGCCATAGGGGTGCATTTAATGTGTTTGGTAGGATTTCCATCAAGGGAGGCACAGGGCCATGCTTGTTGTGGTGACTTGTGTTATGTCTGCATACTCTGACTTTGGAAGGTCAGTCAATCCACCCTTCTCAGAATTGCCTTTTGTGGGTATGGCTAGGTTGCTTGCATGTACAAGTCAAATGCATGCACTTCCTTGCACTCCCAGACTGACATACAAGAGTCATGATGACTCTTGTAACCATTTTTCTATATAAAGGTTGTTAAGCCTCATTGTAAAGGGTTCTCTCCCTGTTGGCTTGAGCTATTCTATGCTCTCCCACTTCTCTTGTATTTATCTTGCATTTATGCAACTGTAAGTTTGGCCTTTGACCTTTGAATGAATTGGAATTACATTCTTGCCTTCCTTCAACTTATGCATGATGTGTATGTTTCCTTACCTTCATCATAGGTGTATGTTTTGTGGCTCTTCTCTCCATATATGCTGTGTTAACTTGTTTAAACTAAGGGTGGCTTGTGGGAATCCTTCTCCCCTCTTGACACTTAGAAAATTCTAACCTCCATACATGTGTTTGGGTCACTCATGCAACTGAAGTTTGTGCATCTCTTGGGTATTTTAGATGATTCCTTGTGCCATTTCGGGTGGGGAGAGGAACAATCTCTTATCTTGGTACATCACCTCCTTTGATTTTAAGCATTTCTCTCTTCCCTTTACCTCTGCAAGTTGTTAGGATTGGCTTAAGAGTAAGTTTTGAAGTGTTGAGTTGGTTCAACACCTGTACCTGGACTGAGAAGGAAGCTAGCCTTCTCCGGAGATTCAACCCCCTTGTGCAAGGTCCCACACTTCAGGGTTGTTTCCATGTTTCACAAGGTTGCTGAGTTGATAGCTCAACAAGGGTGCGAGCTTTTGTGATAACAATTTTTGGCATGCCCGGTGGGACTTAGTTCGACATACATGCTAAGGATTCAATGCTAATTCTTAGTTTTCCAGCCTTTAGAGGCAATCACCTTTCAAGCACTTGGTGACTCTGCTCAAAGTCCAGTTCTTGTTCATACGAAGTTCCTAACTCTGGGACCCCGGAACCCCAGGTTCCCAAGTCACCAACTCCGGAACCCCCAGGTTCTGAAGTTCACAGGTCCAATTCCTTGGAACCCCCAAGTTCTGAGGTGCCTAAGTTCTTAACTCTAGAGCCCCAAGGTTCCAAAGTCATGCAGTTCTAAGCCCAAACCAATTGAAGATTCGATGTGTTCTTTAGTTCATCAAACCTTTGGAGGCAACATCTTTCAAGCACCTAATGACTTTGCAATCATTTGGTGGATCTATGGTATGTTATCAGTCTCTGGTTGAGAGCTTCCGTGTACTATCTTTAAGCATTTTGTTAAACAAGCTCCATCTCTTTCAAATGTTTTAATATGAGTTCATATCCTGTGTGTAACTTCTATTCACCCCCATTCTATGAGAATGCCAACCATTTTTCCCCTCCTTACCAATAGGGTCAAACTAGGACTGCTCCTAGTTCCAATGCAAACAACTTCACTTCAGCAGCAGGTAGGTACTTTCCTAATGCTTGCCACCCACCCACCCCTACTCAGCCTTCTTGGCAGCCCAAGCAGCCCCAAGATGACGAAAAAAGGCAAATTGTAGAAATCAAAAGTGTGTTGGTTGATTTCACTAAGCAGCTGGAGGAGTTGAAGAGACAATAGGAGTGAGAGTTATAGCAGGATCAACATGCTTATCAGGATTAGCTTCAACAACAATAGATGGGATCCCAAAGACAACATAGGGAGTTCCTTGCAAGGCAACTTGCCTCTGCTAGGAAGAAAGAAATTGAGCAACTAGCAGCAATAGAGATGCGGCTTATACAGGAGGAGGTTTATGCCCCTAGGGTTCTTAAGTTTGAAATCCCAAGCCTTCAACTTCCCTCCCTAGTTTTAAAGTTCCAGGTTTCAAGGGAGCTCCAGTTGTTGTTATACAAGAGCCTTCTCCTCTATGCCTTTTGCAAAACACCCCACCACCTAGGCCCTTTCCTGATGCTATCTCCCTTTTTAAGGGTGGACCTATTGTATGGAGGACAGATGGTTCCCATCCTCATCATGATGAAGGGGTTCAATCAGTTATTGGTGAGTCTTCATATGCTCTAAAGGAGGAGGAATTGACAATGCTGCAGGAAGATATTGAGAACAATCAGTTGTAGCAGGAGGTCATTGAACATGAGGAGTGTGAAGCTAAAGAAGAGGACACCGTCCTCTCATTTGACAATCTTCCTTTCTTTATTGATCATGAGGAGAAGGATGTGTCTACACCTCCCCCGGTGGTAGCTCTGAAGCAACATGATAGTCTTGAGGAGGGCACAAGGGGTAATGTTTTTACTACAGATTGCATGGCAGATGGATCGTGCCATGAACCTGAGGTTGTTGCATTCTATGGCTTGGAGGAGGAAACAAAAACAAAGAGATGATCTAAATATTTTAGTTCTTGTGAGGTGTCTCATAAACCTGAGATTTGTGCTGATGAGTTGGATATCAGCACATGTGATTATGATGTATGTTGGTTCTCCCTTGTCCCTGAAAGTGACAATGTTGAATATGAGGTCTTCAGTCAAAGTGAAGATGTTTCTTTTGGCATTAGGGATGATGTTCCTGAGCTTGAATGTTTCACTTGGGACCAACATACCAATTTTGATGATGTTGAGAAACATGTTGGTCATGCCGACAGTCTTTTGGTTGTTCAACTTGACAGTATACCCTTGGTCCATCAGTGAGAACCGATCAAAGATATGTTCTATGGACCAGCACTGCCTCAGTTGATCAAGAGAAGATGATGAAATCATGAAGTATGAAGTGTTGTTTTGTCGAAAGTTCCTTTCCCAAGCCTTCTCTTCCTCTCTCTTTTCTGGAACACCTGAACCCCTAGGTTCCCAAGTTCCTAGTTCCTCTACCCTGAAACTCTGGAACCCCCAGGTTCCCAAGTTCCTTTTTCCTCAACCTCGGAACTCTGGAACCCCCAGGCCCCAAGTTCCTAATTCTTCAACCCTGGAACTCCAGAACCCCGAAGTTCCCAAGTTGCTAAGTCTTCCCAACTTTGGTGCCCCAGGTCTCCGAAGTTTTCCAAACTACTTTCAACTTGCAACACTTTCGGATGGCGTGATCGATACTCGAAGCTTTAAATGCTTCGACAACTTTGGTGACTTATGCACCTTCTTTTATGGAGCCACAAGGGTGCATTTAATGTTTTTGGCAGGATTTCCATCAAGGGAGGTATGGGGCCATGCTTTTTGTGGTGACCTATGTCATGTCTACATACTCTGAGTTTGGAAGGCCAGTCAATCCACCCTTCTCAGAATTGCCTTTTGTGGGTATGGCTAGGTTGCTTGCATGTTCAAGTCAAGTGCATGCACTTCCCTGCACTTCCAGAATGACATACAGGGGTCATGATCACTCTTGTAACCATTTTTCTATATAAAGGTTGTTAAGCCTCATTGTAAAGGGTTCTGTCCCTGCTGGCTTGAGCTATTCTATGCTCTCCCACTTCTCTTGTATTTATCTTGTATTTATGCAACTATAAGTTTGGCCTTTGGCCTTTGAATGAATTGGAATTACATTCTTTCCTTCCTTCAACTTATGCATGCTGTGTATGCTGTGTTAACTTGTTTAAACTGAGTGTGGCTTGTGGGAATCATTCTCCCCTCTTGACACTTAGCAAATTCTAACCTCCATACATGCATTTGGGTCACTCATGCAACTGAAGTTTGTGCATCTCTTGGGTATTTCAGTTGATTCCTTGTGCCATTTTGGGTGGGGAGAGAAACAATCTCTTATCTTCGTGCATCACCTCCTTTGATTTTAAGCATTTCTCTCTTTCCTTTACCTCTACAAGTTGTTAGGATAGGCTTAGGAGTAAGTTTTGAAGTGTTGAGTTGGTTCAACACCTGCACCTGGACTGAGAAGGAAGCCATCCTTCTTCAGAGATTCAACCCCCTTGCACAAGGTCCCACACTTCAGGGTTGTTTCCATGTTTCACAAGGTTGCTGAGTTGATTGCTCAGCAAGGGTGAGAGATTTTGTGATAACAGTAACCATCATCTAGGTGAACCAACAATTTTGCACAAAGCTGTCAAAATCTTCATTTTTCTCCAATTTTTGTCTTCTTGATACCTACACCTTGCTTAAGTTTGTCCTCTGAAATATGTTAAACTTTCACCTTTAAGTGTCTGAGATCCATCTTCCCCACTTGTATCCCATTAGAAAAAATCTTCTACATTATGTTCATCTAACTAGAGTTCTTGAGTCTACTACTTGACAACGTGGTAGCCATCTTCAAAAGATTTTCCTTTTTTTTTCTTTTCTAAAGTGTTTATCCACCACTTAAGAAGAGGTGACTAAATTAACTTGAGTGACATATCATCTTACAACTGGTCTAGGGACTTCCTCTTGGGTTTCCTCTTGATGGAGATACAATTAATGACCTAAGTAAAAAGAATCTATCCTTCTCATGCAAGGAGCCTTGGAGCCCAAGACATAAGTGTGCATCAAAGGGGAAAGTAAACAAGATAGTCATAGAATACTATTCAACAAAGGAATCTTCATTAGAAAATTAGACCAGCAATCTGATTCAAAGTACAAGGAAGAGGAAGAGTCTTCAAAAGAGGTTGAAAAGGGAAAGGAAAATGAAGGGAAGCTTTCCCAACTACATAGTTTCCAAAAGAATGAGCCCCTACGCATCAAAGGAATACTTAATGGACATCAATTGGTTTCTTTGATTGATATGAGGGACTACTAGTAAGTAGAGGACTTCAAACACATGAGGTAGATGGCTTCTAGGTGATCGTTGTAGATAACTTCACTATTAATTGCACTAGGATTATTCCATAGTTGAGTTTGTAGTTAGGGAACTATGAAGTCAAGGATGACTTCTATGTGGTGAGTGTTGGAGATACAAACGTAGTGATGGGAATAAAGTGGCTTCAACCACTTGGTGAGATCACACTTAATTTTCAGACCATGGAGCTGAAATTTAGATCAAAGGGAAGGAATGTGGTCTTGAGAGGTATGTCTAATGGAGGACTTCAAGTAGTATCTTTCAAACATATGAACAAGATATTCAAACATGATCAGGTTGAATGGGCTACAAAGTGTGTTGTTAAGCCTATAGTTACGAAAGAGCTAAAGAGATCATATCCTCCTAACATTCAAGATTTTGCCATCCAAGAGAAGCAAGGTATTCAATAGAATTCCTACAGGTAGGCCTCCTAATAGAGGCATTGAGCATGTGATAGAGTTAGAGGAGGGAGCTAACCAGTCATTACCACACCATACAAGCATCCTAAGAGGCATAAATATGAGATAGAGAATAGCAATTGAGGAACTTTTAGATCTGGGGCATATTAGGCCTAGTAAGAGTCCATTTACTTTTTCTGTTGCATTGGTGAAGAAGGGTGGAATTGTGTGCATGTGTATTGACTACAGGGCATTGAATAAAAAAACTCTCAAGAATAGGTACCCCATTCCATGCATAGATGAGCTACATGGAGCACTCTATTTCTCTAAAATAGACTTGAGATCAGGATACCATTAAAGTAGGGTCAAAGAGGACATAGAGAAAACTACATTTAGTTGTCACTTTGGCCATTTTGAGTTCCTTGTCATGCAAATATTCTATAAATAGTTATACAAGTTTGTTTTGATCTTCTTTGATGATATTCTCATTTTTAGGAATCATGGGAAGAGCACTTGAGACATTTGGATGAAGTTTTGGGTAACCTTGAGAGTGATTCTTTGTTTGCCAAGGAATCCAAGTGTGAATTTGGTATGACAGAATTATTATATCTTGGACACATAATCAGCTCCAAGGGAGTTAATATTGATCTTGAGAAAACCAAAGCCATTCTTGATTGGCCTCCACCTACTAATCTTTCACAATTGAAGGGTTTCTTTGGGCTATGTGATTTCTATAGGAGGTTTGTCAAAGGATTTTCTTAGTTGGCTACCCCACTTACAAATTTAATCAAAAAGGGAGCCTTCGCTTGGTTTGAAACAACACAACAAACTTTTGATCACTTCAAGCATTTGATGAGCACGCGTCCTATTCTAGTAATTCCAAATTTTACTAAGCCTTTTGGGCTTGAGTGTGATGCTTCAACTGAAAGTATTGGGGTTGTTCTAATGCAAAACAAACACCCCATTGCATTTGAGTGTAGGAAGTTGAGAGGGAGTGAGAAGAGTTATTCAATCTATGACAAGGAGATGCTAGCCATAATGCATGCTTTGGATAAATTCAGGCAATACTTGGTTGGAGTGAGATTCATTGTTAAAATAGATCATAATAGCCTCAAATACTTCCTAAATCATAAAAATCTCAATGATAGGCAACAAAAATGAGTTAGCAAACTCCAAGCCTATGATTTTGACATTGAATATGTCAAGGAGAAGAGGAACATAGTGGTTGATGTATTGTCAAGTAGGCCACATTTGTGCCCAATTTCAAAGATAGCAGCTGTCTAATTAAATAAATATTTTATTTATTTAATTACTTTAGCCTAATTCTTCTATTGATTAAATAAATCTTTATTTATTTAATTAATTCATTTATCCTCTTCTAGCCTTATTTCTCATTTAAATAAATACATTTATTTATTTAAATTATCCTTTTCCTAAATTAAATAAATATTTTTATTTATTTAATTATCCTACTTCTTCTATTAATTAAATAAATCTTTATTTATTTAATTAATTCATTAACCTTTTCTACCTATGACACATGTCATTCATCTCTTCATTCATACACTACCTACCCCTTTCATTATTTTGGTATTTCTTTTACCTACCCTCTAGTCCTAGCCGACCTCCTTTTACACCTCTCAATCTTATCCCTCCATTTCATATTGTGTCTTCTATTTAAGGAGATGCCTTCTTCATTATCAAACCCTAATCACTCATGCTAATCAACAATTTGGAGGACTTGACTACACTACGATCCTACTTGCAACCACATTCCGTTCTTTGTTGAGCTCTTGTGCACATAAAATTTGAGAGCAAATATATCAAGCAAGATCAATGGAGATAGGAAGAATGGAGATCAAAACCCTATTGGACATGTGATGGTATAATCTTTGTGATTTCATGTGATTTGCATTGTCTTAGGTAATCTTCATATGTTATGGTGGATCTTTGTTGATTGTTAGGCTAGGGTTTTGTGGTTGAATTCATTTAGCCTTTCAATATCGTCACCATTGTTATCCATTTTCACCATATACAGCAGCAAATTGGAAGGAGAAAATACAAGTTGAATATGCAAAGAATGCTCTTGCCAATAGCATTCTAGGTGGCACATTGTAGGATGACAAAGTAAGTGAGGGTCTCATTTTCTACAAGGAAAGAATAATGTTAGTGCCTGAAACTAGCTTAAAATGCAGATTTTTGAGACATTTTATGACAACCTATGATTGGTCACCCTAGTTATTATGAGTCATATAGGCAGAACCGTGAGAGATTCTCATGGAAAGGGATGAAGGATGACATTGTTAAATATGTTTGTTAGTGTCAAGTGTCCCACCAAAATAAAAATGAGCATACTTACCCTACTGATCTACCGCAGCCCCTACCTATTCCTACTTAGAAGTAGGAGCGTATTTCAATAGACTTCATCACAAGGTTTCCCAAGGTACAAGGGAAGGATTGTATTTATGTGGTAGTGGATAGATTGACTAAGTTTGCTCAACTTTTCCTATTTCAGCGGAGTATAAAATGGTACAAGTGGCAGATTTGTTCTTTAGAGAGGTGTTTACACTTCATGGGACAGTGGGACACCCAAGAACATCATTAGTGATAGGGACAAAAATTCCATGAGCTTGTTTTGGTAGTAGTTATTCAAACTATGTGGTACTGAGTTGACTCCTAGAACTAGTTACCACCCTCAAACGAATGGTCAAAAAGAGATTGTTAATAAATGGGTGGAAGGCCACCTACGCAATTATTTTTCAAGGTAGAAAAAGGCATGGTTAAGTGGTTGCATTTGGGGGAGTCTTGCAACAACTCCACCTTTCACATGACTATCATGATGTTTCCTTTCATGGCTTTGTAGTTTGTATGGCTATGAAGCTCCCAGTTTCATTGATTTTCTATTTGGGGATTATAGAGTGCCTAGAGCCAAAGATCTTCTTTAGGAGAGTTAGGATATCATGAGATCTTTGAGGGATAATATACAACATGCTCAAAATTAGTAGAAGTTGTATGATGATCAGCACTGCACTAAGTGAGCATTTGAGGTAGGAGACATGGTTTATTTGAGATTGCACCCCTATAGGTAGTCCACTCTCAAAGGGAGAGGCTAAGAGAAGCTTAAGCCTCACTTCTATGGACCTTTCAGAGTCACCAAGAGGATTGGAGAGGTGGCTTATGAGCTTGAGCTACCTGAGAGTAGCAAGGTACACAATGTCTTCCACATATCTCACCTTAAAAAGGCACTTAGGCATAATGTGGTTCCTTCTACAAAGTTACCTCCTTTGGATGGAGAAGGCATGTTGATACTAATTCTAGGAGTAGTGATTGATTTCAAGGAGTGTACTCTAAGATGGACTATCAGGGAGTACTTGGTGAAGTGGAAGAACTTACTGGTGGAGGATGCTACATGGGAGAGTAAGTAGATTTACAACATCCAAAGTTGTGATTGCTTGAGGACAAGAAATCATGGGAGGGAGGACTGTAATGTCCCCTTCTTGCACCTAGTCAGTATGAGGTTTCCATTTTCCTATTCTTGGGTTGTCATAGGCTAAGTGGATATTTTTAGAGTGGTTCGGTAAATTTTCTATTTTTAGCAAAATGGAAGTGCTATTTTAACACTTGGTCTTGGGTGAGCTCTAGAAGTGATTTTTAGAGTGTTTCGGTAAATTTTCTATTTTTAGCAAATGGAAGTGCTATTTTAACACTTGGTCTTAGCTTCCATTCTATCTCATCTTAGTGCAATAGTCTATAGTATTTGGCCTTGGTGAGTTCTAATGTTTTCAAAGAGATTTGATTTTTGTAACTTAAGTATTTTATAAAATTATTTTGTGACTAAGTGAGAGTAATGGGTTCATGAGAGGCCCCCTTGATCATCGCTAGTAATATGGTAACTTCAAATTGTTTTTAAAAGGCAAGTTTGGGGTCTTATATTGTGATGCCAAGGTAGGAGGTGATTATGTTTAAAAGATAAATATTTTAGCCTCCCCAAATGTATGCCATGACATATGGAGAAACTAAAGTGTTTTTCAATGTTTTTGAGAGCTCTTGAAAAGGGTCAAACTTCTAAAGGGAAATTTCATGTTGTTTCAAAAAGTGGTTTTGGAGGGAAATGAATTCAAATTGAAAGAAGGTTTCCCTAATTCTTCCCTCTCTATATATTTTCATTTGAGCTCTCATTCGGTTATGCTTGCTTTGACAAGTTAAGTATATGCTACCAGATTGATTTCTAGAGTTCATCTTTTGCTGAATCGAGGATGAAATCCCTCTTCTAGGTAGCTAGTTTTGTTGGTAAAATATCTACCCTAACTGTTTGGTGCTTTTGGTTGAAGATATTTAGTGATTTTTGGCTTGTTGGTGATTTTCGGCTTGAGAAGAATGAAGATATATTTAGTATTTTGATATGGGTTTCATGGTTTTGGTGTGGTGTGTGGTTTTCTAAAGTTTGGTTTGAGTTATGGTGTGTTTAGAAGCATTTTCTGAGTGTTGGCATGAAATTTCTAAGTTTCGGAGTGCTTTTTCTGAGTTTCTGGATATTACCTTTCGGCTCATATCTCCTGGAGATTTCTATCACTCTAGGTACTTTATCTGAGTGTTCCTCTTTGTTGGGCGGCCCAAATAGAGCATTCACTTGGCATATTTGGTGAAGTATTGATTTTAGAAGTTGGCCGCCTCTTCCAAGAGGTCCATACCATCTTTCCTTGGCACATGGGACTTGTAGCAGGTCCGAAATCTGCATTTAGTTGGCTTTGTTTCATCATTCTTGGGTGTTGGTAATTGCTGGTGAAAAGTTTTCTTTAAGCTGGCACAGATTTAATGGTGTTTGGAGACTTGGTAATTATTCTTACTATTTGCCCTTGTTCTTTGGAATCTGAGTTTGGATGAAATCAGATCTGAGCATTCCTTAGATTTTTTAAAGACTCTCTCAAGTCTGATTATGTGATTTAAATCTGATTCATGATGCTATGTAAGAGTTTGATGAAGTTGGAATGAAGTCTTGTTAGAATCAGCACTCTATCTTCTATGTTATGTTGCAAAGTATCAAGTTTTATGTTGGCTTCTTATTTTAAATGCAATCTGAAAGTAAACATTTGCAAACTCTCTTCATTGGATACAAACTTGCAAACAAACACTTTCAAAAAAAAAAATCAGAGGTAGTTATTACAAAATCTACAAACTCATGCAAGGGGACCTCTTGGTGCAAGATATATGCAAGGTAAGCTAGGTAAAAGTCTATAAGGACATGATTTATGTTTAAAAACTTTTCAATTTTACTTTAATGTTGAAACCTAAAATTGAACAATGAGATTGAGTTTTTTTCCCTCATTCCAGATGTATGGTGGGAAATGTTTGATGCTAAGATGCAAAATCTTTAGATGATTGTAGTTCACGTCTTACGCCTAACATTTAGTAGTTCAGAATGCAAGTGCAATTGGAGTATGTTTGAGCACATACACCCCAAGAGGCAGCACAAGTTGTTGATGCAATGGTTGAAAGATATGATTAATGTTCATTATAACATTTGCCTTTTGTTAAAAGAAAATCTTAAGTAATGACTTACCTCTATCACTCTAATGAAGGTTGATCCACAATCAATTTGGAACATCAAGACTAAGGATTCTATATTCAACAAAGAGGACCTTACATTGGTTAATTAAGCAATTCTAGAGGTAGAGATGGTATCCATGGAAAAGGAGGATAGAGCACAAGAAAGCCCTTTAGATGTTGGTATCATTAATACATAGGCAAATATCATGGCTACATCATCATCAAGGACCTATCCTAGATGCTTGTGCAGAACTTGTAGTATAGCTTTAGGTGTTTGGATGAGTGATGTAGGCTCTTTTGAACTTGTAGTATAGATTTAGGTGTTAGGATGAGTGATGTAGGCTCTTTTGAGCCATAGTTACACTTTTAGTTTTAATATTTGTTTTGATGCCATGAATTTCATAATCCATGAGTTTTGTATGCACTTGACTATTTAACATTTCAAATATTTGGAAACGTTATTTCTATAATTCTATTGGAATGTTCTCGTTTGTTATAATGAAATCTTTAGGCTTCTGGCTTTTTAGGTTCATAAGGGTTTTCCTTTATATCTTTTTGCTAAAACCCTATTCGTTATGAGTTAGGTCCTTTGTGCATGTTACTACCATATTCTTCTATTTTGTTGTTGATTGGTTTTCCAGGTTTATTTGTAATGGTTACCTCTAATTTTTTATTTATTTTTAAATGTTTTAAAAGATGTTTGCAATTTGTGTTATAGCATGCAATAAAGTTCATAAATATTGCTGATTGAATTTTCTTCAGATATCATTCATTTTTATTTTCAAATTCCTTTGCAAAATTATAATGCTTAGAATGCTGATAATGTAAATATTCATTATTTATCAAACATACAAAACTACTTTTCACTGTTCACATCAAAAGGACTAGAAAATAAGGAAATTTTTAACATAACAGACCTCATAAACTTCAACAATGACCGTCCTTGTAAATCTGAAAGCACAGTGAACAACAAAACAACTCAGAATTTACAAATAATATCTTCAACTATAACATTATGCAACAGCAATCAGCTTCATGTAGGTCTAAGGCATAGTCTATGTGATTCAACCACCATGTAGCTACTCTCCAACCCTTCCAAAGGCTCACATAGTATCTTCTATAAGAAAGAAGTGGTCTGAAACCTTAACAACAGTATTTCCAAGCTTGAAATTAGACTCATACCACACACTAAGACTGAAAACTCCTTAAATCTCTTGAAACATGATTCCAAACTGTTCTTCAAATTTTTGCAGCAAGAAGACACCCTTTATAAACCTACTAGAGATGGAGAAAACTCCAAATACCCCAACTCATCCTCCTTTATGCCCCACATGCTAAGCTCAAAGTGAGCACTAGCCCTAGAGGGGCAATTCTTCCTAAAAATTTAGTTCTTCACCAAAGGAAATAAATAGCATATGAAAACTCATCGCCCAGCTACTAGAAATCATTTAAGTCAATACCCATAAGCAGGAAATAGCTCCTTCTCGAGTTATCTGCAAAATTGTGATTCTCTGTGTAGAAGAAATGGTACAACCAGGCCCGGGTATTCAACCAAACTCACCAAAATTTAAACAACACTTCAAAAATTAACAAACCATTCCAAAAACCCTAAAGGCAACTCAAAAAACTTCATAAATATTCATCCTCAAAACCCTAGAATCACAAAAATCTTGTGCAAACCAAGTGTATTTCTTGAATGAAAATACCAAATCCAGCTAGGGTGGATCTCTCACCATTGAAACCAGTAGATTGAAGAGGGTTTTCATCCTCAATAGAACCTATAAGAAATTCCTCTGTTATGTGTGCAAACTCTCTATGAGAGAATGAGAGCCCAAACCCCAATATATAGACTTTGGGGAAAAATTAGGGCAAATTCAAATATTCAAATATTATATTCTAAAAAAGGCCCCCATATAACTTTTAAAAACTTATGTCTCCCAACCCTAGGCATCCCATTTGGAGACACTTTCAAAATATTTATCACTTAAGCTAAATATTGAAAAGTCTCTTTTAAAACAATTTCCATCACCTTAACGAAAACTCGCCAAGGCACCAAAAATAGAAAATTGAATATGCCAAAACCAACTCAAGTTGAAAGATGATAATTGATGTCGACACGAGCACATACTAAAAGCAGCTATGTTCCCCGAAAATCAAGGAGAACAAACTCAAAAAGATTAGTGTCATGCAACCACTTACTATATATAATAGTGCTTTCCAAGGACCAAAGAGAACAAACCTAGAAAAACTAAGAACATTGATGTCATGCAAGCACTTACTAAAAATAGTAGCGTTCTTTGAAGACCAAAGAGAACAAACCTAGAAACACCCAAAAATATTGGTGCCATGAAAGCACTTACTATAAATAACAATTGTTGTTGAAACCTACTAAAACCTAGAACCGAGCTCACCAAGGATATTGGAACCCTCCCAATGCCTCAAGAAATCTATAGAAAACCCTAAAAACTGGCTCATGCTCGCAGATAGGATGGAGTATAAATGGGGACATTACATTATTAACTTAAGCTTATGGCTTAATGTCCATGAATATTGTCATCCTATAAACCCTTAGCTTTAATTTACCAATAATTACCCAAACTTGTTTTATTCTTTATGTTACCTGGTTGTGGTTGGGTTATAATTTTAAGTCTCCACTAGCATTCCATGTGTTGATTTACTATTACATTGCAAGGGTCCTTCATATCACAATTTTCATATAAAGCTTTTGCTAAAAGTTTAAAACAACAAGCTAGTAATATCGTGCCATGTGCTTTTGAGTTAGAAGTTGTACCTACCAATTCATACGATGATGTGTTGTACCTATACTAAGTTGATGGCTTACGATTGGCCCATTAATGTTTTTGTGTACTTCATGGAGTAATTACAAAATTCTTGTTGGCTTGTAATAGATGACAACATTCCACTACACCACACAATTCCTCAAAATCATTGTTTTGCAATGTGGAATGTCTTTGTCTCTTCTAAGAAATGTTGTATGGTTTCCATTTTGGCAATATTATATGTGATAGAAGACAAATGGAAAAATAATATTGCATAGTGCAACTCCTTCACAACACAGTTTTGAATGTGGACCCCACTTTCCTATGTGCAATAGCCAATGAAAGTAAAACAGTGAAATGCTACCATGTATAATGGCTTAATTATCATGGCAGCTAGCAAAATATAATAATATTATTGGACTACACCTTAATCGCCCCAACAAATAAAATGTTCCTATTAGTCAAAGTGTACATGTCTCTTCGATGGCACCAAGTGTAAAAGTAGGAGCAAGCATGTGACATATCCATCACACTGTAATGTTCCCATTTTCATGAGCATCAGAGTTCGAGAGGTTAGCATATTATATGGACCCTCCTAGGCTAGTATGGTGGATTAGAGGGTCCAATTTGGGAGTTTTGGAGCTCTTCAGGTGGTTGTTGTAAGTGTTTATCTCACCAAATCTTTTATTTGTTTTGAGGCATTGATATTTAGAGATTTTTGGTTCCATTTTGAGGGACTTACTATTTATAGTAAGTCAATGGATGTTAGAGAGGGACCCTTACTATTTTTAGTAAGGCATCCAGATTAACAATGGGAGCAGTGGGCTAGCTAGTGATGAAGTCAACATCATTAAATAATGGTTATTAATGGAGTTATGACAATTAATTATTATTAAAGTGTTACTTTAATAATAACTAATTATTTTAAGAGAATATTATATTGACTTCATGTGACTTTATAATTAAAGGGGATTTAATATCATAAAGTGAGAGCATTTAATGACTTTATTTGGCTTTTTTTACTAAGTAAATAGCTAGATAGGCCAACACCTATATTAATAATAGAGTTTTTACATCTGCTAGAGGTGTCTATATCAAAGTTCCCAGACTTGGACTCTGCTTGGACTCGCCAAGGGCGACTCGACTCGTGACTTGGCTATGACTCGGCAATGAGTCAGAAAAATTAAAAAAAACACTTGAAATTTAGAGATTTTTAATGATTTAAAACTTGTTTCATGCACCCATTATTGAATAAAGCTTAAAGACACTATAACATCATCAAATAGAAGCTAATTTGATCACATATATAAACATACATCCATCACATGCATAGAAATGTAAATTGTAGCTAAAGGAAATAGAAAACATAGATATATAGAGTTATAAATGTTGTCAAATGTATATAAAATCCATGACATCAAATGTTCCCAAACATATATGTAACTCTAAAAAAAAACAAGTCTATGGCTCAGGCTCTAGCTCATCCTCAGCCTCAGCCTCAGAGTAGTTTGTCTGCCTCCTACAAAGGCATCTAAGGTAGGCCCTGGATGACTGAGTAGCCATAGTCTCTGATGCCCTCCTAAATGGCACAAGGTTAGTCTAAGATCAAAGAACACAAAAACATACAAAACATTAGTGTTAGTCAATCTAAAACTAAACATATGAAGGCATTCCAAAAGAGACACAAAGAGACATGCTAATATATCTAATAAGTAAAACAAAGATCATGAGACATCTCCAACTGCCTCTTAGCATGGCCTTAGCTTCTTCTCCCTTGTTCCTCTCCTCTCCAAGTTCCAAAATAGTGTAGCTCTCAGCAACTTTTTGCACTATGGATGCTTATGGAGGATTGAGATTGTAGTATAGCTCTAAATGTGAAATAAAAAGCTAATACTAATGCTAAAATGATGTATTTTAACCAAAAAGACAAGATGTTAGATTGCTTATGCTAAAATGCTCTCTAAAATGTCTATAGCTTAGATGCATACAAGTTTTCAGGATCTGGATTATGAAGGAATGGGCTCTATTTATAGGAAAAATGGAGCAATGGATGGCCAGGATTGAAGGGTTTAATCAAGGGTCAAGCTTGAAAGTTGGGGATCCATGTGCACAATTTGCACCAATGAAATGGTGACAAGTGTCAACATAAGATTGGGTTGAGAGAAGAGGTTGGAGGCATTAAATGCCTGAGGAGACCTCATGGTTATCTAGAAGGTAAGGGTCAAGCCTAAATTAGGATTACCCACTGGATTAGGAGTTAATGCAAGGATAAACCTTTGTGCAAATGATTAAGAGATAATCATGGTCAAAGCATTAAAGGCTTGATGAGACCCTTGGGTTGGGTAGAGGTTGAGTCAAAACAAATGTTTTAACCATGTAGGAGGGTTTGGGTTAACCATTAATGGTTTTTGAAGACTTTGTGGATTAAGTGGTTGAAGGTTGGAAGCTTTCAAAGGTTATCCAAGACTTTGAGACATTTAGTGGTTGAAGGTTGGAAGCCTTTAATGGTTATCAAAGACTTTTAGGCTTTGAGAAGTGACTCCATTTTGCTTAGCAATGTGACAATAATTAGGGGATGGATTAGGCTAATTAGGAAGGGGTTAGAAGAATCTAGAAGGGGATTAGATTTTGCAAGTGGATTTGGTGGGTGAGGGAAAATAGGATTTTATTTAAAATAAAAATTCATTTATTTCAATAAATGTGTGCAAGTTGCATTTGTAGGAAAATGCAAGTGGGGTGGGGATAATGATTTTAAATAAATGTTTTATTTAATTTATTTAAAAGAGGAAAAGGGGATTTTAATTAAATAAATTGATTTTATTTATTTAATTGATTGAAATTTGATTTAATGAATTAATTAAAATAAATTGAATAATTTATTTAATTAATAGAAGAATGTTTGGGGATGAATTAATTAAATATTAATTTAATTAATTGATGGCTAGAGGATTTTTAATCAAATAAATATGAAATATTCATTTAATTAAAATGGACAGATTTATGTGACTACATTTGCCCCTCTTTGAGACAGTGCGGTTTATCGCGTCGTTTCAAAGAAAGAAAAATAGGTGTGAAGAAATGCCCCATAAAATGTAAATTTAATGGGTGGTATGCCCCCTCGAGAGATGGGCTGAATTTTTTTTGAAAAATCGGATGATCTCTCGAAAAGGAATGAAAAGTGGAGGGGAGGTAGAATAGAAGAAATTAGAACTAATGATGAAAGAATGGGAGAAAATGGAGTGAATATGAAGAAACAACAAGCCAGCGAGTACCCTGAGGTCATGCAAGAGATACATAGCCGATGTAGTGTGGGGTTTGGATTGATGCTATACAATTGATAAAAATTGGTTGGACAATCTGGTGCAATCGGTTTAATTGCCCCGGTCAAGTCAAAGCGTGACAGTTGATGTCAGTTGGTCGCTTGGACATGATAAAGTCTGAGTAAGTGAATCAAAGTGACCTGATGTGACTTAGACAATTGATATAATTGCCCGATGAAGTCAAGGTATATGAAGCAAAATACTCGTTGAGACGTAGACAATTGATGTAATTGTCCGTTGGATTATGTTTGATTGGTTGATCAATTGATAGTGTGTGCGTGTGATGGATGATTGTGGGGAATCATGGCAGCCCCGTTGAGACTAGGTCATTATGATAAATGCCTGTTGTAGTCTAGGTTTGCCATAATCGATTACCTATTGAGACCCGAAGATACTTGATCAGAGTATCTGTTGATAGTCTAGGTGTGTGGGAGTTGATGTATCTGTGTAGACAGAGTAACTGGCTTAATTGTTTTGGATGAGTGAGGATGGGAAGCGATGAAGGGATTAGGATGATGTTGATGATCAAGATAGGGAGGGTGAGGGGGGATTTGATGTTAGATAGAAGATATGGAGGACTAGGACCGAGTCCTATGGAAGAAGATGAGTAAAATAGAGTATGCATTATTATGACTATGTATGCATGATATGCAGCTATTATGAATGTAGGGATGGGTGGAATGCAACGAAATGCAATATATATAGATGAGATGGAATGACGATCCATGGTGCTTTATTTTTCATCATTGAGCTTTAAAATGTTGTAAGAAAATACAAGCAACTTGACATAAAGATTCAAGATGACCAGAGTATTTCTTACATGGATTTTGATATAGCAAGTTAATACAAGCAACTTGATATAATGGATCAAGTTGACCTGAGTATTGCTTGCGGGACAGATAAGGATTATCGCCTTTCATGCATGACTTGGAACGTCCTCCTTGATCTTAGGCTGATCATATCCTGAGACAAGTGCATACCGTAATAAGAGATAAAACCTTTATCCAGTTTGGATGAGGTAGGAGGAATCAAAGAAAGAGCATTGTACCTGCAAACAAACAGTATATACATAAAGAATAAAGAATATGGATCCTTGGTAATGGTTAATGCTCATATGGTCGAGGTATACGCTGTAGTCAGCAAGCCGTAATGATCTATGACTGTAGTTTTGCCTATGATCACGTAGCTTGGTGAACTTCCCACGTAGACACCATTAGTACATGCCCCAGAACTTCATCGGAAGTAATGCGCAAGCGATATAAAACAATGCTGAAAAGATCCAGATAAACAAAGGATTGTACTCACAAATCAACCAAGTATTTGATAGCTTTTAACATAATTTTCTTGTCAAAGAAAACGTCACTTTTGTCTTTGTTCTGGTAAGGAAGGATACATCCTTGTTTAAAGATAGTTTGGATTGTTGATGTGGTTTGTTTTGGTCGATTGATAAGTGGTCATTGTGTGAGTATTGTGTCAATGTTTGTTTTGTATCGACGCGGATGAATATGTACAATGTGTTGCCATGTCTTTGTGTGATTTTTGATGGTTTTGCGATGTTTTTTGGATTTTGATGAGACATTTTTGAATGTTTTTGGATTTTGATGAGACATTTTTGAATGTTTTTGGATTTTGATGAGACATTTTTGAATGTTTTTGGTATTTTGTTGAGACTTTTTCCAATGTTTTTGATATTTTGGATGATTGCTTGAATGAAGAACGTAATGATGCATAAGACAATGTAGAATCCACTTCCATCAATAGGTTAAGGGCATTGCCCCCAAGTGTAGACATGACTATGAAAAAGTGGGATGCAAGATGCATGAAGTATTTTCGTTGATTACAGATCAAACAACAAGCCATGGTTAGATGGATGGATGTGTGTATGAAGTAGGTGTGATTGCAACAAGTCTGAAAGATACTGGAGCCATTGCCTTTACGAGTGGCACCTGTTTGCCAGGTTTTTACCATCGCACTTACCCAAGGTGCCACCGGAGTGGTTGTTCACCGTTTGGATGTATGATTTTTCTTGAATTTATTTGAATGTTTTTGTATTTTCTTCAGGACATTTTCTGACTATTTTTGGTATTTTCTGATATGCAGGGGAGCCTGATGCCTTGTACACCTTAAGTATAAAACCGTTTGAGGTGCATGCTATTGATTGGATCTGCGAGCGGTTCTCCTTCTGATGTAGCCAACTGATATGCCCCGGACCTGAACACAGCAGTGACAACATATGGGCCCAACCAATTTGATTCAAACTTGCCTTGATGTTCTCTGTTTGGTTGGTTGCGAGGATTTTCTCGAAGAACAAGATCACCTACCTCAAATGTACGAGATCTAACTCGGTGATTGTAGCTTCTACTCATGCGCTGCTGATAGATTTTCAGGTGATTGTATGCAGCTTGTCGCTTCTCATCAAGTAACTCCAAGTCCTGAAGACGTGAGACTCTGTATGCTTCATCATCGATGAGATTATGCAAGGAAACTCTTAATGATGGTATCTCAACCTCAATAGGTAAGATAGCTTCTGCACCATAGACCAATGAATAAGGAGTTGCACCTGTAGGGGTTCGAATGCTAGTTCGATATGCCCATAGCGCTGGATTTAGTTGAACATGCCAATCACGCCCGACATCATTGACTGTCTTCTTTAGGATCCTCAATATGTTTTTATTGGATGCTTCGGCCTGACCATTGCCTTGTGGGTACTAGGGGGTGGAAAAGCAATGTTGGATATGAAATTTCTCACAAAGCTCACGGACATCCTGATTTTTGAAAGGAAGACCATTATCTGTGATGATGGACATGGGTACACCATACCGGCAGATGATGTAGTTGAGGATGAATGAGGCGATCTGCTTGCCGGTGACTTGGGTAAGTGGAATAGCTTCGATCCACTTGGTGAAGTATTCGATGGCGGTAATAATAAATTTATGGCCGTTGGATGAAGATGGATGAATCTTACCCACAAGGTCAAGGCCCCATTGACAGAAAGGCCATGGTGTCATGATTGGTTGCAGTTCCTGGGTCGGTGCATGTATCAGGTCGCCATGAACTTGACATTTCTTGCATTTTCTGACAAAGTAGTAGGAATCCTTTTCCATAGATGGCCAATAGTATCCAGCTCGCATGAGTTTCTTGGCCAGTGACGGACCACTTGAGTGAGTCCCGCAAATTCCTTCATGTACCTCTTCCAAAGCCTTTGTTATCTCATCTTGTTCCAGACATCGAAGGAGAGTACCATCAAGACTACGTCGGTATAGGGTTTCGGCAATAATGGTATATCGAGTAGTTTGGCGAATGAAGGTTTTACGTTGGTTATTTGATTGGTTGGGAGGAAGGGTGTGATCGCGGAGACAGGTGTAGAACTCACCATACCATGGGGATGCAGAACCGACAAGGCGACATATCATTTCAGATTCAAGGATATCATAAGCAGGGATCCAAAGCTATTCTACCAAGAATTCGTAGCGTGTTGAATTCTGTGGAAGATCTAGTAGGGATGCGATGGTAGCCATAGCGTCAGCAGCTCGATTCTGATCTCTTGGTATCTGTTCAAAGGTGATAGTAATAAATGATGTCTTTAGCTTGTCCACCATTTGCTTGTATGGCAGGAGTTTATCATCCTTAGTCTGATACTCATCTGTTGCTTGTCGAATGACCAGTTGGGAGTCGCCATATACTTGCAGTTCTTGTAATTTCCATTGTATGGCTAATCTGAGTCCTATGATCAAGGCCTCATATTCTGCTATGTTGTTTGTGCATGGAAATGTGAGCCTGTAAGACTTCAGGATGCTATCACCTTGGGGTGTGATAAACAGAATGCCTGCCCCCGAGCCGTGCCTAGTGTATGAACCATCAAAATATAGTTTCCATGGTTGTGTTGTTGTGATCATGAATATCTCTTCATCTGGAAAATTGGAAATGAGAGGATGATCACCTATGAGAGGTGCATCAACCAACTGATCTGCAATAACTTGCCCTTTGATAGCCTTACGGTCCACATACTCAATGTCAAATTCACTTAGAATCATTACCCATTTGGCCAAGCGGCCTGTCAATGCTGCTTTGCTGAGTAAATACTTGAGTGGATCAATCTTTGTGATTAGTTGTACCTTGTGTGTTAACAGATAGTGCCTCAGTTTAGTGGCTGCTAAGATTACTACTAGGCAAGCTCACTCAATAGGTGTGTAATTGAGTTCATAGCCCACCAGTGTGCGAGAGATGTAGTAAACAGCACACTCTTTGCCTTCTGCATTATGTTGTGCCAGTAATACACCTAATGCTGTACTTGTCGCTGAGATATATAATAACAACGGTCTACTTGGATCTGGTGGCATCAGCAATGGTGGATTCATGAGATAGTCTTTAAGCGTCTGAAATGCTTGCTGGCATCGGGCATCCCACTGAAAGCGGATGTTCTTGTGTAGCAGATGTGTGAATGGGTGACACTTATCAGCCAATTGTGCAATGAATCTTCGGATGGATTGAAGCTGTCCTTGTAATGTCCTTAGCTGACTGATATTCTTTGGTGGTGGCATGTCCATTATTGCCTTAACCTTTGCTAGATCGACCTCAATGCCTTTGCTTGAGACAATGTATCCTAGAAGCTTCCCGGAGGTCACTCCAAAGACACATTTCCTTGGGTTGAGTCGAACATGGTATTGTTCCAGTCTATCAAAGATTTTATCTAAGATGTGAAGATGTCCTTCTCTAGTAAGTGATTTTGCTAGTAAATCATCCACATAATCTTCCATCATAGTATGCATCATGTCATGGAAGATGGTGGTCATTGCTCGTTGATAGGTCGCTCCAGCATTCTTTAGACCGAAAGGCATTACATTCCAGCAGTATGTGCCCCATGGACATGTGAAGGCTGTCTTATGTTGATCTTCGGGTGCGATCTTTATCTGATTGTATCCTGAAAAGCCATCCATGAGTGAAAGCATGGCATGTCCTGCTGTCAAATCTACTATGATGTCGATACTTGGTAGAGGGAAGTCATCCTTAGGACATGCCTTATTCAGATCTCTGAAGTCAGTACAAATGCGGATGCCCCCTTTTGGTTTGCCAACTGGCACAATGTTGGAGATCCATTCTGCATAATCAATTGGTCTAATGAAACCAACATCCAGGAGTTTCTTGAGTTCTGTTTTGACTAGCACGGCAATCTGAGGATGCATCTTACGAAGCTTCTGCTTGACAGGTTTGGCTCCTTTTGCTACTATGAGGTGATGCATGACTAAATCAGGATCAAGCCCAGGCATGCCTGCATATGACCATGCAAAGTTGATCTGACGCTGCTAGAAGAACTCGATAAATTTAGGCTGTTCCTTTGGAGTGAGAAGAGATGCCAGATGTATGATATGAGGATTTTCAGGAGTCCCCACATTGTATTCTTTGGTTTCCTCGATGAGAATTGTTGATCATTCCTGTTGTGCATTAGCAGGGAGAATGTCAAACCCTTCATCCTCAGGTGCCTCAAAGAGGTTTTCACCGTTGGATACGCTCTTTCTTTTTTCTTTTGTCGGATCAAACAGTGCCATAGTGTGGTTTTCACTGGAAGATCCATGTTTTATTGTTATATTTTTGCAGCTGAAAGGTTTGGCATCCACCCCGAAGTATGCTGCGCTATTAAGTTCAATGGCGAATCTAGCTTTGTGATCCCCGCTTAGTAGATTATCAAGTAATTCCAAAAAGTCAATGATAGCCTCATCGTTTTGGAAGAGGTCAAGACATGGAGGATTTGATTGGTTCCATTCGATGAGTTCAGGGTGGATAATGGGCATTACTTCATCGATTAGGTTAAGTGCGGGAGATGTTGTAGTGAGGGTTAAGACATTATGGTGAAGGTCGTTAATGGTACTCTCCCTGTTAGAATCAGGCGTAGGATGAGACATAGGGTCTGTGGAAGATGTTTCTAGCTCAGGTACCCAAGTGGTCTTTATTTGTGCTTCTCCGTAAATAGGGATATCTTTGCGGGGTGGAGGCGGTGATGTGTCTTCCTCATCTGAAGTGTTAAGTTGCACAGAATCAAATTCCCATTCATGTGAGTCGGTCTCTGAGTCACTTTCCAGCATCCGATTACTATACCATACTGGGATGTCTTTTGAGTTAAATACTGCAGGTATGGATGGTCGATGTACCTTTGTAGTGAGCGGTGCTGCAGGAAGTTTGATGGGGATCACGGAATCTGATACGGGAAGTAGCGGTAATATTGACTCGGTGGTGTCTACTGAAACTGCTGGTACCATAGATGCTGTTGTGGGTTCTGATACAGTGGTTGCTGCTAATGGTACTATGGATGTAATGGCTACTGCGAATGGGATTACTGGTTTGATTGGTGGGATGATTGGTATTGTAGATGGTTGTGTTGGGTTTGTGAGCCTCAATGGGGCAGTGGGGATAGTGCTTGAGGCTGCTTTAATGATAAAAGGTGTCTTCTTTGCCGTAGGTTGACATAGTGGTTTGTTGGGTTTTCCTTTGAATCTGAGTTTAGGAAGGATCTCTTTTTCAAAGCCTAGGCCTGTATTACCTTTGGGCTTGAATTCTGGCAACAGAGGTTCTTGTCGTCCTTGTTTGCAGTACCCCAAAGCACTCTGACCATCATATCCCATTCTTTGCATAATGAGGAGGCCTTTGCCATACTGTTCCATAGGAAGTGTAACTTGTGGTTTATCAGTGGTGATGGGATCTTTATAGATCCATTCTGCTAGGTCTTCATCTTGTGTTTCTTCCTCTTGACTCTTTCCAAGGACGAAAGGTGTCAAGGCACATGCAGGCGTGATTAGTGGTTGCTGGAGTAACTGCTGTGGTTTACCATGTGTTCTAGGAGAAGTGGGCATTTGTCCCACACAAAAGAGTTGACTCAAATTGTTTTCCCCGGGACCTTCCTCTGCTTCTTTCATCTTAAGCTTTTCTTGCTTGGGTATAGGGGTGTTCGAATTGGCAAGAGAGGCGGGACTTACATATGATGTGGAGGAAATGGCTTCCCTATTATTAGGAACAGTAATCTCTGGTTGATGGCTGATATTATGGCAAAAAGCAAAGGGATTGGCATCACCCAGGATTGTGATCTCTGTACCGTTATGTGGGAACTTGATACATTGATGGTAAGTAGATGGAACAGCTTGCATGGCGTGTATCCAAGGTCTCCCTAATAATAGATTATATGGCAGAGGAAGGTCCAGAACCTGACAGATGATGTGCTTTACCACAGGGCCCACTCGGATTGGTAGTACCACAGCTCCTTTGGATGAACGCTCTGCATCATCATAGGCCTTGATGGTGATCTTCTTGCGAGGATCCACTGATTCTATTGCATATCCCAATGCTGTGACCAACCGTAGTGTACAAATGTTTAGGCCTGCTCCATTATCTATCAAGACTCGCTTGATCCTGTGTTGGTTGATAAAGCCTTCAATGTGTAGCGAAGCGTTATGAGGTTGTTGGAACGAAGAGTTGTCACTTTCGGAAAAAGTGAGACAAGGTGATGACTTTAGATTCCCAACCATGGCTCGAAATTGGTCCGTATTTAGGTTTGCAGGGACTGACACCTCCTGGAGTGCTTGATCCAAGATAGTTTTATGAGATGGTGATAGGCGTAATAGCTCTAAAATGGATATGAGCGCAGGGGTTTTGTCTAATTGTTCCACAAGGTTATATTGCTTTGGGATGGAGGTGGTGCCTTGTGGAGCTGCCTTTATGGTAACTTTGCCGCGATGCATAACAACATTGCAATTGGAGTTGGGATTTTTGAAGGTTATAGTTGCAATTTGTTCACTAGCATCATACAGGTGATTTATAGTGTAGTTATACGCAGCCTGCATATAATCAGTGGTATCAATGCCTCGCCGGGAAGTGGAAGGACCCCTTTGATCTTGTGATGGAAGTGGATTTTTGAACATCAAATGATCATTATTTGTTGTTTTTGGGTCATGTCCTTCAATCTCAATTTCTCCTCGATCAATAAGATCCTGAATGAGATCTTTCAATCGGTGACAATTACTTGTCTTGTGTCCTCTTCCTTGATGGAACTCATAATGTTCAGTATCTCTCCACCATGCCGGTTTGACCTGAGGCTAATAGTTGGATAGTTTAGGTAGAGTGATCAAATTCTGAGAAATGAGTTGTCGCATCATTGTTTCAATGGGTTCCCCTAAGGGAGTGTATGTGCGTTTTTGTTTTTGTGGACGAGGTCTTGGTTCATCATGAGATGTGAGGCGACCATGAGGTGTTATTCTGTGGTGGAGGATTTTGTCTTGCAAATCGAACCACAGGTTGTGCATTTTGGATAGTCCGGGCATCCACAACCCCATCATTGACGATATTCTTGTTTTTATTCCAGAAGTTTGGTTTATCGCTATTGAAGCGTGGGCAAGGACCATCTTTTGGTTCATTAAAGATTTTGATGAGTCCTTTCTTGATGAGTGCCCTTTCACATTTTAAACCCTTGGTGATCATATCGTTAAAAGAGTCTGTGTCTTTGACATCCAGGTGAAATTTCATTTCTTCGTTTAAGTTGGAAATGAAAATTTCCACTAGTTCTCGTTCAGGTAACTGAAGAGAACGTCTGCTAGACATTTGGCGCCATCGTTGTAGGAATACTGAGAATAATTCACCTAGTTTTTGTTTGGTGTTGCATAGATCAGCCATGGTGATGTCGCGTTCAATGTTATAAGTGTAATGAGATAGGAACTTCTGGATGAGTTCCTCAAATGTTCTAATGCCACCTGGTAGTCGGGAAAACCATGATGTGGTTGTTCCTCCCAAGCTTTGGGGAAAAAGGCGCATTAGGTATGTGTCCTCATAAGCCACTTCAAGACAAGCGGAATGAAATTCTCAGACATGATCACGAGGATCTCCCTTTCCTCTATATTTTTTGAATTTTGGTGTTTCGAACCCTCGTGGAAAGGGTGGCATATAAATATTCCTATCAAAAGGATAGGGACAGATGTCATTAAGTGAGAATTGATTGGTCTTAACACCACTATGAAGTTGTTGGGCGAGATTCTCAACTTGTTGCCGCAACATCTCCATTTCATTTGGAGGAGGAGGTGGTGGGTTACCTCGAGGAAGGTTATATCTGATGGGATCTCTACCCCTTTCCTCTTCATGGCGACTTTGTCTTTCTGATGCTTGTCTTAATTGGGCAAAATCAAAGTCTGAGGGGAGTTTGGCTCCTTCTTGAGTGAGTTTTAAGAAGTGAGCATCTGCATTGCTCCTGAGTATTTCATCAAAAAGTCTGTTAAAGAGAGGGTTATACTGAGCCCTTTCTATTGTTGCAGGAGTGGGAGTACTTGGGTTTTCGTCATCTGCATTTCCTCCAAGTGCTTCTTGAAATTCATTGAGATTGTCCTCTTCTTCTTCTTCCATTTCTATTTCTCATTGTCTTGACCATGATCGGGTTTAGGCCATTTTGTTTATAAGCTTTTTGTTGAAGTCGTGTGAAAATGATGATGAGTTTTTGTTGAAATGAGAGATTAATGGTTGGTGAATTGTGTTGCATGTGGATCTCTAACACCTTTAAGGTGGATGTAACCAAAATTCCTTCTTTGAATTGCTTGTTTGTTTGATAAGTTTTGATGTGATAAGGTGTAGAGAAATCTGAGATGTGATAAGGTGTAGAGAAATCTGAGATGTGTTACAGATTTAACTACCTAGTAAGGAGAGGATTCACTCATGAACTAGTTTTAACCTGCGTAGATGTGTCTCTTAGGATGAGCTTATCCTAGATGTAGAAACAATCTAAAAAGTGATGTGATGTGTTTGATTTCAAGCAATATCTAAAAGAGAACTTGGGACAAGAACCTCTTAATGTTTTGAGAGTTGGGACGGATTGATGATGAAGTGATGATGTATGAGTGAGATGATGGATGAAAATGTTTTCAACTTCAATAAAAACTTTGTGTTACAAATGGGACAAACTCTATCTCTTCCCTTTCAGGTGTTGGTGGTATTTCTCGAGCTGTGTTGTATGTGATACAGACATTTGGGAAGAAGTTGGGATTAATCTTTCCTCCTTGGTTTTTGTGGTAACTCAGAGCTCTATATTGCATAAAAGCTCTGCGGTTCAATGATTCGGAATCAAATTCGTTTGTTTTTCCTTGAAGGTAGAGATGCATGTGATGCAGAAAGACTCTATGTGAGACAAAGATTTGTCTATTTATATAGAAGAATTTCCTCCTTTTGATCAAAGCCTTTGAGCTCAATGTTCTTCTTTTCAAGTTGATATTCTGATGACGCTTCTTCTTTCGCAAGATGTGAAGAATGGTCATAAAATTTGACTCTTTGTTGTTTGTACCTTGTTTTTGATGTTTTTGGTTGTTTTGACAGATGTTTGGTTGGATGAATACTTTGTTTTTGGGAAGTGATTTTCTGATTTTTCTTTGACAAGAAAACAAAGCAAGCACACAAACACAAGAATGTAGCCTCAATAGGAACAAATGAGTATGGGTCTAGATCAACCCAATCCTTGGACTTGTATATGACCCTTCCTTTAGATGTATTTTAAGATGTATTTCCAAAGCCTGAAGTCGGCTCAATTTGCACTTGGTCTTGACTAAAATGAACACACTTCAACCACTTTTTATCCCTAAGGTCAAATGGCCAGTTGTGATAAATTTAGCCCACATCTTGATATTTCTTCGACTTTGGTACTACATACCTTATGAATTCTGTCGTGGCAGGCAAGGATGTGATATACTAAGTCTTGCATGAGCATAACAAATAGATGATCCCTATGATGGGGGAGTCACCACTTTTATCAAGCCACAAGTGACTTTTCAAAAAGCTATGTTTCTACTCAAGGAAATATGTATGGTGAGTATCTTGGGAGCAAAACCATCTATGCTCTTGCACTAAATTATATCGCAAATATCCTCAATCAATAGAATGGGTGGGCTACTACTTAAAGGTGTTTAGTCATGTTCGATGTTTTTGGACATAAATTCATTCTACAGTGACTCACTTAAGAGCCTTGTAACTGGTGGTGGGGCCCATTTGTCCTTTCGGCCAGTTACACTGTAGGAACAGCTATACCCAAGGCTACAGCTTTTGCTCTCACCTGATTTCTATAGCGGCTCGAAGGATTTACCGCTCGAGGTCATTCCCAAGAGTATCGATCCCTTGGCAGGCCTCTCTTAAAAAGATAAAATTTGAGTGTTACTAACACTTTTCTCTTGCACCTAGGACCACGAGAGCCAAGGGAGAGGATAGTGTGTGTTAGAAGTAGGTCCACTCGATTGACTTTTTGCACAAGCGTGCCAAATACGTAAAACACTTGTTCTTTTTAATCCAGCATTTGCAAAGATGATTTAACTATTTGGAGATGTTGCTCCAACAGTCATGGTGTTCGTTTTAACTTCAATGGCAAAATGTGTTGTAATCTAAAAATTTGGAAATCCCGGTCAACTTAATGAAAAACACGTTTTGCTTGAAGTAAAATTTGTTTGCAAAAAGATCAAAACAAGTGGATTGTGTATTTTATTTGCACCAAATTTTTGAAGTGTGGATTGTAAATTTTAGGTCCAAATTGATGCAATGAAATCAAATTTGTGTTGTTAATTTTAAGCACCAAAAGAAAATGAGTCCTAACTAGAAAGCAATGAATATTTTTATTTTGTGTTTTTCAAGTTCTTTTTAAGCACTAAATGAAAATTTTGTGATTTTTATGTTGGGTTGTTAACGTGCATGAACAAAAAACAAGTTAGTAAAAACTAATGTTCAAGGGGGGCTTCCACAAGCCTAAGATACTCAATTTTTTGGTTACAAAGCGACTTGGACAACACTCTGTCGCAATAGCGCTAGTCTGCTTTTTAGACAGAAGCGCTAATTTATACAATAGCACTAGTCTGTGCTTATAGAAGCGCTAATTTACACCGTAGCGCTGAAAGAATAGAAAAATCCGAGAGGTCAAAAGCGCCAGAAGAGTTTTAATAGTGCCAGAATTGTGACAAAAGCGCCAGAATGTTGTCAATAGCGCTAAAACTTTTTCAATAGCCCTATCTTAGGGACAATAGCGCTAAAAGAAATTGTTTTGATAGCACTAAAACATGTTCATTAGCGCCGAAGCGCGACCTGTGTGGCACTTTCAACAAGCAAAATATGTTAGTTGTCAAAAAAAAAAAATCAGAAGGTTGCGTGTTCGATTCACGTCGGGTTCACCAAATGATGCCCTCCTAAATGGCACAAGGTTAGTCTAAGATCAAAGAACACAAAAACATACAAAACATTAGTGTTAGTCAATCTAAAACTAAACATATGAAGGCATTCCAAAAGAGACACAAAGAGACATGCTAATATATCTAATAAGTAAAACAAAGATCATTAGACATCTCCAACTACCTCTTAGCATGACCTTAGCTTCTTCTCCCTTGTTCCTCTCCTCTCCAAGTTCCAAAATAGTGTAGCTCTCAGCAACTTTTTGCACTATGGATGCTTATGGAGTATTGAGATTGTAGTATAGCTCTAAATGTGAAATAAAAAGCTAATACTAATGCTAAAATGATGTATTTTAACCAAAAAGACAAGATGTTAGATTGCTTATGCTAAAATGCTCTCTAAAATGTCTATAGCTTAGATGCATACAAGTTTTCAGGATCTGGATTATGAAGGAATGGGCTCTATTTATAGGAAAAATGGAGCAATGGATGGCCAGGATTGAAGGGTTTAATCAAGGGTCAAGCTTGAAAGTTGGGGATCCATGTGCACAATTTGCACCAATGAAATGGTGACAAGTGTCAACATAAGATTGGGTTGAGAGAAGAGGTTGGAGGCATTAAATGCCTGAGGAGACCTCATGGTTATCTAGAAGGTAAGGGTCAAACCTAAATTAGGATTACCCACTGGATTAGGAGTTAATGCAAGGATAAACCTTTGTGCAAATGATTAAGAGATAATCATGGTCAAAGCATTAAAGGCTTGATGAGACCCTTGGGTTGGGTAGAGGTTGAGTCAAAACAAATGTTTTAACCATGTAGGAGGGTTTGGGTTAACCATTAATGGTTTTTGAAGACTTTGTGGATTAAGTGGTTGAAGGTTGGAAGCTTTCAAAGGTTATCCAAGACTTTGAGACATTTAGTGGTTGAAGGTTGGAAGCCTTTAATGGTTATCAAAGACTTTTAGGCTTTGAGAAGTGACTCCATTTTGCTTAGCAATGTGACAATAATTAGGGGATGGATTAGGCTAATTAGGAAGGGGTTAGAAGAATCTAGAAGGGGATTAGATTTTGCAAGTGGATTTGGTGGGTGAGGGAAAATAGGATTTTATTTAAAATAAAAATTCATTTATTTCAATAAATGTGTGCAAGTTGCATTTGTAGGAAAATGCAAGTGGGGTGGGGATAATGATTTTAAATAAATGTTTTATTTAATTTATTTAAAAGAGGAAAAGGGGATTTTAATTAAATAAATTGATTTTATTTATTTAATTGACTGAAATTTGATTTAATGAATTAATTAAAATAAATTGAATAATTTATTTAATTAATAGAAGAATGTTTGGGGATGAATTAATTAAATATTAATTTAATTAATTGATGGCTAGTGGATTTTTAATCAAATAAATACGAAATATTCATTTAATTAAAATGGACAGATTTATGTGACTACAGTCTCCACCTATGAGGTGCCATAATGATCAACATTAGTTGTGCCTATGCTAGATTATGCTCTATCCTCCTTTGCCATAGCCACAACCTTAGCCTATTTGTCTACCTGGTCAACCCACTCATGGTCCTCCTTAGTGAAGTCAGGATTGGTAGACTCAGTGATCCACTTAGACTTTGGATCGATCTCCGCTAGTGTGATTGGAGAGGATTCAGTGTCCAAAATTTGTCTGGTCCTAAGATGGAGGTTGTAATGAACAAAAACAAGATCATTCAACCTCTGCACAAACAATCTATTATGCCTTTTCAAGTGGATGTGCTCAAACATGGACCACTTGCACTCACATCTAGAAGCGTTGCATGGCTGACTCAAAATATGGATGGCAGTTTTTTGAAGGTTTGGGGTTGAGGGCCCAAACATTTGCCACCATCTATCTAAAATAATGAAAAGAAAAAAAATCAGTCTCATTTCCAACTTTAAGGCTAGATTATAAAATGAAAATTAAAATGCATAAGACATAAACTTAAGAATCTTAAGTTTACATATATTTCTACCTAGCTACAATTATGTCTGAGCCTCTATGCACATGTTGCTTGTGAAGATTGCCCCTTCTTGATTATTATATTTATCCAGCTAGATCTTTGTACTTGAGGTTGTGCCATCAGTCCACAACTTTTGTACCATTGTATACAAGCCACTAAGAACCTCCTCATCCACCTTGAAGTTATCACATAATCAAAATGCTGGATTGAGGTAATAGGTTGTTGCATGGGTGGGCCTATGAAGCTGGTTCTGCCATCTCCTATCAATAATCTCCCAAACGGGGCCATACTTATCCTCATCTCCTGCATATATGGATCTAATGGCCTCCTTGGCCCTATCCATGCCCTCATATATATAGCCCATAGAGGGCTTCTCCCCATCAACAACTTGTAGGAGAACTACAAGGGGCTCAGTGACCTACACATAATGTTAAACAAAAACAATTAAGTCACAAATTAAATTAAAAAAAAGAAAAATTGCAAAGGTAAAAATTGTTAATAAATTAAAAGTAAATTACTAAATAGTAGATACTAAATGTTAAATTGTAATAAATTTACCTGCACGATTTCTCCACAAGGGGTCAAAAAACTTGGCTCATCAAAAATACAATTTACCACATCTATCCCTGCAGTGGTCATAGCATAGGATGAGGAAGTCCACTCCTCATCAACAAACATACGCGCCTCAAAGCCGCCTTTGATTTCATCAAGGATTTCAATGCGAGGAAGTTTGAGGCAAATCTCATAATACCAGGTTGAGCCAACTCCTTTTGCCCCATGTATTGCCTCATAATGCTAAGGACCAATGCATGATCGTAGATAAACTTGCCGATATTTTTGGCCCTTTCAACTATTGATTTCACCCATTCAAGCTTACCAATATCATCCAACATGAGGTCAAGGCAATGGGCCGCACATGGAGACCAAAATTTTTTTGGGTGCCTCTCCATCAAAAGTTTACCTACAACAATTTTAAATTAATTAGAAATTTTGATGTGTTAAGAAAATTTTAAATAATCATAGATGCCTCTCCATCAAGACTTGAAAAGTTCAATGTTTACCTGCAACAACATAACTTGCTGCATTATCTATCACCACCTGCACCACATTTTCTTCCCCCACCTCTTGTATGACTTCCTCAATAGCCTCACATAAGTATGTGGCATTTTTCACATGTGAGGAAGCATCAATAGACTTAAAAAACATGGTGGATTCTAAAAATAGAGCAAAATAATTATCAATTATCATGTATCAATCAACAAATCAAAATTTAATTTATTCAATGCATTTAGGGAAGTAGAAATTAGAATGAGCAATCACCTCTGCAAGAAACAAGAAAATTTAGGTGTTCTATTCCTCCTATCTGTCCAACCATCTGTCATGATGGTGCAACCCTTTTGGCTCTAAGACTATCGGTGGTCCTCTAGCTCAACTTTCATATCTTCAACCATTTCTAACAAGAGGGGGCCACTTAACTCAACATCAGTAAGGGCTTTAAATCCCGCACCACAAATGGTTATGGTATCTACCATGCCTTGCCAATAAGGAGACCTGTCACAAATAGATTATGATTAGACAAAGTAGAGTTCAACTTCAAACTATATATTTACTTTTAAACTTAAAGCAATCAAATAAAAAAGAATTACCTAGCTGCAATAAATGGAATGTTGCAAAAGTACAAAAACTTGCAAATTTGTTTTCTTCCAGCATCATGAACCTCCTTGTTCCAACCCATGCTCTCAAGTGAGGGTTGTGCCCTAGGAGTACTATGTGGCACAAAATAACTATCCAACCTGGATTTTTGAACTCTAGGGCCAAAGGTAATAGTGCCACTAGGAGGAGTAGAAGTAGAAGCACTAGCACTAGCAGAAGCACTAGGACGAAAGGGAGGCATGGAAGAACCCTCTCCAACACAGCTTGCGGATGTGGATGTGGATGCGAATGCGGGTGCATGGGAGCCAATAGCACTTAACTCTTCCAATTGCCTCTTCTTAGTTAACTTTTCTTTTTCACATGTTTCTAATTGGACATAACAGAAACGTTTTGCCTCAGGAGTTTATTTTTTACATACCTCAATATCATGGCTAGGTTTGCTGACAATATGGTATTTAAATCTATTGATGCCACCAAAATTAATTTCTTTACAAAAAAACATTTTGTTTGATTTTTTTGTCTTCCAGGAAACTCTTCAGTATATTTCCAAGCCTCATCCTTTTTAGGCATTGTGAAAAATGAATGTTTTTAAAACGTCAAGGCTGCTGCAATAAGGAAATTTTATAAAGTTATAAACTAATAGAAAAAATCAGCAAACCCTACTTTTTTTAAGAAAAAACTGTAAATACATGTTTACAAATTTTTTCTAAGAAATGCAAGGTTTGCACTTTGCTATTATTCTACTTCTCTCATTGAAGTTAAACTAAAAAAATAGAAACATTCAAGGTTTGGAAAGTTAATTGTTAAACTAAAAAAATTTAACAAACAAATGAAAAAATCCATTAACATACCAAAAAAAACCAACAAAATCTACAAAGTGTAGCGTCCTAAAATTGCGACACTTGCAATTTCGACTGCATTTCGGTCTTCACGATGGTGACGCAACACGCAACCTGAATGGAGACCCCAAAACTTGCTCACGACACTGAAAACTACATTTTTCAAGCACCCTGGCCTGAACCTCCTTGCACCCTGCTGTCCCGGGAGGTGGGACCAGAGCGCCCAGCGCCCTGGTCCTTCAGGACCAGGGCGCCCAGCGCCCTGGTCCCTGGGTCCTATTTTGGGCCCGGTCTCCTAAGGGGCTCGGGTCTTTTTGTTTGCAATTTGGAAATTACATTTCCTGGTTGGCCTAAGGTCGGGAAAATCAGTCTATCAGCCCTAAATGACAAGTATATAAACTACATTTTCCTCTCTCATTGAGGTAGAGGTAGATGAAAAAAAAGGCGAAAGCAAGATTCAAAACGTTCAAGCATTCAAGCATTCAAGCATTCAAGCATTCCTTCTAAGTCTCCATTCAAGGCTAAGTGTTGCATTCAAGTCAAGGATTCAACCATTGAAGAGGAGATCACATACTACATGCTACAACATACAACATACAACATCTATACCTTCGCACATAAGGATATCAACATCCTTATAACAAGGTATTAGTACTTGTTTTACAGTCATTTACATTTACAGCTCTTGCTCATTTCTTGGTTAATTCCAAAACTGGGGTTTGACCTAAAGGCAAACCCCTAATCCCTAACCCCCCAATCGTCTTCGCTTTTCTGTGTGTAGGTTGCAGGTACGCGGCTGAAATTGAAGATCTAGGATCCTTGTGCAGAGACGAACCGATCCCCCTTCGTTTGACGGATTTTTCGGAGGACCGTGGCGCCGGGCGCCATCGTCCCGACAACTTTTGTTCAAATTTGCAGGACAGCGCCGTATCGACATTTTACTGCTAATTCCAGGTCCGCAGCTTCATACTATATTCCTATCTCAGTTTATAAGCGAATCTTTATCACTTTCTATGCATGCTTAGCTTAATTCTCCTATGCACATTCTTTACAAAAGAGGGTAGCCTTGCTTTCTAAATCCTTGAAACACATTTAGCATCCAATCTTGCATTGCGTGGGATTGGATCTTGTGGGTTTCAACCCCTCTTTTGAATGTAAAGTCTCTCCCCTAAGTGAAAACCATCGAATCCTAGCGAACCTCCCTTCTCTCTCCTCGGAGTTGGAAGAGGGGAGAACAACTAGGGTTCGATCGCGATTTTCCGCTTTACATTTTGGTGAACCCGACGTGAACATCCTTTCTGATTTTTCATGCTTAGATCTGAAAAAAAAAAATTGATTACATTTCCATGTTTGATCTTTTGCAAAATTTTAGAGGTGATTGCATAAAAACCCTAAAATTTCTTTTTAGTAATTAAACTTGTGAAATGCTTAGTTGTTGATGTTTGTTTCAGATCTGCCCTCCTATTACAAATTTTCAATTCATATCTGTGCTTTAATTTTGAAAATTAAGTGGTTAAATGTCAAAACCCTAATTTTTGAAACCCTCTTAATTCAACCTTTGTCCGACAATTTGACCAATCAAAACATCTCCAAATCAACTGTAACTTTGGATTCTGCAATAAAATCACAATATCTTTCATCCCTGAAAATTTGGAAAAAAGTTGCGAGGACCGTGTTGCACTCCGAGCGCCATTGTCCCCGACATTTTTTCCAAAATTTCGGGAGCGAGATCTTGCTGTATTTTCCTGCTAAAATCCAGAATTTTGGCTGATTTTGTCAATTATAACACTTTCAAAATTACAGTCAAAGTTGGTCTTGCGATTGCTTGGTCTAAGGCTTCTAATCATTCAAAAATCATTGAAATTGAAATTTTGTGTCAAAATTGTGTTCTTATTGTCCTAAATCTGAAAATTGTGTTTGCATTCATTCGAAATTTCAGTGCTTTATTCAAATTCTTGCATTTTGTGACTTTTGAAATTAAGTGCTTAATTACAACAACTTTGATTTCCGCTTTCAAAATTGAATTTTGCGTGAAATTGAATCAATTTTCAAATTTCAAAATTTGCATTGCTCTTGACATTCCCTCTAAAATCATAAAATTCAAAATTTCAGTTTCCCTCTCTTTTTCAAAATTCAAAATTTTGCATTTTTCGACAATCTTGATAGGGTTCAATTTTGAGATTGCAACTTTAATTTGGCCTATCTACAGATCGTAAAATCACTCAATTTTTTCAGATTAGCTTTAAAATCATCATACCTTTCATCCCTGCAAATTTCGAAAAAAATTGCAAGGACCGTGTTGCACTCCGGGCGCCACGGTCCCGGACATTTTTTCCGAAATTTCGGGAGACTGTTGTGATTGCATTTAACAGCTTAAATCCAGAAGATTGGCTGATCTTACTGAAGATTGCTACCTCTAAATTCAAAATCTTCTCTCTCTTTCTAGTGCATGAGTTTTACAACAATAAGCCCTACCTACACTATTCCCGTTAGACGAAGCCGTAGAATTAAGTCTTTCCAAGGTTTAATTACTGAGGAAATGGAACCTAATTTGAATAGCCTTTTTAATGAGGACATGGGTAATTCCTCTAATCCTCCTAATGATGAAGAAGCTCTCCATGAGGTTTTTGTAGAACAACTTTCAAAATTGGATAACCAATTTGATGATTTTCGACAATGGATGTCTCAAGAATACCCTGATAGTCAAGCTCTTCCTTTAATTGAGGGTCTAAAACGTATGCTTCAAAGTGATAAGAATGGAATTGATATTTTGCATGGTATTGCACACATTGTGGATTCAAATGTGATGCCTATAAAGAGTTGTGCCGAATCTTTAGGTTATACACAACCTCCTACACAGGACAATCATTCTATTCCTTTGACAACTCCTATTGCTAGTATACCTACCTTTACATCAAACATCATGACTACTTCTATACAAGACATTCCTCCCGTGATTACTAGTCATGGGGGCAACCCTTCTTCTTCAATTAACCCTCTTCCTTCATTTAATCCGACTTCTTCATACATTCCTTCAATGAGTGTTCCTATTACATCTCCACAAATGAACATGATGCAAGGGGGCAATTCGTTTAACCATTCCATCCCTCCTTGTAGTGTTCCTCCTGTCCAATCATCTCCTATGACTAATTATCATAGAGTCCCACCACCTTACTCTTTACCTTCTTTCAATAACATAACACCTCCATCTCAATCTAACACGTCTAATATGAACTCTTCGACTGAAGCGACCATTAACAATCTTGCACAAACTGTCTCTTCTTTACAGCAACAAATTGCCTCTATGAATCAATCTAAGTTTAGTGTGCCCACATTTGATGTTGCGAGCCCACTTTCTCTTGACATTGTTTGAGCTATTCCCCCTAAACATGTTGAAATTCCTCTTTTGGAGCTTTATAATGGTAAAGGTGATCCTCTAACACATGTTAAGACTTTTCAAACAATATGTACCGATTTTGCTTATGACCAAAGGTTGCTTGCAAAATTGTTCACTAGAACATTAAGAGACAAAGCCCTACAATGGTATTGCTCGTTGCCTTCTTATTCTGTTACTTCTTTCGAACAACTTGCAAATGCTTTCATTCAACAATTTCAGAACAATATAAGTCCCAAAGTTACTTTGATTGATTTAATGCATTGTAAACAAGGTGTTAAAGAAAAAGTGACTGATTTCATTGGTAGATATAAGCATTTGTATGCTCAAATTTCTTTTCCAGTGCCTGATAATGATATTCAAAGAATCTTTATTTCTAATTTGCAAAAAGATATTCGAGACAAACTTCTGTTTTCTGAGTTTACTTCTTTCCAACAGTTGTGTGCAACTCTTCACAATTATCAACTGACTGTGAGTCAAATGGAACAATCACATCCTATGGCTCCGGGTGATAAGGGTGATAGCAGTCAACAACCATTTGGAAAGTTTAAACCGAACAGAGATTCCATCAAATTCAATGAAAAAATCATCAACAACAATGTGAATGCAGCATCAGGTGTGCCTCCTATTTCTAAATTTTTCAAGAAAGAAAGAAAGTATACTCCTTTGAATGAATCATTGCATAGTATTATGAATAAGTTATTGGAACAAAATGTGCTTACTCTCCCTCCTATAAGACAAATTGATCCTGCAAAGATTACTTCCCCTTATTTAAATAACAAAGCCTTTTGTCAATTTCATCGTCAGCCTGGTCATGATACTGAAAAATGTTTTTCTTTAAAGGGTAAAATTCAGGATTTGATTGATAATAATACTATTTCTGTTTCAAGAGTGAATGATAAAGGCAACACATCTGTAGCTCCTCCTAACCAAAATCTTCAGATTTTCACTGATCCATTGCCTTCTCATACCTCTAATGCAATTGAGGCTAATGATTCCTCTCTTTCATCTGATGGTCTTGTGTCTATGACCCCGAATGTGATTAACTTTGTAGAGCAACAAGAAATCCCTGAAGAACCTTCCATCACATTTGATTCCAGTGAAACCATTAGGGCACCTGATGGTCCTTTATACATAGTTGCAAAAGTCAAGAATACACCTTGCCGTGGAGTGCTTATTGATCCTTCGTGCATGATTAATGTTATTACTGAAGAATTTCTTTTTACTTTGCAATTGAATCAAGTGATCTATGACAAAACAGATGTGATTGTGAAATTATTTGATGCATTTTCTTCTCCTACAATTGGTTCTATTACATTGCCTATTGAGGTCCATAACAAATCTCTTGATGTGAACTTTGCTATTATTCCTTCATCTGAACAATTTTGTGTGAAGCTTGGCTATCCTTGGCTATCTTCCATGAAAGCTATTGCTTCTCCTATTCATAAGTGTTTGAAATTTCCCCATAATGGTGAAGTTGTTACTGTCAATCATAGTCTCTTTAAACCAGCTGAAAGAACTTCTAGTGTTCCTATTGATTACTTTTGGCCTAAACAATTCCAATCTCTTCCCCCGTGAAGTGATCATCTTTTCAAATCTTATCAAAAGTGGAAAATAGATATGATCCTATCTCTAAGTGAACCTAGAACACCTAAGCTTGACATTCCTATCATTCTTGAGAAGGAAGTTCTTCCTTTGAAAGATAAAACTAATGTCTTTTCTCAAGACGATTCCCAACCCATCCCTATGGATGTGACTATGTCTATGCCTAATAAACTTCCTAAGAGTAGACCTATACCTCCTCATCATGATGGACTTGGTCTTCTCCCTAAACCAAATATTCCTCCTTTATATGGAGTAGTTCCTCCTCCTTCCTTTTATGGAGAGAAGAGACCTTCTTCTTCTCCTACTGTCCAGCCTAAGAGACCACAACCTAAACACCCAAGTGCTAAGGATGAGAACATTCCTCCTCCTCAATCTTCTCCACTTCCTACTAAGACTATACGAAATCGTTCTGCACGTGAACGCCGGCGAAAGCATCGTCTTAGAGCTCAAACTTTTCAATCTCCAAAAAGACCTTCAACAAGCATTATTCCATTTTCTCCTCAGCCGGACAATGAGCCTAAATCTCCTAAACATAAGATGCATGATGGTCTTGATCCGGTGCGAGTTAAAGATCCTATTTTTATAAATCTTGATGATGATATAGATGAAAATGTTATTCATGATGAAAATGTTACTTCTCTTGCTTCTGATAGTGAATATGAACTTGTTGATGTTGATAACCATTTATCTAATGAATTTTCTAAAGCACTTATCCTAGCTCCTAGACAAGAACAATGTGGCTCGGAACATGAACATAGCCCTTGTTTGGATCTTGTGATAGCTCCATCTGCTATGTTGGATGTTCCTCCTCTAGCGTGTTCCCTGCCTTCCCGAAACATTGATCAGCAAGATCGAGGGGTAGATGACGTGCTAGACTAGTTACATTAGCATAGCAGATTCTTTCCTCCTCTCTTTCATTACTTCTTCTATATGTTATTCTCATTCTTCTATTTGTTGTCCTTGGTGTTGTCTACTTGAGGACGATGCAAAGCATTGAGATCTCTCGGTCTCTCTCATGTTGACTCAAAAGACACATGTGTTCCCTTCTTCTAGGTGACCTTCCTTGATTGGGGAATGAAGAACAATTATGCATACATACATATGATATATATACATGAATTATCATACAGCATACTGACCCCAAGGAAAGTGAAGTCACCTCGTGCTTTATGTTTTGTGTCTATTATCCTTGGGTTTATCTCACACTTGGGGGCTAAATCCTTGCGATAACGTGCTCCTTTCTCATTTCTTATGTGTATCACTACGTTAAAACAATCACCCCCGGTGAGGCATGTGCGATCGCTTTAACGTAGGGGGGCATACATCCCGTTCATATCTTTTCAAGATACTTGAAAATTTCTTGGTAAATTTAACCTTGCCTTGAAAATTTTTGATATCTTTCTTGCATGACTCATAGTGAGGGAACCTTACTACTGACAGTCATGGTTCTCCCTCGTGATCTTCCCTTTTACTTTGTCAATCAAAGTCGTAAGATCCTTAGTCCACTAGGGGCTTGGTGTATCTTGCCTCCTTGACGTGGTGAAAGTTTTTCAATGTTGTTTCCTTGTACTTTACCAGAAGTATGAGCATACATACTCCCGCTAAAGTGGGGGCTAAATGTAGCGTCCTAAAATTGCGACACTTGCAATTTCGACTGCATTTCGGTCTTCACGATGGCGACGCAACACGCAACCTAAATGGAGACCCCAAAACTTGCTCACGACACTGAAAACTGCATTTTTCAAGCACCCTGGCCTGAACCTCCTTGCACCCTACTGTCCCGGGAGGTGGGACTAGAGCGCCCAGTGCCCTGGTCCTTTAGGACCAGGGCGCCCAGCGCCCTAGTCCCTGGGTCCTATTTTGGGCCCGGTCTCCTAAGGGGCTCGGGTCTTTTTGTTTGCAATTTGGAAATTACATTTCCTGGTTGGCCTAAGGTCAGGAAAATCAGTCTATCAGCCCTAAATGACAAGTATATAAACTACATTTTCCTCTCTCATTGAGGTAGAGGTAGATGAAAAAAAAGGCGAAAGCAAGATTCAAAACGTTCAAGCATTCAAGCATTCAAGCATTCAAGCATTCCTTCTAAGTCTCCATTCAAGGCTAAGTGTTGCATTCAAGTCAAGGATTCAACCATTGAAGAGGAGATCACATACTACATGCTACAACATACAACATACAACATCTATACCTTCGCACATAAGGATATCAACATCCTTAGAACAAGGTATTAGTACTTGTTTTACAGTCATTTACATTTACAGCTCTTGCTCATTTCTTGGTTAATTCCAAAACCGGGGTTTGACCTAAAGGCAAACCCCTAATCCCTAACCCCCCAATCGTCTTCACTTTTTTGTGTGTAGGTTGCAGGTACGCGGCTGAAATTGAAGATCTGGGATCCTTGTGCAGAGACGAACCGATCCCCCTTCGTTTGACGGATTTTTTGGAGGACCGTGGTGCCGGGCGCCATCGTCCCGACAAATTTTGCTCAAATTTGCAGGACAGCGCCGTATCGACATTTTACTGCTAATTCCAGGTCCGCAGCTTCATACTATATTCCTATCTCAGTTTATAAGCGAATCTTTATCACTTTCTATGCATGCTTAGCTTAATTCTCCTATGCACATTCTTTACAAAAGAGGGTAGCCTTGCTTTCTAAATCCTTGAAACACATTTAGCATCCAATCTTGCATTGCGTGGGATTGGATCTTGTGGGTTTCAACCCCTCTTTTGAATGTAAAGTCTCTCCCCTAAGTGAAAACCATCGAATCCTAGCGAACCTCCCTTCTCTCTCCTCGGAGTTGGAAGAGGGGAGAACAACTAGGGTTCGATCGCGATTTTCCGCTTTACACAAAGTTTAACACTTACCTCTTTCAAATGAGTTGAGAAGTCTTGCTATGGACTCCTTGATGCTCTCAATGCAAGCCTATGGCCTCCCCAATGTGATTTGTGGTCTCCTTGATGCTCTTCCCTATTGGTTGCAAACCTATGGCCTCTTGTTTTCCTTCCTCTCTCTCACTTTTCCTCTCTTCTCACAACTAGAAATTAGAAGACCTTTTAGGGTTAAATGAAAAAGAAATTAAAAAAAAACAATGTCAGAAAACTTTTTTTTTTTGTTTTTTGCAAGTCAAAACGTGACCTACCACGGTGCGAGTCCTGGAGCTCAGACTCAACGAGTTTGTCCATAACTCTCTTGACTCATGAGTCATGCGAGTTATGCAAAAAAATTGCCTAGTCCGAGTCACGAGCTACCAAAACTTGTCGAGCTTCACTCGACTCGCCAACTCAGGAAACTCGCAGTGAGTTTTGATACTCTGGTCTATATACCGTTACCTCCTTCAAAAGGTTGAAATATATCCAGTTTTAAAGTGCAAACAACAAAAAACACTAATTGTCTATATACCTGCTCTGGCCATGGATACAAAATTTGGACTCAGAGACCTACATCCTATCAACACTGCACAACTATCTACCTGTGACATAACAAATAGTATTAAAACACCATAGTAGTAAACGAGAAAACAAAAACCTTGAGGGAAGAGTCACCATCATTTGCTGTCCGAAGGGGCTTGAAATGCTTTCATAAAACCTTTAAGCAACAAGGGCCTATGCTACAATTGGGCAGTCTCTACCACAGTCCACATGAGCCTCTCCAGCAGCAATTTCCTCTACCAGCCTTATGTTGTTTGGAATCCACAACTTCCCACGACCCAAACCCCAGTCATTACCTTCTGCAACAAACCCATTATCATCCACCCCAATATCCCACCTACCCTACAGACCTTCCTCCCTCACATACTTTCCCAAATCAAACCCTTCTGATCTTGCCAAATTGCCAGTAACAAACAAAATGAAAGTCAAATTTCTGTTTCTCTCTGCACGACCTTGGTTGTATTTCTCCAACTTCATAATCTACAAAATGCAAAATTTCCTCATCTCCCCCCTACATCTCAGGTCATGTAATATTGGTGGGCCAACGAAATATGATTCTGGTCATCAATGTTGTCCAGGACCACATCGATTCCCCCAAGAAGGAATGCCTAGAAATCATCTAGCAAACGTTCTGGGTTTGCAGACACCCATCTAAATACAAAAGGCCAAAAACATGGCCAGGATGTTCGATTTCACTCTGTACTTGTGTGCTACCTGCAGAAACTCTGAGCCCAAAATCTTCCTAACCGCATGCAAAATTAGAGGGTTCTTTGATTCTAGAACCATCTGTAATGCCCCGCCAGGAAACCCCTAAAGGGTTTAAGTTAAAAGCACTCAAATAGAGTGTAAAATTTTTATTTATTTATTTTTTTTTAAATAATTATTAAGAGCGTTAATACAAAGGGTTACAATATTAAGATAGATTGAAGTGATCTCAAGTTATCTCTATCTAGATAACACAGCGGAAGGCTAAAACGATCCTAAGGAGTTTCCCAACGCGATTACACAACCTTACACCTAAACTCAACTTGCGTCATTAGATCCATTAAACTGGATAACTAATTACGAGGTACTGCATAGTCCTTGATTAAATATGAGTTCAATGGTTTAACACCTTATATCTTTAGGAAGCGTTCAATCACTTCGATGGTTAGGAGGCCATTGAGGAGGTTATTTATTCATCGCTCTTTAATTCATAATTACTTTAAGAGGCCCCCCCAAAAGGGGTTCATGTGATAAATATAATGAAGTTCATTCCTTGGGTTTGTGGTACCCTTTCACAATGGATTCCATCCTTTAATGTTTAATAATAGGCTTAATGAGATTCATACATTTAAGGTTAAACTTCGATTAGTAAAGCAAGGATGCCATCATTTGGTTTTAAAATATTCGCCCACATTTGTTATCTTTATTTTTTTTTATTAAAAGTATGGTTAATGAGAGAAATTCATTCCTTAAGGATTAACTACAATTATTAGAGTGAGGTCCCTTCGTTTGGTTTCATACATAACCAACTATTGAGATGCAGTCCTTAAATGAAAGATAAAATGTGTGTAGCCATAGGAGTCATTTGAAGTTTTAAAATAATACTACTAGGTGGCTAGAATCATTACGTTGAAAATGTATTGAGCCACAAGAGTTCATCCTTTAACTTTAAGATATAGTTAGCAAGATAATATCTAACATTTCAAGATTAAAGTATGAATTCCAAGAGATGCTCTTCCATTAGGATTGAATTACAATTATCTTGTTGCAAATCACTTTTTCTATCGTTAAATGAATATAATGTGAGAGAGATTCTTTTATTAGATTTAATGTATCAACAACTAATTGAATCCCTTCTTTTTCAGATCATCTTTAACAATCATAAAGGAATTCATTTGTTGGGGTTATAATTATGGTGAACTAGTTGAGTTTCGCCAATTATCAAGTTAAATTTCGGTAAGGTTAATTTGTTAAGATTAAACGTAATTGACCCAACAACTATATCCAATATAATCAAACTTAATTAACAAGACGTTTTCCATTCTAGTTCAATCTTAACAAACATGAGGGATTCCTTTTATAAAGATTAACATATAGGTTTTCTAGTTGAGTTCACCCGGTTATAGAAGTAATCTGGTGAGGGTTATTGATTAAAATTACAACATAAATTACTAAGTATATTCATTCATTATACAACATGAATATTTGATTGAGTCCACACGATTATCAATTTAATCTGGTGAGGATTATTGTTAAGATTAAAACGTGAAATAACATAACAAATTTATCCAATGTAATGAAACATAACTGACATGGCATGATTCATTTGCTAAGGTAGAAAGATAGATATTTATATGATGTTCATCCTTTAGATTTCAGCCTAGGAATTGTGACATAAATTTTAACTTTGTTTCTTTTTTTTTTTTTTTTCATTCCATTTGTATTCTTAATAACAAGTTAATCGAATAAAGTATTCTAGCAAGATTCTTTCCACTATTACATTTTAAATTTACATTATCAAATTACTTTTTCCACAACTTTAATTTCAATATTTAAATTACCCTTCCATATTCATAATTCACAACGTTTAATAACTTAAATAACTGCGTTTATCCATATAAATAATGTTATGCACTTAAAATTGAATTCATTAAATTTCCACCATACACTTTGCAGGAATACAACCATTCAAGATAATTTAAAACATAAAACAAGGTACAATATAAACATCGCATGACACAGAATATGATCTCGGAGTTCACCCCGGATGGGCTACATCTCCGGGTCTGCTCAACTGCAAGACCCCTTTGGTATTATATATAGTTAAGGTTACATATTTACATGTCTTTACAATCTTGTCTTTTGGCGATCACAATCAACTACAAATGACAATTTCAATCAGTAAATACAACTCTACAAGTTTTCCAACTGAGTTCACATAAATGTAAGCATTTCTCATTCGGGTATTTTACTTAATCCTTAGATACACATCACTGACATGTTGGTCTGGAACTATACACTAGCACCCAAATCAAAGGGAATATACTTTAAAAGGGACCTTTGAAATGAAAAGAAGACACCCCCCCCATAATCTATGATTCTTTGCGTAAATATAAACGAGTATACAGGAACCCCAATCATTACTAGCCAAATTAGAAATAACCCCCACGTTTAACCATAATTTATGATTAGTAATTATCAATGCCAGTCATATAAATCAGAATGAGGCAGAAAACATATTCCTCTATATGAGTTCTTTCGAAGTTTCCAATGTTCTAAATTCCAGCTATTAATTATTACTTGGCTTAAATAATATTAATTAATAAAAGAGAAAAATCTAAATTTGAATAATAACTAGGATTCCATATAAAATCAATATAATGTTTTTTCCTTTATTTTATTTCCTTATTTAGCATCCCCTAAATTTATTGTTTTATTATTATTATTTTTTTTTTAATTCTAAACAATTTTTAAAAACTACATATCATAATACATAAACTAAAAAAAAAATCTTAAATTGTCAAAAGAATGGGGAGAGCCGTAGCCCTCACGGGTCGCGCAGGGCTTTCCCTGCGAACCATCGTGGTCGCAGGGCTCCCTGCGGACACCGTGGTCGCAGGAACCTGCGGCCCACGGTGGACGCAGGGGTTCCCTGCGGCCCACGGTGGACGTAGGGGATTCCCTGCGTGCCACTGTGCACGATAATGGGGAACGGGGAGGGGGCGGCGGCGCCAAACCCTACCCCGTGAAATCTCTCTCCTTTTTTTTTGTGCTTTCCTATTTTTTTTTTTAAATTTCTCTTGCGTTTTTCCTCTAAAAAAAATATAAATCTAAAAAAAAGAACAAAATCACAGTTTAAGAGCCTGAACGCCATGAACGAAATGCTGAGACAAAAATGCATACACAGTCACAGGCCCCCCCCCCTTTTTTAATTTTTTCTATTTTTAACAAAGCCATTCATTTCCAGATGTATGTCAATATCTCCATTATGGAAAGAAAATGTTCCCAATCAAGCTTTAAAATCACAAAATTCATTAAGAACAAGGATCTGATTTAAGAACAACCAAACTTGGGAGGAGACTGAAATCTAAACCTCAAACACATTCATGGATAATACCCTTTTTTTTGTATTCAACAATAACTTAAAGAGAGAGACCCGAATCCTACCTCATAATGAAATTTCCGGGCATGAATCTTGATGAAGAGCTTCAGCCACTCCAAGCAAGCAAGAAAAACTCCATTCTTTTCTTCCCAAACCATGTTTTTTTCCCAAAAAGAGACCAAAAAAAAAGCCAAGAAGCCCCCAAAATGCTTGCAAACTAAGATTAAAAGAAAACCCTAATTTTGCCCTAATTTTCAATTTCGAAATTAGGCATTTATTTTTGAAATAAAATGGATGGAAAATGAAATGGAAGTCTTTCATTTACCTTATTTAATACATCTCATTGTTTTCCTTATTAAAATTATAATGCTTCTATTTCTTTTTTTTTTTTAATTTTTAATTTCTCAATATCGATTTAGTTCTACAATTATATTTTCGAACTATTGACCGGATAAGGCGTTTTGATTAACTTAATTTTCTAAAAATCAAACTTTTATATTATATCGACTTTACAAGTAAAGAGAAAATAATTTCATTTAAATAATAATAATTTACCCCTTTATCTTCCAAAATGCGAAAATGAGTAATTTATTTCTATCCCCCAAACGACTTTAAAATTTTTCCTTTCTAAAACGTATAACTCAATAAATTCGTTATTTTAAAATTAGCTATTAAATTAACTCGCTATAACATAATAAAGCGACATTTTTAAATAAATGACTAATCTAATGCAAGGGTCTTGTTTATTCAAATTTCTCAACCACAAATGCATAAATGTTACAATTGCGTAAATGAGCACACTAACCCCAGTTAAATACCTTAAGCTTGCTACAATAACAATTTAAAGAAATCTCTTAAATTAGTGATTAATCATATAAAAGAAACTACCTATTTAAATTCCTATATCACTATTGCGTACGCCTACTCATAAATTTAAATTTAATACTTAGGATCACAAACCTCACTTACCTCGCGCATGGCACGCAAATCGAGGGAGTCCTCCAAATCTCTCGACACGCATCCCAATGAAACGCAAGCCCCACGAATCCACACACGACGCTCACCTAACCATGGCTAAGGCAAGACGAGAGTTATATGACCACTAAATCCGAATTCAAAAGATGAAGGAGCATACTCAACCTTGCAAATTCCAAAGGAGATGAACCTTGCCCTAAGCGGTGTTGTGCCTGCAATCTCCTGCACCCATGAATTCATACAAGCATGCATATACAAATACATATTCAATGAAGATGTTAGCTCAAGATTTATCACAAGGGTTAGGAACAATTGCATTTACATGAGAATCGATGCAAAAACACAATAATAAGTATGCTCAGTTTATTTATATTATCTAAACTACACATTGCATATCGGTTAATCTACCATTAAAGAATGCCACATAGGAAGTCAATCAAGGTTAAACGGGTTTTAAAAGTCCGACTAGGGTATGGGCATTACACCATCAGAAGTCGTTTCTCTATAATCTCCCCAAGAAATGCCATTTGTTGCTTGGTTGATTCCAAAAGAACATGGGTATCCATACCTACAACTTCCAAATTACTTAGAGGAAGGGAATTATGTGGTGCAGTTACTACCATACTTGCCAAATATATAACTCCCTTCATCGAAAAAGGTTGTGAGTCGTATTGATTGCCTATCATAATGAGAACATACCTCAACCCGTACTCAAAATAAATCCTAGATACAACCTTTATTTATTATTATTCCTCTTTATGAAATGAAGGCTTAGGCCATCGCCATCTAGACATCATACCAATTTGAGTACAAACCACAAATTTGGTTGATATTATGTAATAGATAGTTTTCCACTTGGAGATAGGCCCAGACATGTCGCTTGGTTATTGAATACTTACTTGTCATATGCACACTTGCCAACTTCCTTGGAAATTGTCCCATCACTTACCGCCCAATCCTCGTAATTATTGCCACAATCGATTACTGTCAATTCCAAATCATTTTTTAGAATGAATAGTTTTGATGTTACTTTTTTGCTATGCCACCTGTTTGCCCAGGTCATCTGCTATCCCATTGCCTTCTCCATAAATATGACAAATTTTAAATTCTCAAAAAATTTCAAAGCATTCATGATTGGCATAAGCCATCTCTCAAGTTGCCAAATCACCATCTCTTGGTTCTTGATTGCATTGATCATTAAAAGACAATCCCCTTCAAGATAGAATTTTTTAGCCCCCAACCTCCTAGCAAGCTCCACTCCTTTCAAGGATGCTTGAAATTCTGATATATTATTAGGGTCTTCCCAATGTATTCAACTGATATCTTGATGGTGTGACCATGGTCATCTCTAGCTATACAAGCAACACCTACATGTCCTGGATTACCCAAGGAAGCTCCATCAAAGTTTACTTTTGATCCATCCCTTCTCCTAAGCTTGGCAACATGTAGTCCTACGTCTCTCAGCCACAACCGATTGCGCCAACTAATAGCACTTGGGAACCATCAGACCCAAGAATTGCTTCTTTAGCTCATTGTCTCGATCTGTAAAAATATTGGACTTACTGAAACGCTTTTTAGCTGCTTCATTTACCAATTCCACAATTGGAGCTTCCAACTTTGACACAAGAATTTCCCTAGGCATGGTCTGATCCTTGAAGACCCGCCTATTCCTTTCTTTCCAGAGTTCCCATATGATTATGGAGGGGAGAATAGACCAAATACTGCATAACATACCTATAGGCATCGATGTTGGCCAAGATATGAACCAATCCTTGATGCTCTGAGGTTTCACACGTTGAAAGCCTAGCTTTCCCAGAAAGAATTTCCAACAAAATTGAGCATAAGGACAAGCCCAAAGGAGGTGATCAACATCTTTTGCATTGTTTTTACACAACAAACATCTGCTAGGTCCACAAATCCCAATTTTGGCAAGTCCATCCTGAGTCATAATCCTACCCTGAATGGCTAGCTAGAAGAATACACCGACTTTATGAAGGACATCTTTGCCCCAAAGGAGTTTGATTGGTCAATGGCCTTCCTCCAGAGCGACTTCTTTCAGCCTATACCCAAGCTTTACCATGTATTCCCCATCCTTTGAGGTGCACCATCTGATTTTGTCTGCTTCCTGAGAGACAGGTATGGATCTATCTTTAAGAATGTTGGCTAAAGTGTCTTTCTGAATTTGGGGAGCATCAATGGAATCCAAGGATTTCCAACACCATTTTTCTATTCCATCAAACTTGACTACCTCTCCGAAGTTGCATAATTTAGCCTCCCACACCTTGGAAGTTGCTGCTCTGATTTCCCTCAAGCTATGATCCACCCCTATCTTTTTGTGACCATCCCATGAATCCTCCCAAAAAGTAGCCAATTGATTGTTACGTATTTCCCAAGGATTTCCAACATCATTTTTCTATTCCATTAAACTTGACTACCTCTCCGAAGTTGCATAATTTAGTCCCCCATACCTTGGAAGTTGCTACTCTAATTTCCCTCAAGCTATGATCTGCCCCTATCTTTTTGTGACCATCCCATGAATCCTCCCAAAAAGTAGCTGATTGATCGTTACGTATTTCCCAAGTGATAAATTTGGACACCAGGTCCCTGCTTTCACATATTAAATTCCAAATGGATGAACCTTTTGGAGGGTTTCTAACTCTTAAAATGTTGAGGGGGTCATCCGAATCCAAATACTTTTTTCTGAGTATTCTTACCGACTTCAGGTTTGATTTGGTCATAATCCAAGAAAGCTTAGCCCGAAGGGCCAGATTCATGATTTTGAGTTGTCGAATCCGAGTACCTCTAACACTCCAAGGTTTACAGACCTTTTCCCAAGCAAGTAGTGGATGTTTATGATCATCATGAGGGCCAAACCAGAAGAATCTTCTCAGAATCTGATTAAGGTTATCCTCTACTGATGTTGAAAGTTTCAAACAAGTCATGGAGTAGATTGGGACAACCGATAAAATAGCCTTGACCATGAGCAATCTGCCTGCCGAAGTCAACCATTTCCCTTTCCAAAGCTCCATTTTCTTCTTGCAATTTTCAATCAATCTGTCTCAATAGAACTTTTTGATGATACCTCCAAACAGAGGCAGACCTAAGAACTTCCCTCGGAATTGCGCCACTTTTAATCCCAATATTCTTGCAATGTCTAATTGAAGACCCGGCTGGACATTGAGGAAGAATACTTTAGATTTACGCTTGTTAATAGATTGTCTAGAAGCCTCACTATATTTATCCAAGATGGTTTTGATACTTCTTGCTTCACCCCTAGAATCTTCTCCAAAGAGGATGGTGTCATATGCAAACTACTGATGGGTGACTGGTTCTATATCAGGGGTGACCTCAATACCCTTCCACATGCCCCCATCCCTCGCTATCGTGATGCTCCTGCCTAATGCCTCTGCCATTATAATGAATAGATATGGAGATAATGGATCCCCTTGCCTTTATCCCTTGCTAGAGCTGAAGTACCCATTGGCCGAACCATTGATAAGAATAGAGAACTTCGGGGATTCAATGCAACCTCTAACCCATTCAATCCAAGGACAATCAAAACCAAATCTAGATAGAACATCTAGCAAAAAGTTTCTATCTACCAGATGATATGCTTTTAAAATATCCAACTTGATGATCATACTGGAAATCCTAAGCTTCCTGGCTGTATGAATTGCTTCATGGCAACAATAATTCCCTCTGTGATAGACCTACCTGGGGCAAAACCACTTTGTTCTTCTGAGATGATCTTATCCAACACCTTTTTTAATCTATTTGCCATTACTTTAGTGATTATCTTGTAACACGTATTACATAAAGCAATTGGCCAAAAATCATTCATACTTGAAGCATCTTTCTTCTTGGGGATAAGGGCTAAAAAGGTATGATTGATGGATCCTAGAATCATTGCTTTTTTTTGAGATTCCTTTGCGGCCCTAAGTAAATCATCTTTAAGGATCTCCCAAAAGGTTTGATAGAAGCAAGCCAGAGATCCATCTGGTCCAGGGGCCTTATCAGGGGCTAATTGAAAAGTAGCCTTTCTGAGTTCCTCTAGAGATATAGGCATAGATATCTCCCTATTCTGCTCCTTAGAGATGATGTTGGGAATCTGATTGAGAAACTCATTCCTAATAGCTCTTGGATTTATGTTATGATAATCTCGATTCAGGAGATTCTGAAAGTATCCCATCGCTTCTCTACTGATCTCATCTTTGGATTAGATAACAATCCTATCTTCTCTGATCAACTCAAGAATTTTGTTTCTGTTTCTGTTTGTAGCTGCAAAGTTGTGAAAGAATTTTGTATCCTTATCCCCTTCCTGAAGCCAGAGCTCACACAACTTTTGCCTCCAAAATTGTTCCTCTCTGACCAAGATTTCTGCTTGCTCCGCTTTGATTTTTTTCTCTAGTCTAAACCCTTCTTCCCTCACACCTTGAGCTATAACAACTTCATTTAGAGCCCTTAATTCACTTTCAATCCTTTGGCTTTTAGTGAAAATGTTCTTGAAGTGTACCCTGTTCCACTCCTTGAGTTTAGTCTTTATGTATGAGAGTTTCTTATGAAAAATAAACATCTTGGAATGGTTTCTAAATCTACATTCCTTCCACCATTGAGTTAATGAGGCCAAAAGGGATGGATCCTTGATCCACATCCTCTCAAACCTGAAGGGGGATCCACCAGAATATGGATCTGAAGCAAAGAACAATTGGATTGGAAAATGATCTGATCCACTGAATGGAAGAATTGAAGATTCTACCAAACCTGGGATCAAAGACAAATCACCAAAAAGAAAGAATCTATCTAACTTTTCTACTATGCTAGTGAAACCTTGCCTTCTATTGGTCCAAGTATATTTGCCATTATTTGTCACTATCCCACTTAGCTGATTGGAATCAACACATTCCTGAAAGTCTTGGTGTATTCAATTCTTCACCATAGAACCCCCCATCTTCTCCGAGCTATTGAGGGTCACATTAAAATCCCCCCCAATAATAATCTTCTCATCCTTTTCAGAACTAAGTTTCCTAGACAATTCATGCCAAATCCACCTCTTAGTTGGTGTGGCAATGGGTTCATACCCATTGATCACCTTCCAACATTGATTATCTTTTAAAGCTTGAAACACTACCATCATCCAATTGCTGTGGGCTTCCATAATAGAACATCGAGCCTTTGTAGGGTTCCAGAGAAAGCCAATTCCACCTGAAGCTCCCATAGATTCAACAAAAACACCCTCCCACTGCCTCTAGAACTTCATCTTCCTCTCCTGCTCCTCTTTACTCCATTTGGTTTCCTATATCAACACTAAGTTTGCCTTACTTAACTCAATTTGGCACTTGAAAAGGCACCATTTGCTAGGGGCATTTAAGTCCATAACATCCCAACTTAGGATCCTCATGGCTCCATGGGAAGGGGTAACTCCTTCCCATTTCTAAGAATTGTTTGATAAAGTTTGGTTTTCCCTTTCACATAGCTAACCATTGCCAATTTGGATTTGTTTGACTGGTGACCCCTTTGCTTGTTTGATCTGATTTTGGGAGTTTTCACAGAGGATTGAATTTTCTCTAATCCCCTTTCCTCTAGAATTCCATCCTGAAACTCTTCAAATCTGTCATCCATGTCTGAGTCTATGTTTAGCTCATCTTCAACTTCCACATTTACAATTGGATCCTCTTGACTCTGCCTCTCTCCTACCCCCAAATCAGACATCTCTAAGTCTTTACAGCCCAGGTTACTCTCATTGGGCTGAACTATCATTTCCTCAAAATGATCCTCCTAATTAGGCAATGAAATTTCTGATAAGCTTGGGACCTCTATCCCAATCAAATCATCATGAGGGAGTCCAGTCTCCTCTTGCACAAATTCAGCCTTCTCTAGTGCAATTTCCCCCGAACCAACTATTTGTGTTGATGACTCCACAAAGATATGGGTGTCCTCCATGTCCTCAGAAGGGTTGGCACTAGATTTCTTTGGGTCTGCATCCACCGTCTCCAGATTCCCAATTTCCTGAATAACCTTCTCTGTCTAAATTAGATCTATCAGTTCTTTCTCCATATCAATGAGTGGATCCCTACATGATCTTTCCTTTGTACTACCAAGGAAGGATTGTTCAATTTTGTGTTGAGCATCTATAGAAACCTTGAAATCACAACTGTCCGGGGTGTGGGACAACGACTTGCATTGCAGATTTAAATCAAGCTTATCCTCCCTATCAATCAACTGTGTCAAATTGCCTATGTCCGACATCAATTCAATTTCTGATGGGATCTTCACCTTCAAAGATACACTCACACAGATCCTGAAGTAAGTTCCCATCGTGTGATCTTCCAAAGGATTGTCCAGATAAAGGAACTTACCAAGTTTTCTGCCAATAATTTTTAGGATCTCATCACCCCAGAATTCCGATGGCAGGTTATAAACGCAGAACCATACTGAGGTTTCAAGGACCAACTCTATCCTAGGATTGAATCCTAGTTTCCAATCAAAGAGGTGCATCTGGGCCCCATTCATGAAAAGAGGGGCAAAATTGAGAGCCCTCTGCTTGTCTTCCAATGATGCAAAGGTAACCAGATAAAAACCATTTGCAACTGGCTTACTCAATGTGCCCACTCCCCAATGCTCCTTACACTAGTTGCTGATTAGCTCATGGCCCTTCCATCTAAATCCCCCCCATTTGATGAAAAGCCCAAATTTTTCCATAAAATCTTTATTTTGCTTCACTACTTCATCTACAATAGAAATAGACCAGGGGATCAAAGAATCCTTACCAATTTCTAAGTTTGTATTAGGGGGGGATTAGATCCATTGAAATTTGAGTCCATGCTATGTTCAGGTCGACCATTTGAAGGTCCTTCTTTGAAGCGCTCCAATCTCCAATTGCATGCCACATCCACTTCTGAAATCGGCTTTTTCCTAAACCACCCATTCTTTCCTCTCTAAAAACCCTTAGCCTTCCATTACTGTGAATTGGTAGGCCACTTGCTGGTGGGATGTTTGGCACAAAAATCTCTACTTCGATTCTCGGTCCGAGCCCAAGGAGGATTGATAAATTTATGATTCCTTGCTGGCATACCCCTTCTGGTTTCTGAAATTCTTGGGACTCTAGGGTGCAGCGTATGTCGACCATTCCTAGCTTGGTATAGTGAGTCAATCCAGTGCCCATTTCTAAATACCCACTGCGGCCTATATTGCCTCTAAAGATCTGAGGGAGGGCCCGACTGCCTCCTAACATCTTTCACTGAATTGTGACTCGGGTTGCCATATGTCTACCATCCATTGTTGACTCTATCCATGATTGCCTCAATCAAGATAACTTGATCCATCTCATCAGTCCATGAAGTCACCTTCCATCGAGCACTCCTAACTCCTTGCTATCGATCATAGTGTTGATTTCACCCTATCTGGATCTGCTCCTGAGCCCCCGAGATGCCTATGCCATGCTCGCCATGAGAAATTTTTCCATCGCCTCCTACTCCCGCCATATTTCATTTATGCAGGAGTTGACTTTGTTTCGCTTTATTATAAAAGGACATTTAATAATTATAAAGTGCATATGAGGAATAATATAAAGTACCAATTTCAAGGGAGATATAAGTGATTATTAATATATATACTTTATATTATTTTGTTTTGCACCAAATGAAGGGATCGACTCTTTTGAAAAGTTATTATAAAGTTTTATTAAAACCCTAAAGTGGATTTCAAAAGGGAATTAAAGGCATTTAAGGGTTGAGAGGATATAAAAAGTTTCAAAAAGCAAATCAAGCTCATTATTGATGATCATTTGTCTTTGCTTTTGGTTGTTGTGCATTGAGACCTAGGGTTTCAAGCAACTTCAGCATTGGAGAATGAAATCTCTTTAGTGTTTATGCAATCTTGAGGCTGTGAAAGACCAGTTGAATCATTACTTGACTATGGGCTTCATACAGAGGTCCAGTTGGTGCTTCATTGGATAAGATTTGCATTTCTTCTTTCAAAATCTTCAAGGGGTTTTCAGAGAATATCTTTTGCAGATTTAAATACATTGAAAGAAGACATTGTTGAGGATCTTCATTAATGCTGCTATGACTTTATATCAGAAGTTCATGCTAGAATAGGAGTGGCTACATGAGAGGCATGATTTGGCTTCAAAGAGACTCCATTCTTTGCACAAGGATTTGCCACATCTTCATCAATCAAAGAACTTCTTTACATCAGGTTCTTTCATGTTTTTCTAGTATAGTTGGCATCATTTTTACAGTTGTATTAGTTGCTATTCTTAAGAAGCTGTAGATGCACATTTATATCAGTTTGGTACTTGCATTGGATACATCATTGTAAGCCAAGAGTCTTGGCCTTTTGCATGTTCAGTTTGTAAGCAATCTCATTGCATTCTAATATCATTGTAGTCACAAGGAGTTTGAGTGTCAAGAGTTGTCTCTCTCATATTTAGTTTCCATGCCAACTATTTGTAATAATGTCTAGCTGTTGTAGGTGCATATTTACATTGTATGGGTCATCTATATCATTCAAAAAGACAAAAAGAATTGCATTTGCATTATGGCTCTTTGCCTAGACATCTTAGTGACCATTTGAAAGCATTTAAATCACATTTGATATCATTTCAAGCAATCATTATCAGACTGAAACATAGAAACAATAAGTAAAGAGGTTGTATGCAAAGTGTTTAACGATATTCCTTGAGCCTCTAATCAGCATTTTGAGGTCAGAATTGGCAAGGGATACTACACACACCATCACTTATTTGGGAATGTTCCTAAAGCAAGCTCACATTGCACTATAGTAGCACAATGGTTTATAAAATGGAAGGTGTCGATGGATCTTTTGTGACACATCAAACACAAAGTATTGAATGCTCTATCCTCTCTTGAACAATATCTCCTCAAATGTTAAACTTTGTTATCAAATGAGGTGACTCCAAGGTTTATACTATCAGGTCTTGACATGTGGATAGTCTTGTTGTGACGTATTCACACATCGCCCCATTGCAAATGGGGACCCCTGCTTTTTGCCTTCTAGGGTGTGTTTTCTAGGTCTTTTAGGGTTTTGTCTATTAGCCTTTGCATGATGAGTGTTGTCAGGGGTAGGCTCTACTTGAGCCAGGGTGAGTCCATGGGGCTTCGGGTTAGGGTTTCTTTGAGAGTCTTCCTTAGGGCCTGGTTTTGCTCTTGTTGCTAATTGTGTCTTGCTTGGTGAGTGAGTATCATTCTTGAAGGTCTGAGTTAGGTCAAGTTGGTGAGTGATGAAGTTTGGAATGTCATCCTGATCTTCAAATGCCCTAAAATTTGGCTAAGTCTGGAATGTCCTGATCTTGAAATTTGGCTAAGTCTAGAATGTCCTGATCCTAAAATTTGACCAAGTCTGGAAAACTGAAGAATCCTCCAAAAACTAGATTTTGCAATATAACTCCTGGAGGTCCGAAACCACTCTCAAACATCCTGACAGTATATATGGAATATAACTTAAAGTATAAGAAAGAAGAAAGATATAAGGAAATGTCACTTATACTTATAACCCTTGTTTTCTTCCTTATAACCCTTCCAAAGGGTCCAGAGCGAAAATCCTTATAACCCTTGTTTTCTTCCTTATTTTGGCTAGGCATTGGCTTGATGGAGGATGAATGGGTATGTTGTTGCCTTGCGAGGGGATTAGAAGCTTTGAATCCTATGTTGCAGCAACTGTTCATCTTCTTGGATGTTGATTTCCCTGAAATTAGATCTCAAGTCAATCATTTCCGACTTGGTGGGCTGCGGGTGTACTTTTTTTTAGACTTCACAGGCTCCTGGCAGGACAGATTTATGGTCTCAGATGAGAGGTATGGTGAGTTGGGGCAATCAGTATCTATGTATGGGAAGTTTTCAAGCTCTAACTAGTGGTTATTCGTATGCCCTCTCTTCTACTTATGATTGGGACAGTAAACCTTTTCTTTCTTTGGTTCTTCATTCTGAGGTTCTTGGAGTGGGAATCGTAAGAGATTTTAGAAGTGTCCATAGTTTTTTCAGAATAATTTTGGGGTGGCTTAGTAGATTCATGTGCAATTATGAGTATGAGTCTGTTAAACTCTTGCAAAGGAATGCTTTCCTCTTTGCAAGAAGATTTGGAGATGTCACATTGGCAGTTGTGGCTTTGTTAGATACCATATGGAGACGTGCTGAGGAGTTTGATTTTGAGTTGACTAGACTATCTTCCCTATTGCCTAGGATTGTGATAGACAATGGCATTGTTGATACTAATGACTCAAAGCTATATGGACATGAGATATTGCATGATATTGATTTTAGTACTTTAAGATTTTTCAATTTGAGTATCATGGATGGTGACATTTTGGAGTTACAAGGGAGGTTAGTGCAGTTTTGGCATGATGTTTTCACTAATGTGATCAGAGTGGTGCAGCATCAGCATGGTGGGTCCTTCCTGAGATGAACATGGGACCCTGGGATCCTACTTGGATTTGTGTGGATCACTCTAGATTTTTGGGAGTTGTGGTGGCATTTCTTGAGGACAAGCAATTTTTGGGAAGGGCGGATTGTAATATCCCCATTTTTAGCACTACACTTTCCAATGACTGTTAGCCTATCCTTGGATGCTCGTAGGCCAGTCAAATGCAAAATTAAGGTTTCCAATTTCAGTGGAGTTCTGCACGAGCCTTTTAGGGTTTGTCAGGAGAGAATTCTTCAGTTCTTCTTATGGTTTCCTTCTGGGTTTTCCATAAACTCCAGGGTGGCATAACATGCATTTGATTCTTTTGTGAAGTCAAAACTTACTATTTTTAGTAAGTTAGGGTTTGGCTGTTTGGATGATGCAGTTCTAATAAGCTTTCCAAGCTCTTTCTCTAGGTGCGAAGATCATGTTTTTCGGAGCAGTATTTATTGACTTACTATTTTTAGTAAGTGGTTGTGTTGAGCAATTATATTTGTGAGATTTTTCCAAGATCAAGAGGCAATGGGAAGCACAAATAAGAGAGAACAACATATTGATAGGAATAAACTGTATTCTATCAAGAGAAAATACTGATCAACTAGATCATCAATCGTTACATACAATGAATATGAGCATGCTTATATAGGCAAGGCTATATGGATATGTGAGCACACAAACAAGACATGTCGCTCAATAAGAAACAAGGGTAGGTAGGAAATAGGTGTGGGTAGGTAGGAGAAACAATATAATAGTCCACATGAGGTGGATCACCCACTAAATGTGGAGTGTAACAACAAGATCAACACCATAAAAGGTGGAAATTCTCCTACACACACTATCCCATTGTGACACAAACACCCATGTGTCTCATACCCAAACTAATATGTAATGCATTTCCTAAGTAAACTTAAGTAAGGTGTAATAATATCCAAGATGAATAATTATTTACACCAATGCCCCCCCTTAAGTGCAACTTAGGGGAATGCACTAAAGTATACAATGCAACTAAGAAATGCAAGATGGGTCCTAGCTACGAGGCCATGTTAGGTACCCATGTACAAATGCAAATGCATAAAAACCAATGCAAGGAAATCTCTCACAAAGCGGGGAAAGAGAGAAAAACCCAATGGAAAAAAAACCCTCCCCCAAAAGAGAGATGAAAACTAGATACAAAGAACTCTCATAGAAGTATGTGAAGGACAAAACCCCATGTGAGGAAAAGGTCCCCCCCATATGAGAGAAGAAGAAGAGAGACTAGGAAGCCCCCCCTCAATATGGAATCTGCACCAATGATAGAAGCTTGAAGATGAATGAAGAAACTGCTCCATGAATATCGAACAACATTCCTCCCCTTAGGAAGAAACAAAACCAAAGGTGTATCCATGAAGTCTCCCCAACCATGAAGGGAAGATGAAGCAAAAATACTCATGATGAAAGGAATCTCTGAAAACTGCTCAAGTGTCACCATGTCGATGCTGAAAGGTACCCCCTCCAAAGGTGGTAAACTGTGCCACACTGCTGAAAAAGGCAATCCAAGATCTAGTGGAGATGAATGTAGAACAATATCCAAAGACTCATATATCTCCTCAAAAGATAAAGAGACCTCCTCCAAATGTTGTACAAAAGTATCCACAATCATGTCAACCTCTAAAGATTGATCATGTAGAGAATGCACAAGAGGGTCAGAGTTATCCCTCACAACAATCAAAGAAGGATCATCTTCATCAAAGAGAAGATGAATGTCATGAATGGTGTCTCCCAAATCTGCAATGTAGGAGTCCATAGACAAACTTGCAATGTCTGTCAAGTAGGCATCCGAATCAACTGAAGCTGGAAGACATGAAATATCCTACTGCACTAAATCATAAGAAGGCAAAACTGTCGCATTAGCTGCATCATTAGGTGCAATAGGTGGTGTGATATCAATACAAGGAGATGAAATGCAAGGCTCAAGAACAGGGTCACATGTGAGAATCCCCAAGTTCAAATGCCCAAATTTTTCCTCAAAATTTGAATCATCAACATAGGAAGAACCAACCTTATCAATAGGACCAAAATCTGAAAAAGAGTACAATCGAGATGCATGATCAACCACCCCAGTCACAATGATAGCTCGACTCTCCAAGTCTCTAATGATAACTGAATCAGGTGTGAACTCCACAGTTTTCCTAGTTGCCCCATGTGTGATTTGATAGATGGAAATAAGATTATTTGTCAAGTGGGGTACACACAACACATCATTGAAGGAGTTATATCCCCAAGGGCAATATATCCTTTCCCAATCACATCCATGTATGTATGATTGCCCATCAAAATCTGCAGCATGTGGCAAGGCTCAAATGTAGAAAACATAGACTGTGAAGATGCCATATGATGAGAAGCCCCTAAATCTAGAAGCCATCTCCTTGAATCATGACTTGTAGTAGCACAAAGAGCTTGTCCCTTTCCTTTATCTATCCCAAAAGAGTGATCCTTTCCTATATCCTTGGAAGAAGAAGCTGATATAGACATTCTAGAAGGTAGGTTTATTCTATTCTTCTCAAGAAGATTCTTCAACTCATCAATATCCTTCTTATAACAATGACGCTCATCATGTCCTGACTTCTTGCAATATCCACAAAAAATATTGTCCTTATATGATTTCCTCTTAGGTGAGAATGGTGAATCACCTTGTTGTGGAGAGGAAGATTGTGCTCCATATTGTTGTGGTTTAGACTTAGGTTGCTTTTGATTCTTGCCTTTTCCTTGATTACTTTGATTCCCTTTATTAGCTACCAAAGCTTGTGACTTTGAAGATTTGAGAATCCCCATTGTGGTCAACTTAGATTGCTCAAGTATCAACATCTCCGTGAAATAATCAAATGAGGGAGAAGTGTACGAGGAATCTTGAGCTAACCTATGGGTGTGAAAGCTAGATACAAAGGTTGCATACTCTGAAGGAAGCTTGTCCAACAAGTTATAAACCAATTGAGCATCTTTTTTGTCAATTCCACAATCCTTTAGTTTTTCTCTTAGCTCAGTTGCTTTTGTGACATAATCTTGGATTGTATCAAAATCCTTGGGATCTAAAGTTGCGAGTTCACTATCAAGCTTGTAGCCCTTAATCTTATCAACTTGACCATACAATTTCTTAAAAATATCCCAAGCCTCTTTAATTGTTGTACACTTATCAATGTGAAAAATAAGGTCATCTAATACATACTTTCTAAGAGTTCCAAGTGCCATAGCATTCTTAGTAAGTCATTCAATTTGAGCATTAGGATCAGCCTTAGGATCAGGTGGTGCTGTAATAGTTTCATTTACATAATGAATGAGTCATTTTTCCATTAGTTTACTCCATCCCTTAATTTTCCATGATGCATAATTATGAGGAGTTAAAAGTGGAAATTTAGGAGAACCCATAGCACCAAAATGAAAAAAACACAAGATAGAGAGAGGCACAATCATACAAGACACCCCCCCAAAATACTCAATCAAGAAATCCCCCCAAAATGGTGATTTTGGCACTTTATACTTAGTGTGTATACAATAGACCACTTGCAAAACAAGGTAAAGTGGACTTCTGATTTCAATTTACCACTTCTCAAAATGAGATCTAAGAGACTTCAACAAATACTACTAGTGATCTAAACTAAGATCCAAGCAAAATGCAAGTACCAAATATGCCAAAAATGGCCAAATACTGAAACTACAATTTCTACATAAAATCACTGCAAACAGATGGCTGATTATGAAAGTATATGAAAAAATATGCACTTTAAAAAAAAATGGCACCTGAAAAGGAGTCCATATGAGCCCAAACGAAGCCTCCAAAGTTGTAAAAATTGGGATTTCATGATTTCTAAAAAACCTATATCTGAAAATCAGAAAAATTTTGCACCATTATATAGATCATGCAATTCTACCCCAAAACAAAAAACATTGCTCAAAAAAATGAGTCCAGACGAGTGAGATATCGCTATTTGAAAATTGTCTACAAAATTATAATTTCTGGAAACTTTCCGCCACAGCGTCAAACTTCAAATGCCTCTAGATTTGGCCTCCGAAGTCCGATTTGGATGAAACAAAAGGCAAAACTGACTTTCTTGGACCTCTTAAATCTAATGGTAACCTTAGATTTGACCCATCAAGCTTTAATAATAACTTGCAATAGAAAACTCCAAAATACACAATACCAAATAGCATCAAATTTCTCTCAATTAGCAGACCAATGACACTCGAATGGCTCTGATACCATGTGATATTTTGCCAAGATCAAGAGGCAATCGAAATCACAAATAAGAGAGAACAAAATATTGATAGGAATAAACTGTATTATATCAAGAGAAAATACTAATCAACTAGATCATCAATCATTACATACAATGAATATGAGCCTGCTTATATAGGCAAGGCTATATGGATATGTGAGCATACAAACATGACATGTGGCTCAATAAGAAACAAGGGTAGGTAGGAAATAGGTGTGGGTAGGTAGGAGAAACAATATAATAGTCCACATGAGGTGGATCACCCACTAAATGTGGAGTGTAACAACAAGATCAACACCATAAAAGGTGGAAATTCTCCTACACACACTATCCCAATGTGGTACAAACACCCAAGTGTCTCATACCCAAACTACTATGTAATGAATTTCCCAAGTAAACTTAAGTAAGGTGTAATAATATCCAAGATGAATAATTATTTACACCAACACTATTTTTAGCAGTTTGGACAAGATCCTGATCCTGTAGCAATGTTGTGGTCTTCATTGCTCAGCTTCATCCTAAATTTTGTTGATAGTCAGTATTGGAGTCATAAGTAATTTAATCAAATATTATTTCCTTATCCTAAGGTTTAATATTTAATTATTTTATTACTGATTAATGATATATTGGGCGACTTAGGAAAAGACATATTTATATCTAATATTTTAGGGTTCCCACAGATACTGAGAGGGGGGGGTGAATCAGTATCTGATCGGTTATGAAATTTTCTTAAAACTGAATATGCAAAATATAAAGTAACAGTATATCAGTATGCAAGAATTAATGCAAATAACATAATCAAAAGCATCCACATGAAAAAAACACCATAACACAAGATGTTTAACGAGGAAACCCGGTGTGGGAAAAACCTCGGTGGGATTTGTGACCCACAATATTCACTTACTGGCCAATAAGAGAATATTACTTACAATAGGGGCTTGCACATGCAGGAAGGCCAACTGCCTAGAGCTCACTCCTAAATAAGAAGTCACACTGACTTACAATGAGGATTTACACAAATCTAATATTCTGTACTGCTTTACAATAGCATCTTCAATGCCAGATTCAGTACCGGTTCTTTCTCTGTTCTTTACATATACCCTTAACCTACAATTCGCACATTAGGTCTACCTTGTAATTTATTTATTACTTTTTATCCATATCCTACAAATGCCTACAATGATCTCTTTTATATACAAGAGTCATTTTACAATTTGCCAAGTCGGCTTACAATGATAAGCAAAATATTACATATCAAAAATCCTGTCGGCCTCTGTGCCGATATACATATTTCCTTCTGTGTCGGTGTACATCTTTTGTGCCGATGCCGGTGTGGATTGATTTTGTTGATGCCAGAGCACTATTTTGTTTGAGTAATGCTTTGTCGGTATAATGTCTTGCCGATGCCATAGGATTGCAAGGTTGCCTGTGTAATGCTTTGACAGTATAATGTCTTGCCGATGCCATAGGATTGCAAGGTTGTCATCAATGACAAAACCTTCAATCACACACAATGTCTCATTGGAGTGTCCATATGCTAACAATCTCCCTCTTTGGCATTGATGGCAACACTCATGAGAAATTTCAAAAAGATATCCAAAAATGTGTATACCAAAAAAATGTTACCAAAAATGTGATAGCTCCCCTTGAGCATGTGATCCCTGTGTTTTGAATTTTCTCATCTACTACTCCCCCTTTGGCATCAATGACAAAGGTTAGTAGATTTGTAGTTGTACCAATTCATAACCTCAACCTTGTAGTTGGGTAGTTATTATTTGAAGAATATCTCCCAAAATTAAGTTTATACCATCCATAAACTTCTTGCTCTTCTTTATTGCTATCTCAGTTCTGTAAACTGTACCGGTGAGATGCTGCAAGTGCTCTGCCGGTGTTTTGCTACCCTGTGTTAGTGCCTCTAAGATTTCCTTACACAAAGATGCTAAATAGTCCAATCTTGGACTTAGTTTAGATCTCAAAAATTTTGCCTTGTTTATTATTTTCTCTTTTTCTCTTTCTAATTTGAGCAATTCTTCCTCAAAATTTGTTATATTTTCCTCAAAAATTGATAATGTATCGGGTGAGTTAACAAAATTATCAGCAAGTTTGTTGATCTCTTCCTGTACCTTGCTCATCTTTTTGTCTACATCCGTGGTCAAAAAGTTTATCTTATAGGTGTCTTTATACAGAGTTTTGTACTCTTTCAATAAATTGCACAGTTCCGATAGAAGTGTGTCAAATTCCCTGTTACACTTCTTTATTCCTTCCTCAGAGAATTTATGTTTCTACCTTTGTTTGCTCAAAATTTCTAGAAATATATTTACAAAGTGTATCCAACTGGCCTAAAGAATCTTTGTTGGCTATATTAAAATTGGGAGCTATTGATTTCAAAACTAGAATTGAATCATCTATCGCTTTATAGGCTTGTGAGCTATAATCAGTTATTTTCTTGATAGATTTGAGCAATACCTCTGTTACATTTGATGGTGACCCAATAAACTAAGTGTCGGTGGAAGTGACCATGCTGGTATTGACCTCTAGTAGGTTTGTTTGTGTCTCCATCTCTTTAAGCACAATTTTTCTTGCATCATTTCTTACCGGTAGCGTCTGTTCTGGAGCCTTTAGCTCTGTTGGTTGCTCTGTTTGTGTTCCAGATTCTATCTTTTTCTCTGAATCTGCTACCGGTTGCTCTTTGTTTCTTGTTGCCGGTTGCTCTTTGTTATCAAATTTATCTGTGGTATCCTTATCTACCACTATGTTGATTTTTTGAGTATCAACATTCACAGTATATAGGACTTCAGGATTAGGATTATTATCCTCTGTGTCCATGCTCTCAATTGCCGGTTGATCTTCTGCAGTTGTTGTTTTTACCGGTGGAGTATTTAAAGGAGGTGGGGGTAAGTTGTCTCTAATCTTGATACTTGGTGGTCCACCAACTTTACCTTTCCCTTTGTCCTTTTGATACACCAGAATGGGCTTGGGATTCATATATTCTTCTTGTTTTTCTTTTTCAACCAAGAATCTATCTGAACCATCTTCTGTTTCATTTGAAACTTCAGTAACTCTACCTGCCATTAGTGATATTTGTCAGTGTACAGTGGAAAAAACTGTCTGGTTGGCCTGAGCTATCAAATCATCAATTTCCTTAGGTGAGTTGGCCGGGTATACTGCAAGTAATTTTTCTATTTTAATTTTCTTATCCAACTCAATTATTCCTTGCCTTCTGGCCTCAAGTCTTTTATATAATTCATCAGGAATTTCATTTAGGACTTTCATCAAAAACTTTTTATACATGTCCATGTGTAATATAACACTTTCCTCAACTTGTCCTTTCTCATCTTTTGATAGGGTGTCATAGATTTTCCCTATGTTTTTCAATTTACCTTCCTCTGTGATCTCATTCAGTAATATGTCAAAAGGGGCCAAGTCAGTGTTTGTCTTCTTCTTCTTTTTGGGGGTCAACTTTTTCTTAGGTGTGGCTTTCTTGACTGGAGACCGTATAGCTTGTTGCTTCTGTCTTGTCCTTCTAGGTGAAGGAGTGGATACCGGTGAGGGGTCTCTTTTCCTAACAACTCTTTTGAAAGTTGCTGGCATATCTCCTTCTGAGGAGGTATCTACTGGTGATAGATGAGTTTTAGGCTATTGGGCTGCCAACTCTTCTTCTGTTATGCCGGTTTTCTTTAATACATAATCTTTTAAGGCTTTTGCTTGCCTGCTTCCTTTCCTCACAGATGCCTCAACTTTCTTTACTCTCTTTTTAGATTGAATTTGTCTTTCGATGGTCTTAGCACTACCAAATACTTCTTCCTTTGGTTCATTGGGGGCTTCCAGATATGCTTTGGCATAAGTTTCCACTATGTGGTCATCTATTTCATACCCCATTTCTGTAACCCGGATTGTTCTTGGGATGACTGCTTCCATCCAGATCTCATCCCTTTTTATTACAAAGCATATATCATCCTTGTATTTGTTGACAATTTCCTATGATATTCTGATCCTCTTATTCATTTTGACCTTTAGTGCTTGAAAATACTCATTGATATTCTTTTCTTTGTTTTCACCCATGTTGTTGAATAAGTCAGACAATTGTTTTCCTACTGGTATGTCAAATCCAAAATCCTTGTTGCCTATACCGGGAGCCTGTTTGGTTATATGTAGCATTAAGCATACAAGTAAATTTCCAAATCTAAAGGTTCCTTTCTTATCCTTCTTGATTTTTGCCAAATTGTCAATTAACTCATCTTTTAACCATTCACAAATATCAATTTTCACATTGTCCTTAACCATGTCATAAGCACTCTTTATGCATAAACTGGAAACAGAGTTAAGCCTATTTGTATGAGTTGCTTTGTAACCTAGAATCATGCTAATGAATCTCACATTTGTATCGGTCACATCATTAACCCTCAATGATCTTTTGTTGAATGTTGCACTAGTTAGTTTCATTACTAGGTCATTGGAGACCTTGGTTTTGTCGGGTCTGGTACCGGTGGAAGGTAACCCTGTTACTGCTTTCACAACTACCTTTGTAATTTTATGCACTGAGTCAAGCCAAAAGAATGAGCCATGTACTCTGCTAAGAACTATCCTAACCACTTCCTTGGGAAATTCAGGAATGTAGAGGATTTCAGTGAATCCTAGGGTTTCAACAATTTTATGTTTAGGTTTCACATTTTCGACATTATGACATATAACAGATTTATACATTTTTTTGATTTCTTCATCACTTAATTCTTCTATGTTGCAATGAATATACATTCTAGGGTCTTCTGCATAAACAACACCCTTTGGAATTTGGGAAAAAGCACCTGTGTTGTCATCTTTCTTAGCTACCTCGGGAACTAACTGAAACATAGGCCTAGGTTGTTTTATAACCTCAACTACTATAGGGTTTGCTATGAATTCAGGTGCAGAGGAGGATGCCATGATGATAAATACCTTTTTCTGCCTTTGGATGGATTGATTGCTGAAGTGCTTTTCCTCTTTGCTTGAAATGCCTTAGCTTGGAAATCTTCGCACTCTCTGGAAGTTTGAATTCACGGTGAAATGAAATGGAGCCAAAAACCTTATTTTATAAAGTCTTTTCTGCCACCTACCACATTAATTGTTTGCCGGCAATGTATTAACTCAACTTTATTTACCGGTAATGAAGGATTTTCAACTTCTTTTCTCTAACCGAGGGAATAATAGCACGTGTCATTAAATTGCCAAACCCTCAAGATAATTTTCTTCAGTTTGATGAATAACATCCTGCCGGTGGAGCATTGCTCTGTCCTACCAGTGGAGAATCATATTGTCATGTCGGTGAAGCATTTGTTGGTTCTACCGGTGGAGGAGTAACCCCACTATTTAGATCACCTTTTCTAATCCATTGCTTTGAAAATTCTTGCTTAACCTCTTCAACCTTTTCTTTACCTTTCAAGCTAGTACTTTTGTTATCTACCGGTGTACCTTTACTTCTATAGAATTTAGCAATATGACCAATCTTGTTACATGCATAACAAGTTACATTATTTTTCTGAATAGCTTTCCCATAACCTATGCCAATTTGTGTTCTGCATTTATTTGATAAATGACCAAATCATCCACAAACATAACATCTTACATTCATTATGCAATTTTTAGAGTTATGACCAATTTTGTTGCATTTGGTGCATTGACCGGTGGGAGGATTGATATTCTGATAATTCCTAGATCTACATTCATTTACCCTATGACCATATTTATTACAGTTAAAGCATTTTCCATTGAATTTGTAAGTATTATAGGGTCTTACCGGTTTGCTTTGATCCTAGGTATTTGGAATACCGGAGCTTTCTCCAATTTCAAATCCAACTCCTGAAGTGTCACCTTTGGGTTTTTTATTCTTCAATAAGCTATCAAGTTCTTCTGAGCTTTTCTTGAATTTTTCATTGTGTTGATTTGCAATTTCCAATTCCCTTTCCAAGATCTCTTTTTATCTCATTAGTTCATTCGAGTCATTTTGAGTATGCATCAGATCTGTCTTCAACATATCATTTTCATAGCTAAGTCTTGTGTTCTCATTTGCTGCATCACTTAGTCTTCTGGTCAATTCTTCTTCATTCTTCTTCTTGTCCTCAATCTCTTTGTAGAATCTCATAGTCATATCCTGCATTTCATTTTTTGTTGTCACAATCTCTTGTTTCAATTTGCTTATCATATCATTTAGTGATTCCTTTTCATCATTTTCATTTTGCAATTTTTCACAAAGTTCTCTTCTCTTGTTTCTTGTAACAATAAGATTTTCTTGAAGTGCCTGAATAATGTCCTGAGTTGCTTTTAAATCATCTTCTAATTTGATATTTTTCAACTTCTTTGCATCATAGTCAGTAAGAGCTCCTTCAAGTTACTTCATCAGATTTTCCATCTTTACTGGTGTCAAGATCTTCCTCAAGCTATTAGGCTTCTGAAAATAGAGGACCAGGCTCTGATACCAATTGTTAGGGTTCCCACAGATACTGAGAGGGGGGGGTGAATCAATATCTGACCGGTTATGAAATTTTCTTAAAACTGAATATGCAGAATATAAAGTAACAGTATACCGGTATGCAAGAATTAATGCAAATAACAAAATCAAAGGCATCCACATGAAAAGAACACCATAACACAAGATGTTTAACGAGGAAACTCGGTGTGGGAAAAACCTCGGTGGGATTTGTGACCCACAATATTCACTTACTAGTCAATAAGAGAATATTAATTACAATAGGGGCCTACACATGCAGGAAGGCCAACTGCCTAGAGCTCACTGCTCAATAAGAAGTCACATTGACTTACATTGAGGATTTACACAAATCCAATATTCTGTACTGCTTTACAATAGCATCTTCAATGCCAGATTCAGTACCGGTTCTTGCTCTGTTCTTTACATATACCCTTAACCTACAATTCGCACATTAGGTCTGCCTTGTAATTTATTTATTGCTTTTTATCCATATCCTACAAATGCCTACAATGATCTCTTTTATATACAAGAGACATTTTACAATTTGCCAAGTCGGCTTACAATGATAAACAAAATATTACATATCAAAAATCCTGTCAGCCTCTGTGCCGGTATACATATTTCCTTCTGTGTCGGTGCCAGTGTGGATTGATTTTGTTGATGCCAGAGCACTGTTTTGTTTGAGTAATGCTTTGCCAGTATAATGTCTTGCTGGTGCCATAGGATTGCAAGGTTGCCTGTGTAATGCTTTGCCGGTATAATGTCTTGCCAGTGCCATAGGATTGTAAGGTTGCCATCAATGACAAAACCTTCAATCACACACAATGTCTCATTGGAGTGTCCATATGCCAACATAATATCAATGTTATATTTTCCTAAGTTAGGCGTTGAAATTTGAAGTATGCATTAAGTTATTGTTGAAGACTTAGGCAAGTTCGAACTTGTTTAATTATTGGTGAAAATGCAACTTGGGCGCCCACCTTGGGAAATGAAATAAAATGTCATTTGGATGCCATGTGATAGTGAAATGAAATGTAAATTGGAGAGGTGAATTTAGGAGCATTTACATTTAAATTTCAGAGGGAAAAAAATATAAATACAGGTGCTTGGCCTCCCATTTGGATATCTTATGAAATTTCATTGTTATGCTGTCGGTTTGGCGATTGAAAATCTGAGCTTTGAAGTGTGGCTTCCTAGCTAAGTCTCAGTTTCATACTTGGAAGATAGTACCTAGTTGTGTTCCTGTAATTTCAGTGTTGTCCGTGACTATTCTACAAATTATGGAGAGTTTTGTGTGGATTTTGGAGTGTTTCCTTATTGCTGGTCGCGGAGTTGCTGAAACCATATTTTGCTCATACCTCTTGACCAAGTGATTACATTGTTCTGGGTATTGGCTCTTTGGAAGCGTAATGGGAAGACAATCATTTTCTTATCTTGGAGTGGCTTTTAGTGCTCATCATAATTTTTGGTTGCAAATTGAAGTTTGTTGCTGTAGAGCTATTTTCAATCTTACCTTGGGATGCGTGCAACACATTCGGGGCTTCTAAGTTGTGAGTTTGAGGTATTAGATTGGTTGCCTATGTTATATTAGTCATTTGCATTTTATTTGGTGTGATTCTGGTTAGTTTTGAGAAAGTTATGAGTATTTTGGTGTTTCTGGTAGTGGCTAGATAGTGTGTTTTCTAGCTTGCAGAATTAGAACAGCAGTAGTGTTCAAGTGTGGTGTGATTTTGATAGTGGATTGTTTGAGATCAGCATTAATCTTCTTATCTTATCCCATATCTCTATTTTGTAAGATTGTTTTAGTAGTACTCATCAATCATTCTTTCTGTTCTTATTTGTAATTCCCACTGCATAAGTGGAAGAGGCTGGCTTAGCCAGCTTCTTGCTTTGTAATTCAGTTTATGTACTCAGTCCTCCCACTAAATAAGTGGTTGAGTGATAAGTTTTATGCAATTATCCTCCTATTCAAAAATGTGGTAGAGTGATATCTTAATGTAATGTCCTCTCGCTGAAATATGCAGTAGAGTGATTGAGTTTCAATTTCTTGTTATTTCCCTTGGCTGGTTTACCGCCAAGAGTTCAGTTTCTATCCTGCTGGATAAGAAGAAGGGGTTGGCTTGCTGCCTGTGCATTGTAATTTAGTATTGATTTATGGTGTTAACTATCCCCAGAACACCGTATGCTCTCACCCTCCCAGATTGGGCTCTTGGTGAACAAAAGGTGGAAGAGTTCCCTTTCAATAGTTTGGATTATTTCTCTAACCTTAACAGGTTATGGTGTTTTCTTGTAACTCTTATTGCTGAAAACAAAAAAAAATTAAGGGACTATTATAGTGGTATCAGAGCTAGTTTTCCTGCCAGCCTATGTGTTCAGTTGATCAGAGCACAAGTTCTCCCTGCCATCATGTTGGTTCGTGATTTTTTGGGGTTGCATATTAGAGTTTGGTAGAATGTCTACAACAGATAAGTCTGTATCTGAGTTGATACAAGAATTGACCACGCTTATGAGAGATCTTGACATTAAAAGGGCATATGCAAGGATTATTGCAAAATCCAAAGGTTTTAATGGAGAAGTGCACATGACACATCAAGATGACCGTGAGCTCGAAGGAGAAACCTCAAGACATGAGGAGTGTGTGTTAGAGCCCCAAATTACTCCTCTAGACTTGCATGTGGTTGGTAGTGATAAGGATCAATTTGGCAATAAGAACAAAATAGTAGTCTGGAAACCTCATTTGGAATTATCCAATGAAGATCTTGAGACTAATGACTTCACAGAAGATGTAAGTAGAACTATTGTGCAGGTTGAGTTTGCTAAGGAAGAGCAAATGAAGATTGAAGAGGATACTATCATTGAGATTATAGAACCAGCTATGATAGATCAGCCACAAGGAGATGTGAATTCTTTTGGTTACCCACTAAATGAGTCTAGCATTGTTTCATCACCTTCACCTCATCCTGGCAAGGAGACAAACCATAGTTTGGGATTTGATGATTATGATGATGATGTTGACCAATTAACTAAAAATAATGATGAGACGAGTTGTGAAGAGTAGGCAAATGAGACTTGGGGCAGCCATGGAGTCACTGCTGATAGGTATGACAAAGATTTTGATTTTGGTATTAATCATAGCAGCAATTCGCTTTCTTTGAAAAACCAGTTTGTGATTTCCAAAGATAACCCATTGTTTGAGATGGGTATAGTGAAAACATATGACAATCCACTTTTTGAGTGGGAAGATGAAACATCACTTGTTTCTAGCATTGCTCTTGGTGAGAATAGCAATGTGTAGAAATTAAGAGGAGCTTCAAGATCTAAGTTGGATGATACTTGGAGCTATGGTGAGCACTTTTTAACTAAACAAAGTAATAATCCCTTAAGCACTTGAGATCTGGATGTGATGGCACCTAGCGATGACAAGGAACCTGTGTGGGATGAATTTCCCTTTGATCCTGATGAAGCTCAAAAAGTAGATTGTGTTGTAGAGTTAGAGGACCATATGGTTTTTATGATGGAAAGTTTAAAGAGGTTCTAAAATGAAAATTTGATTCACCTATTCATGAAGTTGGTAGTAAGCAAAAAGTTGAAGAGTTAGTAGAATCTGATCCTCTTCATGATATTGAGCAATTGCAGCTAGTTGGTGGAGTTAGACGAGAGTCTTGGAGTAGCTATGGGGGCAGCGATTGCAAGAAACAAAGTTTTGATTTTTTCTTGCTGCCTATCAGCAGTACACCATCTTTGCATTCTTATGAGTGGGATGGTCAATTCAAGGTGTCTATTGAAAAGGAAATGCAAGCTCTATCCCAATTTTATCACACACATAGTTTGATTGAAGAACTCTATTAGAAGGCTCAAATGGATGAGAGATGGAATGGGGTTACGGATGAAGTTACTCTCCCTAATTTGCAACTTATCAAAGACTCTCTGGAAATATTGAAATCAAATTACATACACTTGATTGAAGATCAATATTATGCCTTCAAACTTGCAAGGAAGAGCACTAGTGCATTACAAGGGGAAGAGAGGAAAGTTGAAGAGCTTACTCTTGAGCTTGAGTCAACAAAGGACATGTTAGGAAATACTCAATTGACTCTAATGGAGTTAGAAGACCATTTTGTTGATTTCAAACTTTTCAGGGAGCAAGAGAATGCACAAAGAGCTGAAGAAATCAAACAAGTTATTGGTGAGCTTGATAGTCTTCAAGAAGAGTTTGGTCTTGAGAACTTCACAAGAAAAAAAAAGGTTGCATGTGCAGATTTGGATCAGTAAGATGGAAGTGAGCAAGAAGAAAGGGATGGAGTTCTTGAAAACCCTCTCTTTGTGCTAGATGATTTCAACATCTTTGGCATCAAAATGTCATCTAAACATAGTTTTGAAGTCGTCCAAGGTTTCATTGCAGCAGCAAGGAGTAAAGATTTCACATTTGTTACTCACAAAGTGGGGGAGAAAGGACCAGAACGTGGTGATTGCATGCTTGATAACCCATTTATTGGGTTGAATAATAATAAAGCTCATACTAGTCCATTTTGGGAGCTGGATTTGAGAGCAACACTTGTTCCATACTCCAATGTTGTTGAAGCTTTCATGGTTAGGCTTCAAGGGGTTGCCAGAGGAGACATCAATTTCTTAAGTATGCTCTTGGTTCTTACTAGCACTTGGGGATGTTTGGAATTTTCTTTTCAGTATGTTGAAGATCACTATTGGCTGGGTGTCTAGGCTCGAGATTGTCAACATGGTTTGATGGAGCTTATTACATGTGGAAAGAAGGATCTTTGGAGGGATAAGGAACAAATTTTCAGACTTCATGGTGTTATTCCCTTCTTTACCAGCCATTTGATGGTTCCTTTTGCTCATCAACTAGTCGATTGGGAAGATATTCTGAACAAAGGATAGTTCCATGCTGAGTTGGAGTCACTAAACAAGATATTTCCAACCTTGGACGTGAGAAGATGTGTTGTTTTGGATGACGATTTCCTATGTTGTGGTAGTTGTTCATCTTCTTGGATGCTGATTTCCTTGAAATCAAATCTCAAGTCAATCATTTCGAACTTGGTGGGCTGCTGGTGTAACTTTTTTCAGACTTCATAGTCTCCTGGTAGGATGGATTTATGGTCTCAGATGAGAGGTATGGCGACTTGGGGCAATCAGTATCTATGTATGGGAAGTGTTCAAGCTCTAACTAGTGGTTATTCTTATGCCCTCTCTTCTACTTATGATTGGGATAGTAAACCTTTGATTTCTTTGGTTCTTCATTCTGAGGTTCTTGGAGAGGGACTTGTAAGAGATTTTAGAAGTCTCCATGGTTTTGTCAGAATAATTCTGGGGTGGCTTAGTACATTCATGTGTAGTTATGAGTATGAGTTTGTTGAGCTCTTGCAAAGGAATGCTTTCCTCTTTGCAAGAAGATTTGGAGATGTCACATTGGCAGTTGTGGCTCTGTTAGATACCATATGGAGACGTGCTGAGGAGTTTGATTTTGAGTTGAGTAGACTATCTTCCCTATTGCCTAGGATTGTGATAGATAGTGGCATTCTTGATACTGATGACTCAGAGCTATATGGGCATGAGATGTTGCATGATATTGATTTTAGTACTTTAAGATTTTTCAAGTTGAGTATCATGGATGGTGACATTTTGGAGTCACAAGGGAGGTTAGTGTAGTTTTGGCATGATGTTTTCACTAATGTGATTAGAGTGGTGCAGCATCGGTATGGTGGGTCCTTCCTGAGACGAACATGGAACCCTAGGATCCTACTTGGATTGGTGTGGATCACTCTAGATTTTCGGGAGTTGTGGTGGCATTGCTTGAGGACAAGCAACTTTTGGGAAGGGCGGATTGTAATGTCCCCATTTTTAGCACTACACTTTCCAATGACTGTTAGCCTATCCTTGGATGCCTGTACGCCAGTCAAATGCAAAATTAGGGTTTCTAGTTTTAGTGGAATTCTGCATGAGCTTTTTAGGGTTTATCAGGAGGGAATTCTTCAGTTTTGCTTATGGTTTCCTTCTGGGTTTTCCATGAACTCCAAGGTGGCATAACATGCATTTGATTCTTTGGTGAAGTCAAAACTTACTATTTTTAGTAAGTTAGGGTTTGGCTGTTTAAATGATGTAGTTCTACAAAGCTTTCCAAGCTCTTTCTCTAGTGCGAAGATCTTGTTTTTCAGAGCATTATTTCTTGACTTACTATTTTTAGTAAGTGGTTGTGTTGAGCAATTCTATTTTTAGCTATTTGGACAGGGTTCTGATCCTGTAGCAACTCAGTGGTCTTCATTGCTCAGCTTCATCCTGGATTTTGTTGATAATTAGTATTGGAGTCACAAGTGATTTAATTAAATATTATTTCCTTATCCTAAGGTTTAATATTTAAATATTTTATTACCGATTAATGATATATTGGGCAACTTAGGAAAAGACATATTTATATCTAATATCAATGTTATATTTTCCTAAGTTAAGCATTGAAATTTGAAGACTGTATTAAGTTATTGTTGAAGACTTAGGCAAGTTTGAACTTGTTTAATTATTGGTAAAAATGCAACTTGGGCGCCCATCTTGGGAAATGAAATGAAATGTCATTTGGATGCCATGTGATAGTGAAATGAAATGCAAATTGGAGAGGTGAATTTGGGAGCATTTACTTTTGAATTTCAGAGGGAAAAAACTGTAAATATAGGTGCTTGGCCTCCCATTTGGATATCTTATGAAATTGCATTGTTATGCTGCCGGTTTGGCGATTGAAACTCTGAGCTTCGAAGTGTGGCTTCCTATCTAGGTCTCAATTTCATACTTGGAAGATAGTACCTAGCTGTGTTCCTATAATTCCAATGTTGTCCGTGAGTGTTCTGCAAATTGTGGAGAGTTTTGTGTGGATTTGGGAGGGTTTCCTTGTTGCTGGATGTGGAGTTGCTGAAACCATATTTTGCTCATACCTCTTGACCAAGTGATTGCATCATTCTAGGTATTGGCTCTTTGGAAGTGTATTGGGAAGACAATCATTCTCCTATCTTGGCATGGATTTTGGTGGTCATCACAATTTTTGGTTGCAAATCGAAATTTGATGCTGTAGCGCCATTTTTAGACTTACCTTGGGATGTGTGCAATACATTCAGGGCTTCAAAGTTGTGAGTTTGAGGTATTGGATTGGTTGCCTATGTTATATTAGTCATTTGCATTTTATTTGGTTTGATTTTGGTTAGTTTTGAGAAAGTTATGAGTGTTTTGGTGTTTCTGATAGTGGCTGGATAGTGTGTTTTCTAGCTTGCAGAATTAAAACAACAGTAGTGTTCAAGTGTGGTGTGATTTTGATAGTAGACTATTTGAGATCAGAATTAAGCTTCTTATCTTATCTCATATCTTTATTTTGTAAGATTGTTTCAGTAGTACTGATCAATCATTCTTGTTGTTCTTATTTGTAATTCCCATTGCATAAGTGGAAGAGGCTGGCTTAGCTGCCTTCTTGCTTTGTAATTCAGTTTATGTACTCAGTCCTCCCACTAAATAAGTGGTCGAGTGATAAGTTTTATGCAATTGTCCTTCAGCTGAAATATGTGGTATAATGATAGCTTAATGTATTGTCCTCCTGCTAAAATATGTGGTAGAGTGATTGAGTTTCAGTTTCTTATTATTTCCCTTGGCTGGTTTACCGCCAAGAGTTCAGTTTTTATCCTGATGGATAAGCAGAAGGGGTTGGCTTGCCACCTGTGCATTGTAATTTCAGTATTGATTTATGGTGCTAACGATCCCCGGAAGTGGAACACCGTATGCTCTCACCCTCCCAAATTGGGCTCTCGGTGAACAAAAGGTGGAAGGGTTCCCTTTCAATAGTTTGGATTATTTCTCTAACCTTAAGGAGTTATGGTGTTTTCTTGTAACTCTTATTGCTAAAAACAAAAAAAAAATTAAGGGGAATATTACAAGAGATTACCTTCAATCAGACTTGCAACAAATCCCTCTACTTGGCAAAATTTATAAGTTGAGCAAGAAGTTAATGTTATCTTTGAGTGCTCAAATTTCACTTAGGTCTGATCAATTCTTTCTTCCTTATCCAATCCTTAGAGTGCTCTACTTGTTTGAGAGTTAATCAAAATACTTATCTCATGACTTAGCCTATGGGTTGCATTGTGAATCATCTCTCATGAAGATCATGACTCTCATCTAACACTTAAGCTCTAAAGCTGAAAAGGACCTCAAACTATCCCCAAGGAAGATCAGATTGATGCTAGGCTGCCTAAGACTCCTAAGACTCCTTCACCTTGGACTAGCAAAATCAAACCATCTAATAAGCAAAGGTTAAAACTAAGAAACTATTGCCAAGCTAGATGACTAAGCTAAAACAACTATGCTTGTAATGTCCCCATTTTCATGAGGATCAGTTCACAGAGGGGGTTGGCCTATTACTTGACCTTTGTAGGCCAAGGAGTTGATAAGAGGTTTGCTTGGGCAGTTGCTTGTGGCTTCACATTTTATTTCTATATGATTTTTTGGTGAGATAATGTGTTCTCACGTATGGTGTCACGTATGTTGACAATTGCACTTTATATTATAATGATATTTTAATTATCTAAAGTGAAATTAAATAATAAAGTCACTTAAATAATAATATTTTTTAAGGGAAACTTCTAGAAAGTTCAATTAAATATTATTTTATTTCTTCTAGAAGGAGGCCAACGTCTTGAAGGAAAAGAATAAATAGAGGGGGCAATCTCATTGTTGGGCATCCAATTGTTGAATATTGCTTTGTTATGATCATTTGTAGAGCCAAGGGCTTCTATAGATCTCTATTAGTCTTTGGGAACAATACCTCCCATTGATTCGCATAACTGAGGTGGTGAAAGATTCCTCCGAAGGGTAGCAGTTGAGAGGAAGACATTTCAGTCTTTCTAATTGAGCTTCATTGGTGGCCATAGGCCAAATTTTCTGAGGTCATCTTGCATAGTAGATTGGAGATCATTGGTAGAATTAGATTGCATTGGAGGCATATTGGAGGTGTTGGAGGACTGATTTTATTATTTTCTGAAGTCTGATGTAAAGTTACAGTCATATTGGATAGCCATTGAAAACCATGATTTCACTCATGGAGGGTTCATACTACATTGATTCCACTTGTTAGTTGGAGCACCCTCTTCCTTGGGTCATAGTAATGGAGTTTAGTGCTTTAAGGGAGACAAAGGGGCTGCCATTTATTTATTATTGACATTCATATCAGAACAGGGGCGATTTTGGAAAATTGGTCTATTTGGCAAGAGGAGAGCATAAAGTGTATTGATATTGCTTGCTTCTTCATCCTCCTAGGTGCTTCATCTAGGTTCACTTTGCATTGTTTGCATTCAAATTTCAGTCATGTATGCATGAATTTATGGCCTGCCATTAGTACTCGGAATTTTTTGAAATAGTATTCCATTGTAAGCCAAGAGTCTAGGTCATTGCTTAAGTACTTTGTAATCAGTCAATTGCTTTTCAATAATAAAGAAGAATAAGGTAGCTTTCAGCTCATATGTTGTTACTCCAATTAATTAGTTGCATGCCAAATGTTTGTAAAAATGTCTCTTGGCTGTAGGCACATATTCTCATTTGAAAATCCATCTATATGCAGTTGAAATATCAAAGAGTCATTAATGCATTGAGTTTATGATTTAGATATAAAAGAAATCTATTGCAAATGCATTTCTTGTGTATCTGTGTCAATAACACACAAGGTTATTGGTCTGAAACTCAGACCAACAAGCGTAATGTGTTGGAATCCAAGAACATTGAGAGGGGGGGCAGGGGGGTGAATCAGTATTCTACCAGTGAGATCAATTTTAACCTTATTAACAAAGTAATTCAGTAACTGGTAACCATAAAAGAATATAATAGTAAGTAGAAATGATACCACCACAAAAACATACAACATAACACAGAGATTTATACGTTTGACCCACAATATCTATCCACTAGCCAAATGAATAAATATTACAATAGGGGCCTACACATGCAAGAAGGTCAATAGACTAGAGCTCACTGTTCATCACAAAAGGAGCCTCACTGACTACAAACACCAAATACTGGTTTATGAACAACATTCTGAACTCAAAGAATGCATCTGCTATGTTGGATGAGTTCCGGTTCAAGCACTGTCTGTACCAGTTTTCACTATGTCCTCCTTTACCGGTAACTTACTTCGCATCCCAAACCTCTAAACCAATAACCAAGACCGACTACAGAATATTATATTCGCATTCAGTCGATCAACATTGCTCGCACAATATCACACCACTATATATTCCTTCTCTCTGTATGTATATCCAAAATAACCTAACCGGATTGATCGCTAAACTGTTGTCCTAGTTTCTCCCAAAACCGACCCTGCTCTCCCTGAGCTATACATTACTTCTTATGTCCCTTAACTTTTTTTCACAACAACCACTCCCCTTTGACATCAATGACAAAGGCTGAATGAAAGAATGAAATCAAAAAGTGTTTACTAGATCTAGATGTACTTGAATATATCTGGGTAAGCACCCTTCAAAAATCCTAAGTATCCCAACCGGTTTTCAATGTTCCCAAAATAGATACAAGCCCATTAAGAATGTATGCATGGAGTTCTTCTTTAGTTAGGTCTCCCGGTGTGGGTTTATTCATCAATTCTAAACTTTCTTGCTTATGAATTAACAAAGTGTTCAACCAAGGACTTACCAATCCTCTCAATTCCCTATCTTGCTAGATTAACCTATCCATATCTTTCTCCAAGGCTGATATCTCTGATTCTGTAACCAAAATTTGACCATCAATAGCGTTGGTCAATAACTGAGTACCATCAAAATTGCTAGCTAGATGTTCCAACAGGGCCTTTGCCACTTTTATTTTTACCTCCAGGTCAGTTGTAAGTTTGTTGGTGTTAGTACAGGACCTATATATACAACTGCACTGATTAAGAGCCTCATCAATCTTTGTTAGTTGCTTTGTCATCTTGACCTTGTCTGATATGATCATATTGTCATAGGTGACCTTCCTAGTTGCATTGTGTCTCTCTATTAACTACCGGTTTGATATTTGTTGAGGAGTTTGAAACTTTTTTGCAATGTGTTTAGTCAAACTCTTAAGCTTACTAGAGGGGCTACCTACCGGACTAGTGTATCCTGAAACTAGCTATTGCAGAACTGGAATGGCCTGCTGAATGGCTTTCTTGTCTTCTATTCCTTCCTTCCTTAACTTTTGAGCTACAACATACATCAATTCAAAATTGCTCAGTTGCTCAATATTCCTCAATCCAAAATCAACTTGACCAGATGAGTCAAGTGCCAACAATGAATTACTAGACTCTCCAACTTGTCGACTGGCACCGGTGGCTTCGCCACTTGGTGCAATAACCTACTCAACCTTAATGTCTTTTGTATTCTGCATGTACATTTGTTGCTGAAGGTTCAATATCCTCAAACTGTTTATTTTCTGTATCTACATCATTAAACTCTACATCCGGAATGTTCTGTTCCGGTGTATCCTGCTTACCATGCACAACTTCAGTGCTATCTATTGATTTCTCTATATTATGTACATGTGATACTGTCGGAGGAATATCCTCTATTAGTTTCTATTCCAAAACCGGTGAATCCAAACCTAATATACCTTTCCCTTTACCATCAACTGAGATATCTTGAATACCAGACTTAGGAGAGAGTACCGGTGGAGTAAAGAAATCATGTTTATCTACAAAGAAGTTTACCCATGCCTCGTGAGTCTCCTTAACTATTTCATTTACTTTACCTACCATTAGACTCACATGTCGGTGTCTGCTCTAGAAAATTGTTTTATTTGCATATTCCAGACACTACTGCAACTCCTCATCAATTATTGCACCACAAACAGTCAATAACTCCTACATCTTTATATTTTAATCCTCTTCAATTGCAGACAATCTCCTAGCATCTAGCTTAGTGTACAAATCTCCCAGTATTTGTGTTTCAATCACAAGTAATGCCTTCTTATATATATCTAAGTATAACAAAGTTGCTTCCTCAATCTCCATTTGTTCCTTATCATCCATATGTACATAGTAATGCTGGATATTACTCAAAATTCCATCTTTAGTTATTTGATCTATCAATTCAGCAACTGAGAGGAGGAATGACTTCAATACTCTTATCGGACTTGAGAGCCATATCTATATCTAGTTTTTTCTTCTTGCTGGGGGTAGGAGTAGACTCTTTAACCAGTTTCCTCTTCTTTGTGGGTTTCCTCTCCTTCAAAATTTTCTTTGGGACTATCGGAGGAGTGACCTTTACTTTCTATTTCTTTCCTTCCTCATGCTTCTTCCTCTATATCTTGATGTATGTCTTGGGAATCTTTGAGGGCACAACATCAGTATCAGAACTAGATTCAACAGGGGTAATATAAGTTTCTGCTTTCTTCCTCTTCAATACACCCTTGTCAGCTATTGCTACCGGTGGAGTCTGAACTGTTGCTGAAGATGACCCTTCTGCTAATCCAATGATCTGTTTGATTTCAGAGGACATCTTCTCCATAGCTTCCCCAACCTTCTTGATTTTTCCTTCCCTCTTCTTCTTGCTAAAACCTATTTGAACTTCAGATTCCTTTTGCTTTGTTGTCCCAAAGGTTTTCTCAACTTCATCAACCGGGGCATCAATAAGAGTCTTGGCATATAAGTCCAAGATCTCAGCATGAACCTCATAGCCCATCTTAGTGATCCAGATATTTCATGATTGCACTGCCTCCATCAATGTTTCATCTTTCTTAACCATAAAGTAGATTTCTGTAGAGTACTTATCAACAATATGCTTAGGCACTCTCTCTCTCTTCTTAATTGTCTTTTGAAAAGATTTGAAATAACCCCATAAAATGGAGTCCCTTTCCTTGTCCTATCCCAAACCTCTTATAGCATCTTTTATTTGTTTCCCCACCAGAATATCAAATGCCCATTGTGTTTTATTGGATCCCGGTAACTCATTCAGAAAGAAAAGCATCAAGCAAACAACAAGGTTGCCATACCGGAAAACACCTTTCTTCTTACCCTTAATCTTCCCTAGGTTTAAAATTAGCTCTTCACACATCCATTGATAGAGATCATACCTATCATTTTCTTTGACCATTTGATGAGCACATTAAATGCATGAACTGGAAACATAGCTCAATCGGTTTGATTGGGTTACCTTGTAACCGATGATCAAATTGAACAACTTTGTCTCTGATAGTGCTTATCCTCATTGACCGGTTGTCAAAAGTTGCACCAGTTAACTTCTCCACCTCATTGTTAGATATTTTCTTCTTTCTAGGAGTCTGACAAGTCTAGGGAAAACTGGTGATTGCACGAATGGCCTCCTTGGTGATTTTGTAAGGTCGGTCTAGCCATATGAATTCCCTCTGGATACAGCTCAGCACATACCGAATCATTTCATCTTCAAATTCTGGCATCTCCAAAATGTTTGTGAAACCCCAATCCATCAGAATTTGGAATTCTAGTTTCATTGATCCCTTCCTGTTCAGCAGATTTGTCATGTACATCGTTTTGATTTTAGCAGAACCTAAATCCTCCAGAGTGCAGTGGATATATGCATGAACATCTTCAATGTACAGAACTCCGTCTGGAACCCTAGAAAACACGTCGATTGAATCATCGACCTTCGCAATCTGAGAGAATTGCTTGAAAATTGAGTGTGGACAATCCTTGATGTCAACAATGACAGGGGTATCCAAACCTACCAGAGCGGGAGTTGATCCAGAAGCCATTGCAAACAAAAGATAGCTCGAAAACTAATAAAATACCTCACAACCTTCGCCGGTGAAAGCTCTTGAGAATCTGCTCTAAATGCACTGAAATTCACTTGAAAATGCTCTTGATCACCTTGAATCACCTTAAATTCACTCTGAATGCTGTGTGATCAAAATGAACTAGCATTCCCTCTTATTCTGCGAAAACCCTGATTTCACATTGACATAAATGCATGTCGTCTTATCATATAGGATTCAAAATCCATAAGCTCAGTACCGAAAAACCTTCAGACTGACTTCTCCAAGATCTGAAACAAGCTTTTAGACCGCTACCAGGGGTAATGCAAGATATATCATTAATTTTCCTCCCCCTAAGGCTAATGCCTTAGGTATCAGATGAGTTTCCTATCGGTGTAGGAGCATTCTGGTCTGCCAGTTGAGTTTATTGGTCTCTGCCGGTTGATCTTCATATTTCCTAACCCATTTCTTCTCATGCTCCTTCCAGATATCATCAACCTTCTATTTTCCTTTCTCATCATTTCCTACTGGATTGTTCTTGCTTCTGCAAAATTTAGCAATATGTCCTATTTTTTTGCATGCATAACAAGTGACATTATTTTTCTAAATTGCTTTCATGTATCCTTGATCATTCCTTGACCTGCATTGATTAGCCATATGTCCAAACTTTCCACATGCATGACATTTCACATTCATTCTACGATTTTCTATCCTATGACCATATTTCTTACAATTTGAACACTGACCGGGAACTACATTATTGTCTTGTTTTGCTCTATTTCTGCAATGTCTTTCCATATGACCAAATTTCTTGCAAACAAAACATCTACCATTGAATTTATGTGCATTGGGTTGCCTTACTAGTGAATTCTGGTTCCGATTGATAGGTTGGTTCTCCTTCTAATCAGTTGCTTCAACTTCATTTGTAGTATCAAATCTTTCTCCATGCTCAAATCCAAGACCTCTACTATCTCCCTTGCACCTTTGATCCTTCAATAGCTCATCAAGCTTTGCAGAACTGATCTTAAACTTGTCTTTGTATTCATTTGCAGTATCCAAATCTCCCCTTAGGACTGTTATCAATCTTTCCAACTCCTGCTCATTATTCTGGGTTTGCACCAACTCAGTTCTCAACATATCATTCTCATGTGCCAGCCTAATGTATTCCTCAGATCTGTCTTTCAGTGATTTGCCAAGATTTTCTGCATTCTTCTTTCAGTCTTCAATATCCTTGGACATCCTCATAGTTAGGGCTTGCATTTCATTCTTCATGACAATATTCTCCTGACTCAGCTTCTGCTATTTTTCTTTACGGACATTCTTTTCTTCATCATCCTGATTTTGTGAAAGTTCCTTCCTCCTAGCTTGAGTGGATGACAACCGCTCCTGTAGGATAAGAATGAATTCCTTTGCAGAGTTCAACTCATCTTGCAACTTCAAGTTCTTCATCCTTTCAATATCATAATCTTCAAGTTGTTTCTCCAAACTCATCTTCATGGATTCCAAATTCAGGATCTTCCTTAAGCTGATAGACTTACTCCAAGGTACCAGGCTTTCATACCAATTGTTGGAATCCAAAAACACTGAGAGTGGGGGGGGGGGGGGGGTGAATTAGTGTTCTATTGATGAGATCAATTTTAACCTTTTTAACAAAGTAATTCAGTAACTGGTAACCATAAAATAATATAACACTAAGTAGAAATGATGCCACCACAAGACATACACGATGACATAGAGATTTATACGTGGAAAACCTCAAAGAGGAAAAACCAAGGTGGGATTGGTGACCCACAATATCTATCCACTGGCCAAATGAATAAATATTACAATAGGGGCCTACACATGCAAGAAGGCCAACAGCCTAGAGCACACTGCTCATCACAAAAGGAGCCTCACTAACTACAAACACCAAATACTAGTTTACAAACAAAATTCTAAACTCAGAGAATGCATTTGCTATGCTGGATGAGTTCCGGTTCAAGCACTGTCTGTACCAATTTTCACTGTGTCCTTTACCGGTAACTTACTTTGCATCTCAAACCTATAAACCAATCATAGTTGAACTACTCGCGACTCGGCTCGACTCACCAAGGCCCTGGGAAAAAAACTCGGCAACTTAAAAACACGCTTAAACTTAGTAAAAAATGCATTTTTTTGCAAAATTTAATGAGAAGATGCATCCAATGAGTCAATAAATGATAACACAAAAGAAACAAGATGATTCTAGGTATATTTAAATGCAAAGTGTCTACAAAATTGCATCCTCATGAGGAATGCTGATGGCTGGAAGCCTAGAAGAAAAATAGTAAATTACTAAATAGTTTTTGTAAAAACAAAAGTAAATACATCATTACAAATTACAATTACAACTTCCTCTTCCCAGCTCTAGCAAAAACTTGGGGAGAGGTAGAACTAGAGGGTCTAGATTGTCTAATCGTATAAGTCTCCTATGGGACTGGGCATGACTGTGCCTCCTCGCTTGGTATGTGTTGTGACATATTCACACATCGCCCCATTGCAAATGGGGACCCCTGCTTTTTGCTTTCTAGGGTTTGTTTTCTAGGTTTTTTAGGGTTTTCTCTATTAGCCTTTGTAGGATGAGTGCTATCAAGGGGATAATTGGATTACAGGCTTTGCTTGAGCTAGGGTGAGTCCACAGGGCCCCAGAATTAAGGTTTCTTTGAGAGTCTTCCTTAGGGCCTGGTTTTGCTCTCATTGCTAATTGTGTCTTGCTTTGTGAGTGGATATCATTCTTGAAGGTCCGAGCTAGGTCGAGTTGGTGAGTGATGAAGTCTGAAATGTCATCCTGATCTTCAAATGCCCTGAAATTTGGCTAAGTCTGGAATGTCCTGATCTTGAAATTTGGCTAAGTCTGGAATGTCCTGATCTTGAAATTTGGCTAAGTCTGGAATGTCCTGATCCTGAAATTTGACTAAGTCTAGAAAACTGAAGAATCCTCCAAAAACTAGATTTTGCAATATAACTCTTGGAGGTCCGAAACCACTCTCAAACATCCTGAAAGTATAAGTGACATTTCCTTATATCTTTCTTCTTTCTTATACTTTAAGTCCAGAGCAAAATTCTTATTTCCTCTATTTTTCTCCTTAGCTTGACCAAGTTTGTAAACTTTTGAGGCATAATTGAGAATGTTTGATGCAACTTTGCCTTGGAGAGGAGATTTTAGACCTTGGGATGATGGATTCTAGCCTGGGAGAGGAATTTCGCTCCTGACCCTTCCAAAGGGTCCAGAGTGAAAATTCTTATAACTCTCATTTTACTTCCTTGTTTTGAATGGTCATTGGTTTATTAGGCTTTGTGTGTGAGTCTCAATGTGTTCTTGCCTTGAGAAGTGTTTTGAAAAGTGAGGATCTTGTCCAAAAATAGGAATTTCGCTCCTAACCCTTCCAAAGGGTCCACAGCAAAATTCTTCATAAGCCTCATTTTCTCCCTTGTTTTGGATACCAACCTTGTTCCATGGGCGAATTTGGGAATGAAATAGCATGTCTCTACCTTTTGAGGTGATGGAACATAGAAATGTGAAGGATTTTGGCCAAGATTAGGAATTTCGCTCATGACCCTTCCAAAGGGTCCAGAGCAAAATTCACTATAATCCTCATTAGCTACCTTGAATGGGCTAAAAACCTCCTTCCTTGGGTGGAAAATGATCTAAGTTTGCTTCTCGAAGTGGTTTGAAGTTTGAAAAGTGAGTAATCTAGCCTAGAATGAGATTTTCGCTCCTGACCCTTCCAAAGGGTCCAAAGTGAAAATCTTCTTAAAGTTCATTTCCTCCTAAGTTTGACTAATTTTTTGATTTGCAGGGTATCTTGGAAGGAAGGATGGACATTCTTGTTGCCTTTGAAGTGTTTGAAAGCATTGAGAAATGAAGGATTTTGGACCAAAAGGGAAATTTTGCTCCTGACCCTTCCAAAGGGTCCAGAGCGAAATTCCTAAAAGCTCTTATTTTTGCAATGAAGAAGATCAAGTTTTGATTTGTTATGACATGGATGGAAGAGAAATAACTTGTCTTTGCCTCTTGAGGTCATTTTGAAAGGGAGAAAGGAAGAATCAAGCCCAAATCATAATTTTCGCTCCTGACCCTTCCAAAGGGTCCATAGCGAAAATCCTAAAAACCATATTTTCTCCCAAAATTTGAGCAAAGTCAAACCTGGTCAAGGGTGAGAGAAGTCATTTGGATTGCCTTGGAGTGAATTCTGGTCGCCAAGAATGCAAATTTTGAAGCCAAACGAGAATTTCACTCCTAACCCTTCCAAAGGGTCCAGAGCGAAATTCTTAAGATCACCCTTTTTTCCTTGCAAATCAAGTCAATATTTTGGTTTTTATGACCTAGAGAGGAGTGAGGAAAAGTTTTCTAAGTCTTGGAGGTGATTTTAATTTGAAAGGATGGTGAAATAGCCCTAAAAACAAGATTTTCACTCCTGACCCTTCCAAAGGGTGGAAGCGAAAATCCTAAAATCTACCTATTCCTTTCAAATTGATGCTAAGCTATACCTAGACCAAGGTAAAAGATTCCCTTGTGATTTCCCTTAATTCAATAGTTGTCTCCAGAAGTAATGATTCTAGGCTAGAGGAGGAAAATTGCTCCTGAACCTTCCAAAGGGTCCAGGGTGAAAATCCTAAAAACTCCTATTTTGCCTTGCAAAATCAAATCAAACTTGGATTGGGTGAAAGAAGAGAACTATTTCCTAGCCTTGTGAGGTGAATTGAAGTTGGAATGATGAAAAAAATGAGCTACAAACAAGAAATTCGCTCCTGACCCTTCCAAAGGATCCAGAGCAAAAAACACTAAAACCATCCTTTTCTCCAAATTTTGTACTAAGTCAGGCTTGGACTAGGGTGAGAAAAGCTATTTGGAATGCCTTGGAAAGATGTTTGATCTTCAAAAATGTGAATTTTGAGCTAAAGTTGGAATTTCACTCTTGACCCTTCCAGGGTGAAATTCTTATAGGGTCTGTTCCTAGAGAAAATCTTGGGCAAGTTTCTTGTTAATATCTTTTTGTTGATGATTTAAGTTGAAAATGCTATGTTGAAATGAATTTATCATGTATCCTTAATCATCTTTTGGTTTGTTTTGGCAGATGAAAGAAGACTAGGCCAGGACAAGGATGACTTTCTCCAGCCCAACATCAACAAGGACGACCTTCTCCAGCCCAACCTCATCAAGGATGACCTCTTCCAATCCAACATTTGAAGGAAAGACAAGGTGGCATCCCAGTCATCACTCCTTCAGTCGGGTTGGTCCACTTTAGCATGTCCAGATTCAATGTACCTGACTCATCAAAGATGGCACTAACTTCGATGTACCTACCTCGGCTATGCATTGGTCAAATATTCCAGAGAAGACATGTGTCCAAATAATGCAATTAATTCATTGGTCAGAATTAAGTTTGTTGTAACAAACCCTAATTAGGGTTTCATTGTAAAATCTTGGCCATTGATCTCAAATTGATCTGAGCCATTGAATTGTATTGAGGGCACTATATAAGCCCTGGCTTCTCATTTGTAAAGGCTAATAGTTAGGCAATAGTTGATAGTAGGTGAATAATTAGCTAGTAGTGAATAGTCAGTTGATAGAATAGAAATTAGAGTAGAATAGAAAGAGAAGGCAAAGATTGTTGCCAAGATGTTGTTGTAAAAGACTTTTAAAACGTCATTGAAGAAATGGTGAAATCTATGGGCCAATTCAACAATTTGCATGGTCTTTATACTTCTCAGATTTGATTTCATGTTATTAGATGAGTGGAAGAAATGTGTTTGATTGATGGTGAAATTTGTATATCCATACTACTAGCAGTTTGTTGATTGCAGACTTGCCTTGTGTAGTCAACTGGAATCATTCAACTTAAGCTTAACTTCAATTGTCGCTTCTTTACTGATATGCATCAGCCTGATGGTGTCTATGCCTGTAGCGATGATCTGAACATCATAAAGCTTTCCTCCAAAGATCGCACTAATCTTGTGGAGATGGTCCTGGGATGTCAAAACAAGACTTAGTTAGAATTTTGTCAAAGATCAATCATTGCTCCTACATTCTTAGTGTCAGAATTAGATCCTTTCCTCGCCCTCATCCTTTTCCTTTTTTCAAAAAAAATCTAGGCTAGTGAAATCCTGTGATTCCAACAAATCAGACGTTTAGGTCGTCAAGTGTAAGTCCCCTTGTGATTCCAACAAAATCACATCATACCACAAAGAGCTTATCCACACATAGAGATCCTACATAACAGAACCTTGGAGTTACTTCGACTGATCCTTCAGTGAGATCTTCAGCAGTCAAAAAAATTTCTCAAGAGAGGATAAGGTACCTTTAGGTATTTTATTCTGTGTTCGCATGTGCATGAAATACACATCAACAATATGGTTGATTGAGACTCATCCTCCATCCTGTATGAAGCTATGTCTCCACCTTCTTTTGGCACTGGCAATGAATCCTCATCCTTATCCTCATCCTCATCCTCATCCTCCTCAATGTCATCCAGCCTGAAACCAAATCCACCCCCTCCCCCATAGCCTGCCTCTCCAAATAGTGATGTCAGTGTCGGAAAACAATGGAGGTTGCTCCTGTGATGTCCAATCACTGTAAGGATCTATATCATCCAAGTCAATTGGACCACCTTCTAGTTCCTCTACCTTCCTTATGCACAATTGAAGATTATATTGCACGTAGACAAGGTCATTGAGCTGTTTCTACGCTAACTTGCTCCTCTTCTTCGTGTGGATTGCTTCAAACAAGCTCCAATTGCGCTCACAATTAGATGAACTACAAGGCTGACATAAGACTCTAAGGGCAAAGTTTTTGAGATGTGGGGTGTTTCCACCCCAATTTTGCCACCAAGCATCTGCAAAATAAATAAAATGGAAAAGTTAGTAAGCAAAGAGAAAAGAGAAAACATAATTTATCAGTCATTTTAGTCTTTAGATCCCAAAATCGAAATGGCAAATGTTATACCTGGGGTTTGAGTGGTTCTTCCTCTCCTAGCCAACTCTGAAGAGAATAGCTTACCCCTCCCTCCCTCATAATTTTGGAGCTCACTCACAATGAGGTCTCTCTCCTCAACATCAGGTACCATCCTCTCAATGCATGTACTGAGGCCCTCCATGACTTCTCCATTTGAATCTGAGTAAGAACCCCCGAACCTAAAATGAGGGTTGAGGAAGTACCCTGCTGCATGAATGGGTTGGTGGAGCTGATTGTTCCACCACTTATCAACAATTTCCCAAATGGGATCAAATTTGAGCCTATCCCCCTTGTAGTAATTTTTGATAGACTCCTTGGCCCTATCCATGGCCTCATAAAGATATCCCATTGGGGTTTTATCCCCATCCACCAAGCGAAGAACTCGAACCAAGGGCTCTGACACCTACAATTGAAAAATACAAATTACAAAAAGATCAAAATTTAAATAATGAAGTTACAAATTAGTAATGAGAGACTTGAATCAAGAATAAGTAAAATTTAAAAATTAAAGTTTTGAAGTAAGTTAGTAACAACCTTCACAATCTCTGCAACCCTTTGTGCAAATTGGCTGTCGAAGACTATGCATGTGACAACCTCTCCTTCAGGCTTCTTTGAATAAGGTGAGTTAAGCCATTCTCCACTCACAAACATTTGTTTCAAAGAAGTCAATGCAGCAAGAATGCTTTGCAACGTCAAGAAAATAGTTGCAAACCTTGTGACACCAACTCTCACCAAATCTTTCCCTTGAGTGTGTTGTCTCATCAAATTTAGGACCCAAGGGTGATTGTAAATATATTTGGTGATCCTCCTTGCATCTTCCACAACTGGAGTCACCCACTCAAGTTTTCCTATGTCCTCCAAAAGAAGGTCAAGGACATGTGCTACACAAGGTGTCCAAAAAAGAGTGGGGTGCCTCTCTTGGAGGTTTCTTCCTGCAAAAGAAGAATTTATTCTTAAGAAATATGCAACCAAGTAAAACAAAGCCCACAACAAATGAAAATATTGCTAATGCCTAAAGGTGATCATTCAAAAGGATTCTACCTACTGACACATATGCTGTTGCATTATCTGTGATGATTTGCACCACATTCTCTACCCCTACCTCCATGATGACATGCTCCAACATTCTAGCCAATGTTTCTACATTTTTCACCTTGCTGGAGGCATCAAAAGATTTCAAGAACACTACATTGTCCTTGAAAGAAACCGAAAAATTGATGATGGTGCGGTTCTCACCATCTATCCACCCATCAGAAGGAATGGTGCAGCCATAATTTGCCCATTCAATTTTTTGATCCTCCATCACTTCTCTTGCCCTAGCAACTACGTTTGTGAGCAACCTATAAGTGCAAAGTGAAATTAGGTCTTAGTACACAATTTTGATTTAATAAACAAGAAATCTAAAAAATAATTAAAAATAAAATCAAGTGGACTATGTAGTAATTTACTAACCTCCCACTCAAATCCCTACGAGAAGGGGTCTTGTACCCCTTTCCTGAAACTGTCATAGTAGTCACAAAATTTAGCCAATAAGCATTCTCCGCCACATTGAATGCAATGTTGTTGAAGTACCAAAAATCAGCAACTACAATGTCAGTTTTCTCATGTACCTCCTTATTCCATCCAGTGGCCTCTAATGATGGTTGTGCTCTAGGTGTGTTCCTAGGCACAAAATAATCACCTATCGACCCTGATCATTGTGATGGAAGTGGAATAGTGCCAGGAAGTCTACTAGAGGAAGCAGAAGCAATGGGCGAGGTGATGGTGGGTTTGCGGATATGTGGGCCAAGCTGAGAGTCCACTATGCCCTCAAGTGCTTCTTCTTCCTCTTCAAGGTCAATAGAAACACCTTGAGATTCAGCTATGGCTGATCTCGTGGCTAGCTTTTCCCTCTCCCTTTGCAATTTCTTCTCTTCCCCAGCTACAAGTAGGGCATTCATTTTTCTTTTTATTTCTTCACTTGTCATAGGGCATGCTCTAGCATCATGCCTATCTATTCCTGCAAGGTGGTATTTGAGGCGGTTGATGCCTCCATGAAGTATTCTCTCACACTTTATGCATATAATTGACCCAGGATTGGGTCCCTCATAGGCATACCTCCATGCCCCATCTCTAGCTCCTCTAGGACAGGTGCCTATATATCTAGATGGGCATGGATCTAATGGCCATTGCTCCCTTGCCATGATTAATGCTTACTTAACCTACACATACAAAGTGAAAAAAAAAATTAACATTTTAGTTAAACAATTTAGCACTAAGCAAACTATCTACATTAGTTTAAATAAATTTAGACATCATTCGAAGTTTTTTTTTTTTAAAGTACGGTTTGAATTTTTTTTTGAAAACTAGATTCTTCAAAAAAATTGTGAAAATTCAACAAAACTTGTGTTAAATCTTGTGTAAATAACTTAGAAATGATTTAGACTACCTAGGAATCATTTGTAATCAATCTAAATGCAACAAAAAATAAACAAATGGTTTTTAAAAAAATAGAAAAAAATAAAAAAACTTACTTGGAATCTGATTTTCCCTTCAAATCCCCTTCAAATCCACTTGGAATCACTCAATAATCACTCCAAATCACCTTGCAAGCCCTTCCAAGTGAGTTTCCCCCTTCTCAGCCCAAAACCATATTGAAAAACAAAAAATGAATGCATTTTATGCCATTTTCGGCTGATAATGGAATGCGGGCGAGTTTTCGGTTAAAACTCGCCGAGTTTTTGGCAAAAAATCGCCAAAAACTTGGCGAGTTTTCCTGGCAAGTAGAAGTCATTACTACTCGCCAGGTCCAAAAACTCGGCAAGTTTTTGTCACTCGCTGATTTTTCGGCGAGTGTGTCATCTATGAAACCAATAACCAAGACCGACTACAAAATATTATATTCGCATTCAGTCGATCAACATTGCTCACACAATATCACACCACTATATATTCCTTCTCTTTGTATGTATATCCAAAATAACCTAACCGGACTAACTTAAATACCCTTCCCAAACATAAACATGAATGCCTTATGTCAGCTTATAATGATATTACAATTTATTTACATGTCAGCCTAGACAAAAATAAATACATTAAACTTCATGATCGGTGCAGCTGATTGTTACCATGTAAACCTGCCGGATCAATCTCCTATGTTGGCCTCATATACTGGTTCCTAGTTTGTTGATTTCCCCTGTCTGCTGGATGACTTGAATGTCAGTTGCCGAATCATGAATAGCGTTGAGTACTAGTTAAGTGTCCAACCCAAAATGATGTGTGTTGCCATCAATGACAACACAACTAAACCGGATGAGTGTCAATTGCCAACATAATGTTTGTGTGTGAATTGTTTGATATAATACCTCGGGTGATGAACATCAAGAAAGCAATCAGATTTTGGTAACAACAGGTTTAGAGGTTGTAGGACAACTATTTGACAATATTCCTTGAGCCTGTCTTCAACATTTTAAGGCCATAATCAGCAAGGGATATCACAATGCTATCAAGCAAAAAGTGGGGGTCCCATTTGCAATGGGGCAATGTGTGAAAATGTCACATCATAAGGCATAGTTCATAATGCTTTAAAACTATGAAGTGGGCATCTAACTTTAATCTTGATTTTCACGTGTTGTTTAAGGTGAAAAATGAAATCATTTTGATATTCCAACCCATGGAGGAGATATCCAAAGTGAGCATTGTTGTCTTCCATGCCAATTTAAATTGCAAAGTGAGTTACCCATCACACCATTGTTGTTTTGAGTTGGGAGTTGGAAATTTCAAAACTAAATAGGATATTGAATTTGAACTATACATGATGTAAGTTATTTCATGAAGGAATAAAGATTTGATTTCTATGTCTCAATTGTTGTGTGTTAATGATTTTACTCTGTTGGTTTAGATGAATGAGGATTTGACAACTTAATATCTCTATTGTTGGATTGTTTCTTCTTAGAGAGGAGTATACTGTTAAGGAAGATGTAAAATGTCCACTCACACATTTGCTATAAGATATGTTGTTTCGGTTAATGCACTTTCAATGAAAGAGAGAAATCTTTCTAGGAAACAACTAAGATTTGCAATATTAGTAAGGGATTACTAAATATGATTTTGTCATCAAATTACATTTGCAAGTTTAAGTTATTGCAAGACAATAACAATCATTGTAAGGTAGTGACATTTGATAATTGAACCCCAAATCTAGTCTTGTTAATATAGGGTTGTGTGGTAGTTTTCAAACTCTACATTCCCAAAAAATTAACACTGATTTTCCTTCATGTAATGTCCCCATTTTTACACAATTTTATTTCATGAGCGTTGGCCAGTTTTTGGGGTTTTCAATAAGATTCCAAGTGAGTAGGGAGAACCCCAATGTTCTTGGAGAGCTTGATTTCCAGTTTTCTTGGCATTCAGTGAAGGTTTGGAGTTCAATTGGCATTCAAGATTGCAATGACACTCTTGTAGCATTTTTGGCCATTTGGATTGTTCTCCACATTCCTTGGAGAAAATGTCTATTTTTAGTAAGTGCCCGTTTGGCACCCAACATCATTCTTCGGTGTCAGTTCCTTCTTGGTGTGATCATTTTCAGTTTTCAACACCTTGATGGTGCTTCCCACAAAGTAGTTTGCATTATTTAAATTATTGCACTAAAATATAAATTTAAGATTATAATATTCACTTTAATGTTTTAATTTAATAAAGTCATATTATGTCCCCTCAAGTGGATGCCTAGGAAAAGGGGGACTTTGACATAAGTAAATTTTAAATTGCAAAAAGGCCTTTGAAGGAAAAAGATTTATTTTGAATTTTTAATCCCTCTTTTTCCCTCCAACTCTATAAAAGAAAGATTTTGGCATTTTGGCTCTCATTTGGATTATTCAAGTTCTCACACATAACAAGATGTTACTAAAGTGAATGGATTTCTTCCAAGATTCATGAAAACCCTCGTCAAATCACTAGTTTCGTATCTCGGAGATGGTCTCTTACTGGTTGGAGTGATTTTGTAGGTCCCGAAGACAACTGAGAGGGGGGGGTGAATCAGTTGTCTAATAAATTCAAACCATAAACTTATTAACCAACTTAATGCTTAATATTGGTAAATCAGTTAAGTATGCCGGTAGACAGTGTTAATAGTAAATTGCTATACCAGTAAGAATTAATGCATGAAACATAAGCACAAAGTCATCCACAACACATGACACCAATATTTGTACGTGGAAACCCTATAAGGGGAAAAACCATGGTGGGAAACCTTACAAACAATCAAATGATACTACTGCAAATAGTAAGTGTACAAGAGGGGTCTGCACATGCAGAAAGGCCAATAGCCTAGAGCTCACTGCTCAATCACAAATGAGAGTCACACTGACTACAGTTGGATGGTTAAATCCAATAAGAATGTAGTGCACAAAATAGCATCTTCATATGCTAGATTCAGTACCGGTGTAATGTTGATATGCTTCTACAAAAACCTAACTTCACCTTCAAATGATGTCTTCGTGTATACCTCTGCTTGATCTCACATATACCTTCACACAATTCTTTTTCGCATTCCACACTTGATCTTACAAATAAGATCTTACATTTGTACCATACCCTAAGACCAATTTTAGTAGGTCGGCTCTACAAGATATTACAATAAAAACATTTTACAAACAATACAATATCCGATGCAATAACCGATTGAAAATGTCGGCTTAATGCATTTACAACAATAATAAATCATCTCCATAGCATGCCATGCTGATCTGGAAAAGATAAATCTGCCGATGTAACCCTAGATAACCTGGACCTATTTGTCGGTAAAAGCAAATATGCAAATAAGAATATACCAATGATTATTACTTCAAAATAAAGTGTCCACATGATGTCTTTGACATTACCAAGTGTCTTCCATGTCATTCCAGGTACCGATGAACATTATATCCTACCGGTTAACCATATGCCGGTAAATGTTGCACAATTTACTATTTGCCGGTGAATGTTGCTGGATCTCCAAAGTAGGTGTATTTAGTAGGTGTTGACATCAATGACAAAACCATACGCAAATACCCACAATCTCCCCCTTTGGCATTGATGGCAACACAAGATGGAAAAACCATCAAAGTGCCAAAATAGAAATGCCAAGTGTAAAACCAACAATCTCCCTGAAGTGACAATCTCTCCCCCTCGGAGCAACATGAGTTATTTTATGTTATCCTGTACCAATTTTCACCATATATATCTCTCCTCAATTGATAATGTGTTTTTCCATATATCTCTTCCCCTTTGACATCAAATGCCAAAGCTATAAAATTTGAAGTCCATACAAAAATACCAACTACTCCCCCTAAGAAGTAGCTTCCTCATCAAATACCGGAATAAAAGATTTGTCCATTTAATTTTGTCGGTTGATGACAATCATCAACTGTCTAAGTCTCTACCAGTGGAGGTATGACTCCGAGCTGATCTCCGAGATACTCAAAAGTTTCCTTAGGTAAAGGTTTTGTGAAAATATCTGCAAGCTGTTCTTTAGTATTCACATAAACCAGTTTTATCTCCTTTTCTTCAACTTTTTCCCTTAGAAAATTTAGTTTGATAGAAACATGTTTTATTTTAGAATGTAATACTGGATTCTTAGATATATCAATTGTTGCAGTGTTATCACAATATATAGTAATAGGTTCCTTGCATTTTACCTTTATGTCTTTCAACATTTGCTTAAGCCAAAGTACCCGTGTATAGTTTGTTGCTGTTGCAACATATTCTGATTCTGATGTTGATAAAGATGTACAACTCTATTTCTTACTTAACCAAGAAACTAATCTCTTTCCAAGAAATAATGCTCCTCTAGTGGTGCTTTTTCTATCATCCACATCTCCTGCCCAATTTGCATCTGTGTATGCATATAGATCAAAATTTTCATCTTTAGGATACCATAATCCAAGATTTGTTGTGCCTTGTAAGTACCGGAAAATCTTTTTTACTGTTGATTCATGATTTTCCCTAGGATTACTCTGAAATCTAGAAACTATACATACTACATTCATAATATCAGGTCTAGTTTGTGTCAAATATAGTAAACCTCCTATCATAGATTTGTATCTAGTTGGATTAATAGGTGTAGATTCATCCCTTTGAGATAATTTGTCATTTGTAGTCATAGGTGTGCTTACCGGTTTAGAGTTCTCCATCCCAAATTTCTTAAGTAGTTCTTTCAAGTACTTAGATTGACTAAAAAATATGCCTTTATCAGTCTGTAAAATCTGCAATCCTAAAAAGAATTTTATTTCTCCGATCATAGACATTTCAAATATATGCTGCATTTCAAGAGAAAATTCTTTGCATAATTCATCTTCTCCTCCAAAGATTATATCATCAACAAATACTTCAATAATCAAGATTTCATCATTAGTTACTTTGTAATATAGATTGCTATTTGCATTTCCTTTAGTAAAACCAATCTTTAAAAGATACTTATCCAATCTTGCATACCAAGCTCTTGGAGCTTGTTTTAATCCATACAGAGCTTTTCTTAATCTACAAACCATGTCATTGTCATATGTCAAGGAAAATCCATCAGGTTGTTCAATATAGACTTCCTCTTCAAGATCTCCATTCAAGAATGCACATTTAATATCCATTTGATAAACATTGTAATCCTTGTGAGCTGCAAAAGCCAAGAATAATCTAACTGCCTCAATTTTGGCTACCGGTGCAAAGGTTTCATTGTAATCAACTCCTTCTTACTGAGAATATCCCTTACACACTAGTCTTGCTTTATTTCTGACAACCTTACCATCTTCATTGAGTTTGTTTCTAAATACCCATTTGGTTCCATTTACATTTTTATTTTTAGGTCGGGGAACTAATGTCCAAGTATTATTTTTCTCAATTTTTCCTAATTCTTCTTCCATAGCTTTAATCCAAAATTTATCTTCACATGCCTCATTGACAGATAATGGTTCAATTTGAGAAATAAGACATACCTCTTCATTTGCCAATCTCCCTCTTGTCATGACTCCTTTAAATTTGCTTCCAATTATCTGATCTTTAGAATGATTCAGTCTTACATACCGGGGTGTCTTAGTCTGTTGTTGTTCTTCAATTACTGTGGAATCCTCTGATGATACCGGAGTAATTGGATCATCATTCTGTACCAATGGATTTATTGTAGGTTCATTTGTCATAATTTTTGTTCCCGGTTCAGAGTCTATATACCTTGAAGTTCCTCTGAATTGTTCATCAATCTTTACATTTGTACTCTCAACAATTTTCTGTAATCTTTTATTAAAACATCTATAAGCTTTACTCTTAGATGAATAACCAAGAAATAATCCTTCATCACTTTAGGATCAAACTTGCCAATATACTCATCTCTTCTAATATAGCATTTACTTCCAAAAATTCTGAAATACTTAAGAGTAGGAGTATTACCAAACCATAGTTCATGAGGGGTCTTACCGGTTTCACCTTTGATGTGAACTTTGTTGAATGTATAGACAGCAGTGCTTACTGCCTCTCTCTAGTACACATGTGGTAGATTTGCTTTTGATAGCATACTTCTTGCTGCATCCAAAATAGTTCTATTTTTTCTTTCAACAACTCCATTCTGTTGTGGTGTCCGAGGTGCTGATAACTGTCTTTTGATTCCATTTACTTCACAAAATGTATTAAAGTCTTTAGATGTGAATTCTCCTCCTTGATCTGATCTTAAACATTTAATTTTCTTACCGGTTTCATTTTCAACCATTGCTTTGAATAGCTTGAACTTCCCAAGTGCTTCTGATTTTTCTCTGAGAAAAGTAACCCAACACATTCTAGAATAATCATCAATAATTAGCATGAAATATCTATCACCTTGTAAGCTTTTAGTTCTAGCTGGACCACATAAATCAATGTAAATTAAATCAAGGGCATTATTGGATTTTTCTGGAATACTTTTGATACTAGCTCTAACTTGTTTTCCAAATTGACATTCCTTGCAAATTGTATTCTGAGGTTTCACAATTTTAGGTAGATCTCTAACTGCCTTAGAAGTACTGATTTTTACCATGCAATCAAAATTTACATGACATAGTCTTTTATGCCATAGCCAACTTTCATCTATATGTGCAATTAAGCATGCCTTTTCACTGTTATTCAAATGAAAGATATTACCTCTAGTCTGATTACCGATTGCAATTTCCAAACCAGTTCTATTCATGATTTTGCATTTTCCATTTTTAAATTGTAACTGAAAACCTTTCTCAACTAATTGACCAACACTTAAAAGATTATGTTTTAATCCTTCAACATAGTAGACATTATTAGTGTTATGTTTGCCATCAAGAGATATTGAACCCTTACCTTTGATTGAACAGGCTTTGTCATCTCTGAATCTTACTAAACCACCAACGTATTCTTGAAAGTTCAAGAATTTACCTTTGTCTCCACTCATGTGATGTGAGCATCCTGAGTCAATAATCCATTCATCCTTTGATTCAACTTTAGCTACTAGGGCTTGTTCTACCGGTTGAGCAATAGGTACCGGTTGATCTTCTGTTATAGCAACAAAGACCCATCCATTGTCTGCTGGATCCTCATCAAAATCATCAGTCACACCTTCATCAGCAATGTAACAAGATTTATCTTTGTTTTTCTTAAATCTGTATCTCTGATATTCAGGATTAGGTTTGTATGTTCTTCTAGCTTCTTCTCTTAGTCTAGCATGTCTATTAGGGCATCTTGAAGCCATATGACCAATCTTATTGTAGTTAAAACATTTAAAGGGTGCTTTACCTTCATACTTACTTCCAATTGGGCCTTTTGGCATTTTTCTTGCAAATAGTGCTTCAAGTTCTTCAAGCTCTTCATTCTCCTTCCTGGTTTCTTCAAGTTCTCTTGCATAAATGGCTCTCTAGTTTGATTTGTCAAAGGATGGAGTAGATGATGTTGATGCTTTGAAGGCCAAATCAATTTTTATAGTAGTAACAGGACCAAATTCCTCAATTTCAAAAGCTAAAAGTTTTCCAATCAATGTATCCCTAGTTATTGATGTATTAGACATTGTTCTCAACTCATTTATAGCAGTAACCTTCATTTTATATGCCAGTGGCAAACCTCTCAAGATTTTTGAAACAATCTCATCTTCACTCAAGGTTCCTCCACAACATTTGATACTCAAAACAATTTCATTTACTCTTTCTATAAAAGCAGAAATCCTTTCATCTTCTTCCATTTTCAGATGTTCATACCTGACTCGGAAGCTTTCAAGTTTTTCAATTTTGACTGTGGAATCACCTTCATTCAGTGTTTCCAAATGATCCCAAATAGCTTTTGTAGTGGACCTATCTGATAATCCCATGATTTGTTGATCTGATAATGCACTCAAGAGTGCTTCTCTTGCTTTGTAATCATTTTCTTCATCTTTAGCCAAAGTAGTGGGAGTAGTCTGACCAGCTATAGCAACAGTATAGCCATTCTTAGTAACTTCCCAAATGTCTTTACCAATGCAATTCAGATGTGTCTCCATTCTGATTTTCCATATCCCATAGTTGGTTCCATCAAGTTTAGGACTATCCTTTCTGAAATAATTAGTAGACATTGGATCTCCTCAAGTTGTTAAACTTCTGCAAAAAGAGGACTATGCTCTGATACCAATTGTAGGTCCCAGAGACAACTGAGAGGGGGGGAGTAAATCAGTTGTCTAATAAATTCAAACCAAAAAATTATTAACCAACTTAATGCTTAATACCGGTAAATCAGTTAAGTATGCCAGTAGATAGTGTTAACAGTAAATTGTTATACCAGTAAGAATTAATGCATGAAACATAAGCACAAAGTCATCCACAACACATGACACCAATATTTGTACGTGGAAACCCTGTAAGGGGAAAAACCACAGTGGGAAACCTTACCCACAATTAGATGATACTATTGCAGATAGTAAGTGTACAAGAGGGGTCTGCACATGCAGAAAGGCCAATAGCCTAGAGCTCACTGCTCAATCACAAATGGGAGTCACACTAACTACAATTGGATGGTTAAATCCAATAAGAATGTACTGCACAAAATAACATCTTCATATGCTGGATTCAGTATCGGTGTAATGCTGATATGCTTCTACAAAAACCTAACTTCACCTTCAAATGATGTCTTCATGTATACCTATGCTTGATCTCGCATATACCTTCACACAATTCTTTTTCGCATTCCACACTTGATCTTATAAATAAGATCTTACATTTATACCATACCCTAAGACCAATTTTAGTAGGTCGGCTCTACAAGATATTACAATAAAAACATTTTACAAACAATACAATATCCGATGCAATAACCGATTGAACATGTCGGCTTAATGCATTTACAACAATAATAAATCATCTCCATAGCATGCCATGTTGATCTGGAAAAGATAAACCTGCCGATGTAACCCTAGATAACCTGGACCTATTTGCCGGTAAAAGCAAATATGCAAATAAGAATATACCAATGATTATTACTTCAAAATAAAGTGTCCACATGATGTCTTCGACATTACCAAGTGTCTTCCATGTCATTCCAGGTATTGGTGAATATTATATCCTACCGGTTAACCATATACTGTTAACTGTTGCACAGTTTACTGTTTGCCGATGAATGTTGCTAGATCTCCAAAGTAGGTGTTGACATCAATGACAAAACCATACCAAAATATCAACAGATTTCACATAGGAATCACATTGGTTTTGTTTTTCTATAGTTTGTGTCATATCCCCATATAGACAGCAGAAATCATTAGAAACATAACTATACGCAATATGTACATAAATATGTATTTTTCCAAATGTTCAAATTAATAAATTATATTGACTACTTAAATGCATTTAGACCTTAACTAATATTAGTAATGAAAGGATGCATCCATTCCCAAGTCATCTCCGAAAAAGACGCCATGCTTCCAAGGAGGGGTCGCGTGGTTTCAGGAAGTATAAACCCCACACACCAAGGGAAGCACGGGAGAAGGAGGTGACAAGGGCGAAGCACAAGGAGGATCTGCAAACAAGTAACCTCGTTACTCAACAATGATATTAATTTCAGTTTCTTTTTTTACAATGCCTAAACAGCCATGAGGGTTAGCTAGTGAGTGCATCAGGCAGCAATGATGTGGAGAGAAAGTCGTTTGTTCTTCCCAGCGATGAAGAACTAGTGCCTAGTAAAGCATCCCTCCCCATCGCCGACAGTCTGGTATGTTCCCAGGCTAGTCCATCTAGGTGTCGCAATGTGTCCATGTGTTTATCGTCCAATGAAGTATTTCCATATGCAAGTTGTATCCAATCTGCTTTTCTTTAACTCATCCTTCATATCAATGGTAATGAATATAATCTAATTAGTTGCACAGATTAATTGCTAAATCGGATCAATGCATAAAAATTCTTGCCAATGAATTAAACACATCTATAACGTGCAAAAGGTTATCTTCCACGCCAAATAGAAAACCTGCAATATCAGGTTTAGTTTAATTCATGAAAATGAACTCTAGTAACAGACAGAAAGGAATAAACATAATTCATTTATTCACAGACACAACAAAATAAGTAAAGAAAAGGAATACTAATTAATGATAGTCATATTTCTGGAACTAGGCACAAACTTAATGAATCAACCCTACAAATTAACAGAATGGATAAATGTTAACCAAGCAATACAAATTCTATAATTATGAATCTATGTTTTCTGTAGACATTTATTATCTTCCTGCTGTCCTCTATTTGTTAGTACATTCAAGATAATGAGTGCAAGCCAGGGGTATGCTGGGCCCATCCTCAGGTGGCCCTATTAGCCCTAAGAGACATGATAGGTCTGGATGGGTAGCCCAACCAACCTGGAGAGTCCTCAAAGTCTATAATGGGTCATGTGTGTATTTTTCACTGCAATAATTATGCCATTGATTTAATATTACTGCTGACATATAAAATGAAATATCTATAATGTTGCAAGAAACCATAGATCCGTTTATTTGCCCTAATCAAACCTTCGGTGGACAGATCAGGCCCTAATTATAGGAAGGCGAGGTAGGTACAGCTGAGGCACATTACAATTTGGGGTTTCAAAAAAATGAAGATCTTCATGGGTATTGATAGCAGGGTTTTGGATTGAATTTGGTGATCATTGCAAGTGAATTTGGTTTTCTACTGAGGATTCCTTCTCTGATTTCAAGGCTGTCTGTACAATTGTGAAGGAAATGGATGCCCTAGCTGGGTCGAGTCACATTTTGCTTGTAGGTGAGTCAAAGGTGGTTGAAAGTTTGAAACATTTGAAGGGCATAACCAAGTGTTTCTTGTACCTCGCCAATCAAATTCAGATGGTTTTCAAGGTGATTTGTGGTGTGCACAAGTTTCAAGGAGCATCAAATCTACTGAACCTGGCCATCTCAGTCAACCTACAGCTGGGTGTGTGACTTATCAACCTAGGCACTGCTTATGTGAATGATATACATGGTCAAATGAGGTCACATAGACATATTTCAGGGCAATGGCTATGCAGCGGACAAAATGGCCCGCTCATGCCATGCCTTCCCCTTTCCATGCCCCCATGCCATACGACCCTCATCCCTTCAAATGATCCAATCAAAAGTACCTCACTGTACTGGGTTATGCGCAGGCGTATCCGTGTTGATGAGAATTAAAATTTTTTATATGTTTGTATTATTATTATTATTATTATTTTTAATATGAATTTTTAAATGTGTATATAATGTATTATTTAATATTTTTTCATAAATATGATATAAAATTAAATATGCATAATTAAAAAATATTAAAAATATGTGTAATTTAGTCAAGTATTTTTAACTAACTTAGTTATTTAATTTCTTTTATTTTTATTTTTAGTAAATTTTTTGATATTTTTTAACTTAAATGTGTGTAACTTAGTTACTTAAATATTTGTAACTAAGTAACAAAGTAAATTTAATTTAAAAATAAAAGTAAAAAAGTTGTAATTAAGCAAAATTTTGTGTAACTAATATAAAAATTTAACACATATTTTTAAAAAATTATTAATATAACTTAAAAATAAAAGTAAAATATAGTTAAAAAGAAGCTTTAAAAAATATGTGTAACTTAGTTAAATATTTTTAACTAACCTAGTTACTTAGTTCCTTTTATTTTTAGTTTTAGTAAATTTTTTGATATTTTGATATTTATATGTGTAACTTAGTTACTTAAATATTTTTAACTAAGTAACTTAATTACTTTTATTTTTAAGTTTAGTTATAGATTATGGATGTTAAAATTTTACATTACTTACATTACTTACACATATTTTATTTTTATTTTTAAGTTATATTAATATTTATTTTTAATATATAAGTTAAATTTGTATATTAGTCACACATATTTTTACTTAATTACACATATTTTTACTTTTATTTTTAAATGAAAAAATATCAAAAATAATAATAATATATGTCTTAAAAACACAATATATTATGGATGTTTTAGTTCAAAATAAATATTAAAATAAATAAATACAAATTAACATTAAAAATTAAACATATGACTTATTATTAAAAAAATAAATATATAATCTAAAAATTAAACTATTATTTACCTAATGTATTTTAAAAAGTTATAAAATAATGATATTAAAATTTACATATATACTAAAATCACATAATTATATATTATAATACAATTGTATTAAAATAAATAAAAATAAAAAACTTAAATATATAACATATTATTAAAATAATAATTTAATAAAAATAAAACAATAAAAAGAAAAAATAAATAAAATTTTAAAAAAAGTTAAACGAGTAAAACTTAAAACAATATAACTTAAAACATTAAAAGTTAATAATAAAAATAAAATTTTAATGCTCATCAACAGGGATACCCCTGCGCATAGCCCAGTACGGTGAGGTACGTTTGATTGGACCGTTTGGAGGGACGGGGGTCGTATGGCATGGGGGCATGGAAAGGGGAAGGCATGGCATGAGCGGGCCGTTTTGTCCGCTGCATAGCCATTGCCATATTTCAGCATAACCTTCGCTTTGGAGGTGAACTGTCAGAAATGTCTGCCCTTGGGAGGCCGTACAGGTGCTCAGAACTTGCTGTACTGTCATTACAGCCCTGTTGGAGTGCTCATAAAGGTGTATCAGTTCTGTCCATTTCCAGTTTTTAAGCCAAAAGGTTGATGAAGTTTCCATGTAGGTGTTTAGCAAATTGGGGTTAATGGACATGTTTGAGAACTTGACGAGCTAGCTGGGAGTAACTGCCCTCTGTTTCAGACTGCAGCAAGTGTTCTTCTTCATTTCTGGGCAAGGAGAAGGTGAAATTACAGTTTGGAGGGAGAGTAATGGTGAGAAAAGATGATATTGCACTAATATTTCTTGCTGTTCTGATCTGCAGACCTTCTACAGGAGAACTGCAACAGAAATAATAGTGAGTTCAGACTTATAACTGCTGTTCCGAGCCTTGGTTGGTGTTGGGGATCAAGCTGGGCACATTAATATCCCATTGCTGCATGCTGGGAGGCACCATTTCAATGACGGAATGCTAATTTGAAGTTGTTGAAGGCTGTCTTACCTTCATCCTCTTACAGCAGACTTGTAACTTGATATAACTGCTCTATCCAAGGTATTTATTGGTGAATTTGGTTGAATGTTTACGTGGCTAAGTGTAGCCATTATGAATGTTTAGTCATTTCCAATTTGTAACAGAAAAAGGGAGACATTATGTTAAATCATATCAGTTTGAACAACAGGACAAAATGTATTGCAGACTAAATCAGAACATGGAACTTTACAAGACTTTCTGTATGCTCATTACTAGGTTCTTGTTGTGGTTACAATCGGAAATAATATATATAGGGATGTTCTTACACTTCACTTCCCCAACCAAACTCTTAGGTCAAAATTGAAAACACTCAAAAGTTACATTATTATGTAATTTACAATATTCATACCTGAGCATTAAGGATACAAGGAATGTTTAAATAACATGAGGAATCTTGAAAATCCTTGCCAAATTTGTATGAATATTTTATCCACTTTGCATTGTGATAAACCTATTGCGTTTCACATAGAATCTAGTACAAATTGATAGGATACCCCCTAGATTCTGTACAGCCTAAAGTGTAGGGGAGATCTGATTATCTCTTATTCATTAGCCCACTCTCAATGGTTTTGATCATAGTAATTTACAACTCCTTATAAATTATTGAATGCAGGTTGGTTCCTATTTCCTTGGGCCAATCTTCAAATATTTGCAAATCGAAGACCCGATTCTTTAGCGAAGAAGATCATCAATTTATCTGTGGGAATATGAAAAGATTTGGTTACAATTGATAATTTTGTTTGAATATAAATATTCTGCTGGACATTTGAACGTAGAATAATTATTTCAAAATTGGATAAATGGCGGTATGATTGAACCTAGAATAATTATTTCAACTTTGGAGAAATGACTGTGTGATTGCAAAAAATTCAGTCCTCTTTGAGAGGTAGTGACTCTGCTGACTAATGGTTCAAGAATTGCTTTGTATTTTTCAAATGTTTGGCATAGATCTGCAAAGTCAAAAGGAGAACTTGTATGAGGTGCAATATTTTTCCAGTTATTAAATTTTTACCTCATAATCTATCAATATACAATCAAAGCATTATTCTATCTGGTTCATTTCGGAAATAACTTTGTGGCGAAATTTAATTACCCTATTAGGGATGGATTTATATTAAGAGATGGGTATTAAAATAAGAACAATACACTTGTATGAAAAGAACCCTAAGAAATTGGAGAGATAAGGTGTTGTCTTGTATAATCCTAAAACCTTTTAAGTTGAAAAAAGTGATAAAAAATGCTAACAAAAGGAGTATGTTATCATTAAGAGTAGATATGAAAATGGAATGTTACTTTAGCTTTCCCCTTGCATATTTGAATGTCATAATGCATGATACAAATTCATGTCCTCAAAGAATGCCTTTCTCTGCTGGAAGGAAAGTACACACCATTTGATTTTACTGGTATCCCAAATTATCCATATCCCATTCCCAATGAAGTTAGAGACCATTTGCCCAAGTTCAGTGGAAGTAGTTTTGAATCGGCAAACAAACATTTATAGGAATTCAATGATTTAATGGAAGACTACAATATTGAGAAAGAGGATGTCCTAATGAAACTCTTTGTGCAATATTTTAAAAAAGATGCAAGGGATTGGTTTGCTGATTTGCCAGTGCTTTCTATTACTTCATGACGAGAATTCAAAGCAGTATTTATAGATCAGTTTGATGAAAACAAAAATTTGAATTCATTGATTAGTTAACTCATTCACATTCATAAGGATGAAGAGGAATTGGTCCTTGTTTTTTAATCTGAGATTTGCAAGGACTGTGAGAGACATTCCAGAATCCAAAATGCGCTTCTTGGTGAGGACATGACAACTTATATGACAAACTTTGGTATTTCAAAATTGTGTCTTGAAAACTCTATGGATTCATGCACTTCCACACATACACTAAAAGGATGTATTGGATACATTACTCCAAGTATAAGTTCAAACAGCTAGAATAAAATTTAAATTATCTTTTGATTTTTTATAGAAATTGTGAATGTAATGGCTTACCTCGAGTATCCTTAGTGCAAAATATGGAGCGAATTTGTACTTAGAAATGTTTATAGCAATGGAATATTGTTGCTCAAGATGGTTCTTGGAAAGAAGCCAACTGACAACATATATGAAGGAATGAACTCATATAAGTGGGTGATTAGATGTTTCCCAAATACAATAGCAAAAGTTGTTGATAGCAATTCGCCACGAGTTGTTAACAACAATGATGAAGATAAGGCATTCATCCACCTTGTGCAATTTATCTGTTTGGATTTGCTTTGCAAAAGATTCCCCTTGAAGAATGATGACAGATGAAGTACGATTAAAATTGTAGGAATATTACATTCTATCCTACAGAACTTTCTTGGAACTGCAATTCAAAGTTTTCTGTTACCCTCATCTCATTTGCTGGTGAGTAGGAGTGTTGTTGGCAAATAATGATGAAAGATAAAGCTCTACATTTCAAACAATAAAAATCTCAAACGATACGACATTGCAATACCTTTCAATAGTTTGCACATCTTTATAAAATTTTACTTTTGATCTGGGTGAAACATTGTCTCACAGCTATTTTCAGTTTAGAATGCTATTTTCCAAGATCCTTGTGCTTGTGAGTGCTTTGTTATTTGGCATTACAATAATGATATATGTAACGGATTTATCACAATCTGTGTTTTATTGTACATTATTTAGTAACCAGTTATTCACTATCACAAATAATAAGAATCTATTGGGTACTTATGCACTGTGATTTTACATTCTGATAATTTAGGCAGTATTTAAACAAGTAACAACATTTAAAGGTGCTATTGAATGGCCAATAGGTACAAATATTTATTGTCTTTTGAGCCAAGCACTACATAGATTGACTGCCAAAAAAATCTTAATGTGTATGGCTTGCCAACAAGTCTACAAATATTTGTGCCTATCACCCTTCAACAACACTTAATTAAGTGTTGTGACTAGTTATTTGGCATGTGGCCATCAAAAAATAATAGCCACATTTGCTTTATGTATAATTCTTTTCATTTTGCCCATATTCTAGAATGGGTGCTTTAGGGTTGAGTTGTGACGTTTTCACACATCGCCCCGTTGCAAATGGGGACCCCTAGTTTATTTTGCTTTTAAGGTTAGGATTTTGTCTTCAATTTCTCTAGCCTCTGCAAATGAGTTAAGTTTGTTGAAATTTGGAGGAGTCTTTGAAATCCATGAGGAGGAAAAGTGGTCAAATGGATGTTTTGATGCTACAGATGGGCTCAGATAGGTCTAAGGAGTAAAATCGCAATTTCTTGGGGTCAATTCTAACAACTTGCTTTTTAAAGGAAATTTGTCTTTTTGCTTTTTCCTAAATTTAAGAAGTTTTGTTTTTGCCATTTTGGGGCCAATCGGGGAACTTGCTTTCTCTACCTATTTTTTTTCCTAAAAATAGAAAGTTGCTTTTTGCTTTTTTCGGGATCATTGATGATTTCAAGATCAGAGGACGTGTCGGGTTGGAAAAATCCATCTAGAATGGACCAAATTCAAAAGATGTGTTCTTGAAAAGCTAAGTTGAAGATCATGGCAAAATGGTCAAGTTTGGAATCAAGATCAAGAAATTCCTTGTTCAAATCATGGAGGTCACCTAGAAAGAGGAATGTTTTCAATTGGAGATCATGGAAGGATAAATTATATGTATGCATATGCAAGTTTGCCCTCTCTATGCTAAGTTATACATGTGCATATGCAAAGTCCGCCCTCTCTAGGTGGGCAATCATACGTGTGCAGATACAAAGTCTGCCCAAACATAAGTGAAAAGTTGTGTGGCACTCTGCAAAGTTCGCCTTAGCTGCATTAAAACTTCCCAAACCCATGGTGAAGTCTTCCTTAGGAAGGGGTAAGAAAAGTGTTCAATTGTTGGCATATTGATGAAGAGGAAAAAGTCGGAATTATGGCTAAGGGTTAAGACATGGTAAATGTTCCTCATCAACACACAAGTTCACCTTGGTAGGTTGACAAAGTTCCTTGTGCTATCATGAAGTTCGCCTAAGGGAGTGTGTTAAGAAAGGAATGAAGTTTTGAATCATCATGACAACATCATGAAAGTTCTTCACTACCATGTAGAGTCTGCTTTTCAAGATGGAAAATTTCCAAAGCAAGATCAAGTCTGCCCATGGAGGATGAAAGAAAATATGGTTGAGTATTGCAAGAAAGTGGTAAATCAAGGTGAAGTTCTCATGAACATTTTCCTATCCAAACACTAAATCAGCCTTTTAAACAGGAAAGTTCCTTGTCTATCAGCAAAGTCCACCCTATGGCATGATAATAAGATTAGGAAAAATCCCCAAATCATGATGAAGTTTGCCCTTGGTGGAGAAATGCAAGTTTTGGAAGAAAAGAAAGCAAGTGTGGAAAAGAAAGAATCAAATTCACCAAAGTTGAGAAAGGAAAGTTTGATTGAGTTGAAGTGAATTAAAACACACCAAAAAATTAAAAATTAAAAAAAATTTCATCCAACATGAAGAGAAAGTTTGGGAAAAGTGTTTGAAATCTTTGGATTAAAACACAAAAGCTAGGGGCATGAAAAAGGTTCACCTAAATAGAAAAAGTTTGAATTTTTGGCAAAATAGGAAAAGGAAATAAAGTAGGAGTTTGCCTAAGGAAGGAGCTTTAAACCTAGCAAAAAGAATTGAAAATCAAGGTGGAAATTTGCCCAAAGAGAGAAGGCTTCTAGAATGAAGCAAGGAAAAAAGAAGAATTGCCACTAAGTTTTAAATCAAAACACAAAAAAACAGAGCCAAGTAAGTTCGAATCACCTATAAACATAAGCATTGGCGAATTCATTATGCACACCTTGCTTCTCATGCTTAGAATTCAAATTCCTTCAAGAGGTTCTTCCAAGTTGTGAAGTAGATTTTTAAGGTGTAATTGCAGGTACAAAATAATTTCAAGGAAGAGTTCATACATTTGAAGACAAATCAAAAGCAATTCTCTGAGAAATTTTCTCAATTTTTTTTAGGTCTAAAAACATTCTCAAGACAAATTTTCAGGATTTTAAACTTAAAAATTCCCTCTTTCAATTTGAGTTTCTGATTCTCATACCTGCACATGGATTTCCTTTGCAATTTTTTCGAATTACATCAGGGAAATAATATTGATTTTTTGTGCTTTTCAAATTTTGAAGAAAGAAAGTTTAAAAATCAGACTTAATTCTATGATTTCAAGAGTTTTTCTAAGTCCGATTTTAAATTTTAGAACGTAACTAAGTCTGATTTCCATTTCTAAAGTTCATAATCAAACATTTAATTCCATAATTTCAAAGTTTTTCTAATTTTGATTTTTGTTTTTCAGACTTTACTTAGTCTAATTTTGGGTCTAATTTCAAGAAGTTAATCATAAAATTAGAGTTATCTTTTGAAATTTATCATATAACATCATGCCTATTTCCCTAACTTAGGAATTTTTTCATATTTTCCAGATAGCTGATGTCAACTTAGGAAGGGATTTCCAAAAAGGTGAAGATGAAACAAAGGAACTAGTTGGAAAGATGATTCCACAATGCATGAAAGGACAACATTCACGCCTCAAGGTGGAATCCAAATATGAATGGAACAATGAAGGACTTGCACTTTATCAAGATATTCAAGAAGATCAAGTCATCCAAGGATAAAAGGCTTTACACAATACCTTGGATTTCTCTTGGAAGTCCAAAATCAAACACAACAGATTCCACAGCAAGGAGCGATAAGTTCAAGAAACAACGAGGATGAAGAAAATGTTCTAATCATCTTGAATTTCCTTCGGAAATCCAAGAGTAAGGGTCAATACAAGGAGGCAATCCTTGTTGAGGAATGTTGCAACATGAAGTCAAGATCTCCACCCAAGAATCCAAGTCTAAGGCAAGGAATTTCATGATCAAGGATAGAAGTTAGTTTTTGAAGAGTTAATCAAAGTTGGAAACTTGATCATCCAAAAGATATTGCCTAAGGTATCAACACTTCTTCATGATGGGTAATCAAATATGCAAGGCAAGCTGAGGTGGCATCCTAGTCATCAATCAACCAATCCAAGAGTTCCAAGTCAGACATGTCTAGGTGCAATGAACTAGACTCAACAAGTGAAAGATATTAAATGGCTCCTATTTTCTCATTGGTCCAATTTGGATAACTTTGCTAGTTTGCCCTAATTAGGTTTTATGTTTAATCTTGGCCATTGATCTTAAATCAATCTGGGCCATTGCTTTTTAATGGGGTGCCTATATAAACCCTCCTCTCATTTGTAAAGGGAGAGATTTATGAGAAATCATTGTAATAATATTTTTTAAGTGCTAAGATATAATTCATTGTTCAATTGTTGGTGAATATTGTCTACTTTTGCAAGTTAGCATGGTTTCTTGGCTCTCCTTAGAATAGATTTCATTTCCAAGTTGTTAGATTGAATGAAGGATTTGATAGAATTGCTCAATGTGGAATGATGTGTTCATACTCTTGATAATTGGATGATTTCAATTATCGTGCAAAGTTAGCCTAAATCAGCAAATGAAATTTAAATTATATTGCTTTATTCATTGTTCAAGATGTTGGTAAATATGAGTGATATGAAAATCTTTTGATTTCCTTAGAAGATTGCACCATTCTTGTGTAGTTGTTGAATTTGGCAAAGCAAGAATTGGTTTTGGATTCCACTTTTACAATTTCTCTCTCCCGAATTCATAAGATTAGATTAGGATTAGAAGTAGCTTCCTAAACCCTCATCCTTTTGCCTTTTTTTTTCCAAGTCTTAATAGAAGTAGGATTGAAAAGAAACTCATTGCAAAACCATTCCCCAAAAGAGAAAGTTACAAGTCTCGGCAATCAATAGAATCCTTTGATTGATTCACTCTTCGAACAATTTTGTAAGTCCCCCTTGAGATTACCAGCTTATCACAACGAACCAACTGAGACTATCCGCATGTATCTGGAACCTTGGAGTCATCTTTGTGATCACATAGTTTGTCTATTTAGCACATAAAAGATTTTGATCAAGAGAGAATAGGATATCTCTAGGTATTTTATTTTGAGTTTCACGTGCATAAAAAACACACCAATAGGTTGATGTGAATTTGAAGAAAATGTTGTCGCTTGGGGGATGTTTTCTCTAGTTCCATTGTACATGCTAAACAACCATTTTTTCAATATAGTGTTGAGTGATAGTTTTTTAGAGTCTGCATTCCTGAGAAATCGACACTAATCTACCTTCATTTCCCCAACCAAACTTTTATTTTAAAATGTTGAACGTGCTCAAAATTTAAATTATCATGTAATTTATGCTATTCATACCTAAGCATTACAAGTACAAGGAATGTTTAAATAGCTTGAGGAATCTTGTAAATCTTCATCAGATTTGTATGCTTTGCACTATGATAAACCTATGAAATTCCACATAGAATCCAATGTGCATTGATATGGATACACCCTATATCATGCCCCCACTGTAAATAGTAGTCACCTTATGATGCCAATGATCATTTAGCGATGAAATTAAACTTTCCTTTTGGGTAGCAATCCTTAATACTAATTTTGTTTAAACCCAAAAATCATGAAAACGCAAAATACATAGGACAACCGACCAAAGTAGGGCACAATATACAAATAGTTGACCCTGAAGGGGCACAATATAAAGGCAGCCAACCATGAAAAGACATAATGCAAAGGCAACCGACCATGGGAAGGCATGATATAAAGGCAAAGATAGAAAGGAGGCATCTCTTCAAAGACCAAGGGTTATGACCCTTCCAACCATGGGGATATAAAAGGGATGAAGTCTCATTAAGTAAGGGAGGATGCAACAAGGGAAAAGGAAACTAGAAAAAATAAGTTTAAAAGTAGAAATAAATACTTATTGTTATAAAAAAATAGATCAACAATCATGTTTGAAATCAATGTGAAATGTTTTATAGGAAGATGCAACAATACCCGTCTTCCCTCATCAAGCACACCACCCCAATATGGATGGACTAAGAGTCCTACCATACTTGTGGGCCAAGGGGCCAAATGAATTGGAGGCTCATTTTGTGCCCTTGGGCATCCTATAAAGCTTTCCATGGGAATCCTAATATGGTTAACTATAGGAATAAGCTATGAAATAGATATGGATGATTTTAGGACACTTTAATTTTAATAAAGATTGTTTATATATGATCATAGATTATTGATGTTAATTCTTTGATGTTAATTAATTTTGTTTATAAGATATTTAGGATTTTCTCTAAATTAGCATTACAATTATGTAATTTTATTGTAGAATTCTATTTGTAAATGAATTGCATTTTGTAACAATTGTTATTTTTGGGAAAAAGTTAGGTATATCCTGAAAGGGAACATTGCAATTAGTATCAGAGCCTTCATTCTGCTAGCTTGTAGGGAAACAAGTATGACCTCTCACTTTTATGGTATGATGACTTGGCCAGATAGCTATCATATGGCTGCAATATCTTTGCTTACAGCCTCTAGATCCCTGCATATGGCTATCAATTTTAAAGTTGAGAGTATGACTTGATCATAATTTTCACATGAAATCTCTATTTTTGAGATTCATCAATATTGTTTTTGGCATCTTAAAAAATCAAGAAAATGATGCACGCCATGGAGTTCTATGTGGTTTTGAAGGTCTTAATTTGTTCTTGGCGACCAGGGCTTCGCCCCTCAACCCTACCTTGTATCGCGACAAGAAGCACACCCTAGTGTTGCCCCAAGATCCTACGAGGGGTGCTGCCCCTTGACACTATTAGTGACACTACCCCCAAACCCCTACAAGGGGCACTACCCCTTAAACCTGCTAGGGGCATTTTCCCCAAACACCCATTTGATTTTTAAAGTACACTACACGTTTGAATTTGCATAGTATAACTCATTGTCTACACTTTTGTCATTAGTCTTCTCGAATATTACTTGATGTTTACTTGTCTAGAAGATGACTTTTTCTTTTGGGAGAAATGATGTAGTTAGCATACAATGTCTATTGTTATGTTCGATAATATTGGCTATCCATTAATGTATACATTGTTTGTATTGAGTTGTTTGTCATTCTTGGGTAGTTGTAAGCATCGATTCGTCAATGGTTGTGTTCCTCTTGGCAATCATCGAGACCTTTAAATATATTGTTTATTGTCAAGGAAGATGGTATGTGTTACAAGGTGTGTGCCCTTGGCCTCCTTGTGTTGTGTAGAGCAACGCTTGGGTTTGTGACATGGCTTAACCACCTCTTGTGGATTCTATAAGTCTAGTGGTTGTATCAGGCATCAACAGGTCAATCTTTTGGTGCAACAACAACTGTACTTCTAACAAGTGGTATTAGAACCTAGGTCACAAGTTCAAACCCCTTCGCTTGCACTAGGGGGTGTTGTTGTTGCAAGGTGTGCGCCCTTGGTATCCTTGTGTTGTGTAGTGCAATGCTCGGGTTTGTGACATGGCTTTATCACGTCTTGTGGATTCTATAAGTCTAGTGGTTGTATCGGGCACTAACAGGTTGATCTTTTGGTGCAACGATAACCGTACTTCTAACAGTATGATACAATGGGTTCAACTATAATCCTTGGCTAACCATATCTGGTCTTCTTCTCTATAATAAATTCATGAGCAAATAAAGATATATTTTACTCTATACCTGGTATGCATTGTCATCTTTATTATTACTTCATGTATTTAATTTATCAGACATAGCAGTAAACATTTAGCGTTGTTGCCTTAGCAATTCATGCCCTTAGATCCCTATAAAGACAAGAAGAGACCACAAGGTGGTCAAGGCCAAGAAATCGGGAGATATTTACAATTTGTAGAACAAAGAGAATGAAGAAGAAGATTACGAGAAACATTCGAGGAAAATCTAGTTGGATGATTCACAAGTTGGAGCCCTTCCCAAGAACAAAGTAAAAGTAAAAGTGTCAGCATGAGTCATAGTGGGGAGGAAAGAAAACCATTTGGTGAGGAAGGTACATGTTGTACAAGGAGTGAGTGAGAGGAGATTGTCAAGCACTTACCACTCTTGGATGAAACATATCTTGACCTTGTTGACCAGGTAGACAGCTCATCCATACAATCAACGTCAAACGAGGAGTATAAAGAAGGAAATCCATAACTCATAAACATATTCCGCCACATTAAGAATCTATCCATCTCAAGGGAATCAAGAATTTGAGGATCCGAACTGCAAACCCTTGGACAAAGGGCGCACAGGAACAAGTCAGAGCCAAAAAGTATCTGAAGTTTTGGAACAATAGAGACAGATGTGTAAAGGACATGTGCGTGGCCAAGAGTGTAGGGAAAGCACCAAAGCATAGCAATCAAAATAGTCCACTTAGGTCCGACACACAAGGGAGTAAGCAAGTAAGAAGGATGGTGACTACTCCAACAAGTTTCAATGTGGATTGACAAAATTGCCAAAGCTCACAGGGAATGGGTTAGAAGATCATCGAGGCATTGCAAGACATGCGAGACTATCTGGATAGTAAGCGATTAGATGGATGAAAACTATTGGCCTCATTTCCAACAACATTGTGGGGTATAGTCATTGATTGGTTCACATAACTTGATGATGAATCCACAATCTCTTGGGATGCATTGAAGAGGGCATTCAAGGCCATGTTTAAATTACTATACAATGACCATGAGATCGTTGCCAAAATTTACAATACCGAACAACGAAAACATGAGAATGTATGAGCTTACAACTGTAGGCTCAAGGAATTGTTGGTAAAACTGGAGAAGCAACCCATTCACAAACTGAAGAAGAATTGGTTCATCGAGGGATTGATCCCTTTGCTGAGAAAGAAAATGAAGGTGATACCTCCATCCTATACACCAATGCTAATAATCAAACGATGGACATTGAGAGTGAAAATTAAACATTCTCCTGAGGGAAGAGGAGGATAGACAATGACGAGCACCAAAGATAGCAACGATTATAAATTGAAAGCAGTCTGAGCCCTACAATGGGATATGATGAGAATGATGAAAGAGTTGAAGGCAGAGAAAGGAACCAATAAAGAAACCAATGAACTATGTGTATTGAGTGCAAAATTAAGGGGCACACAGAAGGTAATTGCCCTATAAAGATGTTTTGTGAGATTTTTCAGGTGTTGGATAATTCAATAAAAGAGTGCCCATGTAATTTGAACAATAGAAGTACACAAGTACTCTTCATTGTAATGTTCCCTACTAGGAGGATGCCAATTTACCAATAATTAACATATATCATTAAATATTATTATTGCCTTAAATTAAGCATTTGAGATTAGAGAACAACTAATTCTTCATAATACAATCAATAACCAATTATATTTAGGGTTTATCCTTATTACTTCCCTAACCCTTACAGAGGATGGTGAATTATTGTGCTAGGGCACTTGTAAACCAATCTATAAGCTGTCTCCCTCAAGGTTTTAGGAACACAAGTCCATACCCCATTTTGGGACTTCTCTCTCAAGGTTTCAGGAACACCTATTCATACCCCATCTTGGGACTTACCTATCTTGTGAGGAATTACTCTACCTCTCCCTACACAAACCAACCTATACTCTTGCAAGCAATAGTGAATGATTAAAGTCTAGGCCATTAATATAATAGTCTTTCATGTACTATGAATGCATATGAAATTAAGTATGTCTATAATACATATTGCAGTCTATATTAATATTACTATTAAATTCTAAATAAGAACATTATCGGACTTCATATATTAAGCACATCCCCATGCATACCACCAAGAACAAGGATGTTGCTGCCTATAACTTAATAACAGTTTTGATTTGATCTGATCAATGGTAATGATACTGGAGGCTTTTGATTCCTTTCGTTTATATCTCTTAATGTGAGGGAGAGGTCACACCTCTTCATCATGTATGCCCTTTGGCAAGAGACATACCCTTTCACCATTAGCACCCTTTGAAAGAGTGCAACTCTTCATTATTTCTGTACTTTGAAAGGGACACAACCTTTCATAATCAGATTTGCACTTCTTATTTAAATCAGATCTACACTTCTTATTTAAATCAGATCTGCACTTTGGATTCCCAAATTATCCCCCCTTCAAATGAGTTATCTTCCCCCTTTTATACCTCATATTTGGGGGAGTCAACTTATCATTTCATGCCTTTTGACCATTCATTAACTTTAATCAAATTTTTATTATGTTTAATTATATTCTTTTTTTTTTATATTGAATAAATAAGATAAAATGGTACAAGAATTATCGAAACCGACTGGTCATACCACGACCACGAGTCTAATTATATAGGATCAAACTTAGATTAAATGTTGAATACATAGACTCAGTAGCATGGATGAGCAAAGGAGCTAAACAAAAAGTACACCCTATACTCAATGCTAGACATCCTAAAGATGGGGGGACATCCAGCTATCTAGTTGTCGATCCTAGAGGTCCAACCAAGAGGACCCTCCATCCATATAATCTATTTGTCTTCCCTCACTAGGATTGCTCCATGTGCGGCAAGCTGAGTAATGAACTCTCTCTTAGCTCTCCTGCCTTCATTGATTTCTGGTACACCGACTGTAAGGGCATTGACAAAGGGGGTCCTTTCTATGTTCTCCCTACTCCAAGTGAAACCATACGAAAGTTCTGAGATGTATACCCTAGTATAACCATCCTCAAGGAATCTTTCGAACTTCTTTGTGGATAGCCTCATCACCAGGGTGACCTACGTTTCAACATAATGTGTAGTAAGTCTATGAAAAGACTCAGTAAGCTTTCTAGCCCTACCTTGGAACTTATCTTCATCCATGATAATCCATATGTACCATAAAATTTCATAGGTTAGAACAAACCAGAACAAATTACAATCTTTTTTCAAGTCTTGTATAGAACCAATAATTATGTTTAGAATATTAACATTTCCAGAAATAGAAATTCCAAAGAGAAGCCATATCTCTCTAGCAATGATACAATAAAAAAATAGGTGTTGAATATTCTCAGTCACTTTACACAAGTTACATATATCAAAAGAATTTTGATAATTTCTACATGGTATCTTATTAATTAGGACCAACAACCATTTAAAACATTTCTTCTTAGGAGCTACATTGCTGCTCCATAAATTTTCAAAAATATGCTTCCATTTGCCATCATTCCAATCAGTATGCCAAACATCATTAACATGTGAAAAAATGGAATTACTTGCAGTTAAAGAATTATAAACATTTTTAGCCTTAACATTAATAAGCAAGGTGTCATCCTTCCAGGTGAAGGTGGAAAATCTATCATTGTCCACTAGGCAACTCTTAGGGAGTTGCAACATATTACAAGCCTCCCTTAAATGGAATATGTTCTCCAATTGGATGCAGGCAGGGAGAAAGTCTAGGATAACTCAGCCCAAGGGATCAGTTGTTCCTTATTGATAAGATCTTTAAAGCACTTTATACCTTTATTAGCCCAGTTCTTAGCCGAGAACCCTTGAACAAGGGCGAGGGGTTTCCCCTTATGAAACACTTTCCACCAAATTGACCTCTTACTGCTAATGGAAAGATTGTTGCTAACCCTACAATTAGATATCTAGGCCCTAACATTATCCCACGCCTTCCAGATGGTTTTGAACACTATGGAGCCTAGGATAGATACCGAGAAATTCCCAGCAACAAGGTCACTAAAGGGAAGATTCTTCCATGCCTTGGCCTGCTTGGGGACCGCCATCTTGATGTTATTCTTGACTAGGGCCTTCCAAGAGAATGAAGAATCCATTTAGTTGCAAGTGATATCCCTTGAATTCTTAAATCTTTCAGACCTAGGCCACCATCCATCTTATCCCTAAAACACCACTCCCTTTTAACCAAAAGCCTCTTCCTACCTCCTCTCCCATCAGACCACAAGAATTTCCTTATAAATTTTTGTACCTCATGCACTTGGTAATTACAAAAAATCCACACCAATGCATAATAGATAGTATATGATGATAGGATCTTCTGGCACACTGGGATCATCCCTGCTAGGGTCAGGTAATGCATGTCCCACTTGTTAAGCTTCTTGATTAGTTTGTCCTTAATCCAACACCACATATCCTTCATGCAAGGGGAAACTGAAAAGGGGATGCCTATATATCTATCTGACTTGCAAGTCCCCCATTGATATCCATACTTGGAAATCCAGTCAGGCGAGGAATCTTGCCATCCCAGTAACAAGGATTTAGCTTGTGAGATTTTGGCCCCGGAGGCTTCATTGAAGAGCTTAAGCTTATTAGTATAAAGTGGAAAATTGAACCCTGGTGACTCCCCACCTAGGAGAGAGAAAGGAAGTCACTAGGATGATTTTCACTTGGGGAACTTTACATTCAAAATAGGGGCTTGAATCCACTAGATACAAATCCAAGGGAGGCGAGGATGTGATTCCAAGTGGATTGCAAGGGTTGAAGTTTGTTTTGCTCTCTTTTGTAAATAGGAAAGTTCACTTGTTGACTATGGAACAAAGAGAGAAAATGAGTGAAATGAGGAGCTACTAGTTCGAGATTGTGCTGTAACTTCGGATCTGAGTTAATTAGATTGATAAGAATCTGCCCTACGAATTTGGAGAAAAGTCATCAAGACCGTGGTGAAAGAAAGGGTTTCTCTATCTCTACAAATGAAGCTAAAACCTACAATTACAGCTACGCATCTGCAACTTACACACAAAAAAGAAGGGGAGAAGAGTTGTGGACAGGGGTTTGCCTTAGTCAAACCGTGGTTAAGGAATGAACCTTGAAAGAAAGTAATTGCAAATTCTGAAATGTAAATAATGGAATTGTATACCTTGTAGATTTGCAATTTGTCGATGATGATTGCTTTGCTTCTTGAATGTAATCACAAGTGTTGCATGAAATGGCATGTAACATGACAAAACCCTAACACACGCATACATGCTTGCAAATGAATGTTGTAATATTGCTCCAATGGATGAATGAAGAAGACTTGAATGCTTGATAATGAAGACCCTTCGCTTGAATTTTGCTTATTATCCTTATCTTGCTCATGTACTGCCGCCCCTCAAATGAGGAAATGGAATCTCCTTTTATACATGCCTCAAGGATTAATTCTCAATCACTGAAGGCCAACAAAGAAGAACTGCAAACCCCGAAGTTCAAATTATGCATAGGGGACCGGGCAAACCTATCATAGGGCCACCCTAAGAGGTGGGGTCAGGGGCGCCATGCCCTTGTCCTAGGGGGAAAGGGGCGCCATGGAGGATAGGGGTGCCATGCCCCCATCCTACCTTATTTTGAGGCCCGAATAGGGTCTGGAGGTAGGAATAGGTCTTGAGCAAGGAAGAACCCAAGGGTGAAGGTGTAGAAAGGGGTCTTGACTAGGAAGGAGGATGTCATCGCCAAGGTAAGGACTTCAAATGTGATTAAAATTGCTAGGGCTACAATTTTATGACACTAAAATTAGTAAGAGAAGTAGTGTCATTTGAAAATTGAATATTCAAGAGATCTGCATTGTTTGGAAGCTGAATTCCTTTAACTCTAGGCGAGGTCGAGTTAGCCCTTAGTAGATAGTATATTGCCTCAGATGCTATCACAAATAAGGTTGAAGCAAGGGGGAATCCTTGTTTGATAAATCTCCCTAGTTTGAAGGTCTTAGAGATAGACCCATTTATGTCAAGCTGAGCGGAGGCATCCTTAAGAAGGACCTGAACAAGTTGGCAAAATTCCATAGCAAAACCAAAGGCTTCTAACATCATTATAATGTATCCCCATTCAACTCGATCATAAGCTTTCTCAAAATTCAATAAGAACATGGAAACATTTTGTTTAGACACTTTAGCCCACTCCATGGCCTCCCAGCTTGTAATGAGATTCTCAAGTATATATCTCCCTTTAATGAACCTAGTTTGAGTGGAACATATAAGGCTAGGCAAAACATTAACAAGTCTAATAGCTAGAATTTTAGCAAGAATTGTGTATGAGACATTAAGAAGGGTAATGGGCCTCTAATTATTAATGAGGGACTTGTCACCTTCTTTAGCGAGGAGTTTAATGAGTCCCCTATATTGGAATCCAAGAACACTAAGAGGGGGGGGGTGGGGGTTGAATCAGTGTTCTACTGGAAAGATTAATTTTAACCTTATTAAACCATGCATACACCAACCGGTATACCAGTACATATAGAACTGAAATAGGTAAAGCAACCAATAAGCCAATCACATAAATGAATACCATAACACACAAAATTATACATGGAAAACCTCAAAGAGGAAAAACCATGGTGGGATTTGTAACCCACAATATCAATTCACTGGCCATATGAAGAGATATTACAAAATATAGGGGCTTGCACTTGCAGGAAGGCTTAAAGCCTAGAGCACACTGCTGAATCACAAAAGGAGCCTCACTGACTACATATAAATCCAAACTACAATCTGGAGAAATGAATGAACTGCTTAAGATAAAATCTTCTATGCCTAAATACAGTTCCAGTTAAGCTTTGTTTGTTCCAGTTTGAAACCCTAAACCCTTACCAGAATAACCCCTTTACATAAATATCCTCACATACATGATCTCTCTAATATATTTCGCATTACATAACATTATCATGTTCTCCTATCCATCTATCCATCAACATATAAAAAATGATCTAACCAATTGACCTATATACCCCTTACAATTTATCATGCCTTATGTCGACTTACAAAGATAATTACAATATCAATATAAATGTTGGCCATATAACATAAATACATGAATATAAAAATCAATTGTTGATGCCAGATCCAAAATATGTCAACCTCCAATACCAATAACCTGATTCTAAACCATGTCGGCCTGTATTGCTAGTAACCAAAGAAAGTCCTTCCATCCTGCCGGTGCCGGTGTCGGTGAAGTGCCTGCTGGTACACAACTGAACCAAAACATGAAGCCGAAACAAGATGCCATGTTGCCATCAACGACAATGACAACATGTTGAAACCAATCAATTGAGTGTCAATTGCCAATAATCTCCCCCTTTAGCATTGATGGCAAGACTCATGTGAAAAATGATCATGGTTTCATCTGTCGGTTTCATCCTGAGCCTGCTCCCCCTGAGTTGAATATCCATCAATACAAAATAATCCATACTTCCCCATAGTTTTCCATCTATACTCCCCCTAATGTATACAACTCCTTTTCTTTTTCACATCAATATCACTCCCCCTTTGGCATCAGGGCCATCAAAATTTCCAAAAAGAGTACCAAAAATCCAAAACCGGGACAAAGAATGAAAGATACTGTATAATGAATATCCCAAAAATACCTTACCGAAGCTTGATATATTTGAAAATATCTGGGTAGGCCTTCTCCAATAGCTCTAGATAAGTATCCCAACCAGATTTGAAAGTGCCGGAAATAGATACAAGTCCATTTAGCATATGGGCAAATGACTCTTTCTCATTTAACTTTGTCGGTGTGGGCTTACCAACCATATCTATACACTCCTTATGTACACTAAGAGAATCCAACCGGGGACTCACCAAACCTCTAAGAATTCTGGCTCTTCTTATGAATTTTTCTTTTTCTTTCTCAAAAGTAGAAACTTGGGCTTCCAAAACCAAAATCTGACCATCAATGGATGTAGTCAATGAATTCAATCCATCAAAAGAATTTGCTATACTTGCAATTTTCTCCTGAGATTCCTTAATCTTCTTATCCAAATTAAAAGTAAGTAAATCTATGTTACAACATACTTTGTAAATATTTGTACACTTCTTTAAATAATTATCTATCAATTTTAACTTATCATTGATTTCCTTCCTTTTAGACTCAATCATTTGATCAAATGTATCTTGTTTTTCCTATGTGAACCTCTCCAGTGCTTGCCAGTTTGAAATCTACTGCAAGGATTGAAAATCCTTTGAAATGTGCTCAGTGATTGTCTTAAGCTTGCCGGATGGGCTCCCTTCTCCGTCAAACTTGCACTCTGGGACTAGTCTATGCAAAATAGTGATAGACTAATCAATAATCCCTTTATCCATAGATCCCTCCTTCAATAGTTTTTGTGCAACCATCATCATGAGTTCAATAGAGCTCATCTCGGTTATTCTTTTCTTTTCAATTTGCGAGGTGTCAATTGACAACAATGTTGGACTCACTACCGGTTCCCTGTCGGATTCCTCTTTCTTCTCCTATGATGATTTAACCTTTGTAGCTTCCTTACTTGCACCGGTGGCTTCACCACTTGGTGCAGTCTCAGTAACTATCGGTTCCTCCTTATGAATGTTATCCTCATCCTATACATTTGTATTTGGAGGACTGTTGTCCTCAACATTAGTATCCTATACATTATCAACCTTTACACTATCTGTATTTGCCGATATCTCAACATTTGTCTGTACATTTGTATCTACCGGGAGCTTAATTTCCACTAAATGTTTTTCAAAATTGAGGGTGAAGTATCCATAATACCCTTTCCTTTTCCTTCATCCGATATGTCTGCAGTATCTATTTTTGATTCTGGTGAAGTATAAAATCCACAATTCTCTTGAAAGAACTTAACCCATACCTTGTAGGTCTCCTTGATTATCTCATTTACCCTTCCTAACATAAGACTAATTATTCTATGTTTGTTGTTAAAGATTTTCCTATCTACAACCTCAAGTGTTTTATCCATCTCCTCTGGAGCAATAGAAACACAAACAAATGACAACTCTTGTATCTTTATATGTTTGTCCTCTTGCATTGTCGATAGTCTCCTAGCATCTAACATATCATACAATACTGTCGGTATTTGGTTTTCAATTTCTATAAAGGCTTTCTTATAAATATCCAAATATAACAATACTGCTTCCTCTACTTCTCTTTGTTCATCATCATCTAAATGTTCATAATAAAACTGTACATTCTTTAAGATACCATCCTTAGTAATTTCATCAACTAACTCTACACAAGTTTTTGGTGGAATGATAGTTACATTACCAGATTCAATTTCCAGATCAATGTCATCCTTCTTCTTCCTTCTTCCAATACTAGATGGAGCAGAAGGTGTTTCATTTGGTGCTTTCTTCTGTGCCGGTAACTTGAATGTAACTTTCTTAACCGGTTTCTTCTTAGCCTCTACCTTAGTTTCTTTAGTTTTCTTCCTTAATACCCTTTTAAATGCCAAGGCTGTGTCATTTTCAGATGCAAATTCAGCTGTAATAGGTTCAATAAACATTTCTGGTTCTTTTATCTTTCTTCCTTTCTCTGGGACAATATCAATCAATTCTTTGATGTCCTGTGAAACCTTTTCAACAAACTTACTTTCCTTACCTTCCTTCTTCTCTCTCTTCTTCCAGTTGAACTCAGTTTCAACCTCTTATGTCTTTTGCTTTGTAGTACCAAAGGTTTTGATAGTTTCATCTACCGGTGAATCAATTAACATCTTTGTATATGCAACTAAAATCTATGCATCAACTTCATAACCCATCTCCTCAATCCAGATCTTTCAAGGTTTGACCACTGCCATGAGTGTTTCATCTTTCTTAACCATGAAGCATATGTCAGTTGAGTATTTATCAACAATGTGTTAGGGTTTCAAGCAGATCCAAAGCAAATATGAACTAACAATTATATGCAGATTTAAATACAAAAGATAAAGAAATAAAACAAGACACAGATAACATAGAGATTTAACGTGGTTCACCCAGAATGGGTTACGTCCACCATACACAGTTGTCCAATCTTTCTTATTATTCAGCAAAAATAGTACATCAACCTTACAATGCCTTAAGCATCCCAGCCGCTTATAACATGCATTTTTAGGGCAAAAACAAAGTCGGCCTTTTTAGGGTTTTTATTACAATGTCGGTTTTCATCAAAAAAATACCCAAATTTTTTTTCAACAATCTCCCACCCCGGACCCCGACAAGGATACGTGCTAAGTGTATAGTACTTTGCTAATCAGTCGCCATAGTTCAACAATCTCCCACTTGGAGACTGATCAAGCTCCACACCAAACAATCTCCCACTTGGAGACTAATACTACACAACACCATTGTACATGCAACATCTGTTGGATAAAACACTAGGACTTGACTGGTATAAATTCAACAATTATCAATCAAGAAGACCAACAGAAACTGATGAAGAAATCAGCTTCTCCTATGGAACTGCCTTCATGAACATATCAGTAGGATTCTCACTTGTGTGAATCTTCTCAAGCCATAACTGACCCTCCTCCAAAATAGTCCAGATGAAGTGGTACCTAAGCTGAATGTGCTTTGTCCTTGAATGAAAAGTAGAGTTCTTCGCAAGATGAATGGCACTCTGGCTATCAGTATACAATGGGCGATCCTCCTATGTCTGATCCAATTCCTCCAGAAAACATTGTAACCAAATCATCTCCTTGCTGGCTTTTGTAGCAGCAACATACTCAGCTTCAGTGGTTGAAAGTGCAACAACCTTTTGCAGCCTAGAAATCCAACTGACTGCAGTTCCCCCTATAGTAAAAACATACCCTGTAGTACTCCTCCATGAATCAATATCACCTGCTAGATCAGAGTCAACAAATCCACTCAGAGCAACATTAGATCCTTTCAAACATACTGCCTTCGTAGTGGTTCCTTTCAAATATCGAAGGATCCATTTCACAACATTACAATGTTCCATACCTGGATTACTCATAAACTTGCTCACAACTCCCACTGCATGTGCAATATCTGGCCTTGTGCATACCATTGCATACATTAGATTGCCAACAGCTGATGAATATAGGATGTTAGACATTTTATTAACCTCTTCCTATGCCTTTGGGCACATCTCCTTAGTCAATTTGAAATGACTAGCCAAAGGTGTACTAACTGCTTTTGCATCCTGCATGTTAAATCTTTTCAACACCTTCTTTGTATACTCACTTTGGGACAAATTCAAGGTTCTATTTTTCTTGTCCCGTGTAATCCTCATACCGAGAATTTGCTTAGCTGCACCCAAATCCTTCATAGCAAATGATTTGGCTAATTTCTGTTTAAGATCATTTATATGATGCATGTTAGACCCAACAACAAGCATGTTATCAACATAAAGCAACAAGATAATATAACTGCCATTAGCCAATCTCTTAAAATATATACAATGATCAGAATGACATCTATGATAACTGTGTTTAGCCATGAAACTATCAAATTTTAAATACCATTGTCGGGGTTCTTGCTTTAGGCCATACAAACTTTTCTTCAACTTGCATACCAAGTTCTCCTTACCTTTGACCTCATATCCCTGTGGTTGCAACATGTAAATTTCCTCCTCCAAATCTCCATGGAGAAAAGCTGTTTTGATATCTAATTGTTCAAGATGTAAATAATCTGCAGCCACAAGACTAAGTACAGTTCTAATTGAAGTCATTTTTACAACTGGAGAAAATATTTCATCATAATCTATACCCTTTTTCTGTGCAAAACCTTTTACCACAAGTTTGGCCTTATATCTTTTCTGACCTCCTTCCTCCTCCTTCAGCCTATAAACCCATTTGTTAGGCAAAGCTCTTTTTTCTGTAGGTAAAGGGACTAAGTCCCAAGTCTTATTTTTCATCAAGGAGTCCATCTCCTCTTTCATGCCTAGCTCCCACTGTTGTTTGGCATCCACCTGCGTTGCTTCTTCATATTCTTCGGGTTCACTAGAATCAGTTAATAAAATAGAATACAAAGAAGGAGAAAATCTTTGAGGGGGTCTACTTGACCTCGTAGAATGTCTAACACTTGTAGGAGTTTGTGGGACAATCTATTGTTGCTGAGCATCAGGTACCTGTGGCATTTTATTTTTAGGAATCTCATCCAACACCACATATTCTTGTTTGTTTTGTTCATGCTTCTTTTCCTGCATCTGTTCTTTATACATAACCTTCTCATTGAATATAACATCTCTACTTCTAATTATTTTCTTATTTTCAAAATCCCATAACTGATAGCCATATTCATCTATCCCATATCCAATGAAGGTACATTTTTGAGATTTAGCATCAAGCTTGGTTTTGTTTTCTTTATCAATATGGACAAAAGCTTCACAACCAAAGGTTTTCAGAAAAAAATAATTTACCTTTTTACCAGTCCATGCCTCCTTTGGAATACCACCATCCAAAGGGGTTGAAGGTCCTCTATTTATCAAATAGACAACAATATGTATAGCATCTGCCTAAAAATGTAAGGGCAATCCAGCATGCAATCTCATGCTCCTCGTGTGTTCCATGATAGTCCTATTCATTCTCTCTGACACACCATTTTCCTATGGAGTTTCTGGAACTGTCTTCTACTTTCAAATCCCATTTAAGGAGTAGTAATCTTCAAATTATTTGCTGCAATACTCACCTCCATTATTTGATCTGAGACACTTTAACTTTTTTCCCGTCTCATTCTCAACCAAAGCTTTCCATTTCTTAAAAGTTTAAAAAACATCCGATTTTTGCTTTAGGAAATATACCCATGTTTTTCTGGTTGAGTCATCAATAAAAATAACATAATAACAAGAGCCACCAAGAGATGATACCTGAGCTGATCCCCATACATCTGAATGCACAAGCTCTAACTTCTCACTCTTCTTCTCTTTCCCAACCTTGAGAAATCTGACTCTTTTTTGTTTACCATAAACACAGTTTTCACAAAACTCTAAATCAATCTTCTTTAGTCCTGGCAATATATTTTTGGAGTGAAGGATTTTATCCCTTTCTCACTCATGTGCCCAAGCCTATGGTGCCACATTATCGAATCTGTTCTTGCAACATCTATTGTTGTTGTCCCTATAGTAACTTTATCTGTAGCAGCTAGGGTAGAGTAAGTGTTACCAATACACAGATATAATGTGCCTACCTTCGCACCTTTAGCTACTACTAATGATCCTTTAGTGACCTTCCACATATTGTCTAAGAAGGTAACTATGCAACCTTCACTACCTAGTTGCCCTGCAGAAATTAAATTTCTTCTTAAATTAGGAACATGTTTTACCTCCTACAAAAACCAATCATTTCCATTCTGCAACTTGATCTTTATCTTTCCTTTTCCAACAATTTGACAGGGCTCATCATCACCCAAATATACCTGTCCAAAATCACCTTGAACATAATCTAGAAAATATTTTCTATGGGGTGTAGAATGAAATGAAGCCCCAGAATCTATTACCTAGGAATCATTAACATTATCCAAACATAAGATTAAAGCATCTTGTAAAGTATTACTTGCAATATTAGCTTCCTTACTGTCATTTTCATTTTTGTCTCCTTTATTTTTCTGAGACCAACAGTCTTTCTTTAGATGACCAAGCTTTCCATAGTACCAACAATCTTTCTTTCCCCTAGATTGAGAGTGTCCTATCTTTGACTTCCCTCGTGACTTCTCATTCCCAGGGCCTTTTCCTCTTTCCTTTGATCTTCCTCTGTTCTCCACATTCAAAACACTACCCGATGATGTTGGAGTCTCACCTGTGCTTTTCCTTCGCATTTCCTCACTTAGGATAACACCAACAATATCATCAAATACCAAAGTATTTTTACTAGAGACAAAGTTACATACAGCCATAACCAAGCTATTCCATCTTTTTGGCAAAGAACATAAAATCAAGAGAGCCCTAACCTCTTCTGCAAAGGTAATTTTTACCGAAGACAGTTGACTGGTAATTGTATTAAATTCATTTAAGTGCTCTGCTACAGATCCTCCCTCACTCATTTTTAAATTAAACAAACGCTTCATAAGAAATACCTTTTTCGAAGCCAAGGGTTTCTCATACAACTTTGCCAATGTCGCCATCAAATCTATAGTCATTTTTGCTTCTGTTATATTGAATGCTACAGACAGTGCAAGGCATAATCGAATGGATCCCAGTGCCTTTCTATCTAAAATGTCCCACTCTTCATCTGACATTGTGGTCACTTTCTTTACCTTTCCTTCCAATGGCCTCCACAAATCTTTTTAATACAAGTAATCCTCCATCTGCATTTTCCATAACTGATAGTTCTGGCCGTTAAACTTTTCAACCTTGAATTTGGAATCCTCCATTGCTCCCACTCAAATATGAGAGTCTTGCCAATTTATAGAAAACCTCGCTCTGATACCAATTGTTAGGGTTTCAAGCAGATCCGAAGCAAATATGAACTAAAAATTATATGCAGATTTAAATACAAAAGATAAAGAAATAAAACATGACACATATAACACAGAGATTTAACATGGTTCATCCAGAATGGGTTACATCCACCATACACAGTCGTCCAATCTTTCTTATTATCCAGCAAAAATAGTACATCAACCTTACAATGCCTTAAGCATCCTATCCGCTTATAACATGCATTTTTAGGGAAAAAACAAATTCGGCCTTTTTAGGGTTTTTATTACAATGTCGGTTTTCATCAAAAAAATACCCAATTTTTTTTTTCTCGGGGGCTCCCGCCCCCGAACCCCTGCCAAGGATACATGCTGAGTGTATAGTACTTTGGTAATCAGTTGCCACATTTCAACACAAATGTGCTTAGGAACCCTCTCTCTAGATTTCATAGCCTTTTGGAATGCCTTAAAATAACCCCAAACTTTGTCATCTCTCTGACTACCCAACGAAGCAATCCCATTGTCTCTTCCCAAAACTGGGAGTTTCATTAATGAAAAATAGCATTAAACAGATAATTAAGTTACCATACCGGAAAGTTCCTTTCTTTTCTCCTTTAACCTTTCCTAGGTTTATCAATAGTTCATCTAACATCCAACCACATAGATCCAATTTCTCATTCTCCCTCATCATTTTATAAGCTGTGAAAATGCAGGAGCTAGAAATAGAATTCAGTTGGTTTGATTGGGTTACCTTGTAACCAATGACCATGCTACCGAATCTAATGTCTGTGTCGGTGATAGTACTAATTTTCATTGATTGCCTATCCAAAGTTGCGCCGGTGATTTTGTCAACCTGATCATTTGAAACCTTCTTATCCAAACGCTTCCCAACCTGTGGTAGACCAACAATTTCCCTAATGGCCTCCTTTGAGATCTTATATGGTCTATCCAACTAGATAAACTCTCCATGTACTTTGCTCAAAACATACCTAATAATTTCATCTTTGAATTTTGAAATGTCCAGAATGCTGGTAAACCCTAAATCCTCAATGTGCTTGTATTCAGGTTTGATCTTTCTAAAATCTCCCATTAGCTCGCTCATGTACATGCTCTTCATATCAGATGTTCCTAAATCCTCAATGTGATAATGAATGTAGGCTCTAACATCATCAACACATACTACTCCTTTCAAAACATAGGAAAATGCACCAACCAAATCGTCTAGGGTAGCAACATGCGGATATTGCTTGAAAGTCGGCCTGAGACAGTCCTTGACCTCAACAACACTCGAGTTTGCAACAAAGATAGGTATAGATGATGATCCCACTTCCATGATTGAAGATAAATACCTATGAATCGCTACTAGTGAAACTCTAACAAACTCTTCCAATTGCTGGTGAAATTTCTCAAGAAGATATCTGATCACTCTGAATTGCCCTTAATCACTATGAGTCACTCTAAATGCAAGGTGATAAAAAATGAAGTAGATTCAACCTTTTAACCTCCAAGAAAAACCCTAATCCCTCATTGATATAAACGAATTATGGTGGAAGATATCAGATCTTCAAACAAACATTTCCATGCTGGATAAGCATCTCCAATGTCTGGAACATCTTCCAGAACCTCTTCTCGAGGCATATGCAACATCTTCATGAATTTTTGCCTACCCCTAAGGCATCTTCCTCAGTTACCGGTTGAGCTTCCTACCGGTGCAGGAGCAACCTATTTTGCTGGATAAGTAACCAGTGCATTCCCATCTGTAGATTGATCTTCTGACTTCCTAACCCATCTTTGGGTGTGATCTTGCCGGATTTCATTAACCTTTTCTTTCCCTTTTTTATTTGATCCTCCATTACCAACCAATGGATTTCTGATTCTATAGAATTGAGCAATATGTCCAACCTCATTACATGCATAATATGTAACATTGTTCTTTTGAATTGCTTTTCTAAAACCGATATAATTGTTTGACCTCCACTGATTATCCATATGTCCAAATTTTCCACATGCATAACACTTAACATTCATTCTACAATCTTTTGTTTTATGACCATTCTTATTGCATTTAGAACATATACCGGGAGCAGAGTTATTGTTCTGATTTGCTCAATTTCTACATTGCCTAGCCATGTGACCAAATTTATTACAAAGTATCTACCATTAAATTTATAAGCATTGAACTGCCTTACCGGTGCCTTATGGTTTTGATTTTCATTTGTAGTACCAAAACTCCGACCTTGTTCAAATCCAAGTCCATTGGAACCTCCATTCTGTCATTGTCTCTTCAATAATTCATAAAGTTGTGCTGAACTAATTTTGAATTTTTCTTTATACTCATTTGCAATAGTCAAATAATCTCTCAGAATTATCGTTTGTCTCTCAAGCTCTTGTTCATTACTTTGGGGTTGTACTAAACCAGTTCTCAACATATCATTCTCATGAACCAACCTACCACATTCTTCAAATTTGTTCTTCAAAGATATAGGAAGATTTTCTTCCTTTTTCTTTCTATCTTCAATCTCCTTAGACATTCTCATAGTTATAGCTTTCATTTCATTTCTCATGACCATGTTCTCCTGACTCAACTTCTGAAACTATTTCTTAAGTGCATCTTTCTCTTCATCATCCTGATTTTGCAAAAGTTCCTTCCTCCTAGCTTGAAAAGATGACAACCTCTCCTATAGGAAAAGAATGAGTTCCTAAGCAGAATTCAATTCATTTTGTAACTTCAAGTTTTTTATCCTTTTAACATCATAATCTTCAAGTGCCATCTCAAGTTGCTTTTCCAAACTCATATCCATGGATTCCGGATTCAGGATCTCCCTCAAGCTATTAAAAGTCCTCCAAGGCACAAGGCTCTGATACCAATTATTGGAATCCAAGAACACTGAGAGGGGGGGGGGGTGAATCAATGTTCTATCAAAATGATCAATTTTAACCTTATTAAACCATGCATACACCAACCGGTATACCAATACATATAGAATTGAAAGAAGTAAAGCAACCAATAAGTCAATCACATAAATGAATACTGTAACACACATAATTAATTATACATGGAAAACCTCAAAGAGGAAAAATCACGGTAGGATTTGTGACCCACAATATCAATTCACTGGCCATATGAAGAGATATTACAAAATATAGGGGCCTACACTTGCAGGAAGGCTTACAGCCTAGAGCACACTTCTCAATCACAAAAGGAGCCTCACTGACTACATATAAATCCAGATTACAATCCAGAGAAATGAATGAACTGCTTAAGATAACATCTTCTATGCCTGAATATAGTTCCGGTTAAGCTTTGTCTATTCCAGTCTGAAACCCTAAACCCTTTACTAGAATAACCCCTTTACATAAATATCCTCACAAACATGATCTCTTTGATATATTTTCCATTACATAACATTATCATGTTCTCCTATCCATCTATCCATCAACATATCAAAAATGATCTAACCAACTGACCTATATACCCCTTACAATTTATCATGCCTTATGTCAACTTACAAAGATAATTACAATATCAATATACATGTTGGCCAAATAACATAAATACATGAATATAAAAATCAATTGTTGATGCCAGATCCAAAAGATGTCAGCCTCCAATACCAATAACCTGATTCTAAACCATGTCGGCCTACATTTCTGATAACGAAAGAAATTCCTTCCATCCTGCCAGTGTCGGTGTCGGTGCCTATGAAGTGCCTGCTGGTACACAACTAAACCAAAACATGAAGCCGAAACAAGATGCCATGTTACCATCAACAACAACATGTTGAAACCAATCAATTGAGTTTCAATTGCCAACACCCTGTTGATATCCGTGCCAAGGGAACCTGCCTCAATGGCTTCCTCATACACATCAAGAAGCTCTTTATTGATCCAATCAATATTTTCTTTGTAGAACTTAACTAGTAACCCATCCGGCCTAGGGGCCTTGCCATTGTTTAAAGCCCTGATTGCATTTTTTATTTCATAAATAGAGATTGGCTTCCTCAAATTAGAGGCATCTTTATTAGAGATTAAGTGTGGAATTAGATCTTTACATAGTTTCCTAGCAGAATCGGTATTTGGATCCTCTTCAAAGGTAAATAGATCCTTATAGAAGGTTGCAAACTTATTCTTAATACCATCAATATCCACAATCTCTTTGCCATCCACCCAGAGGCTATCAATCTTCTCTCTATACCATTTTTGCTTCAACATGTTAAAAGAAAAATTTTGAATCTTTATCACCATGTTGCGACCAATTGGCCCTAGCCCTAATCTTAGCTCCCACAATCCTGTTTTGCTGCACTTTCCTCGACTGGTCCTTGGTCAAAGCCATAGATTGAGCTTTACTGATATTTTTTGGGTCTTGCCGAACCTGAAATTCCAAACAATGCAAATTGCCAGTTAAGGTTCTCTCCTCTAATTTGGTATCCTTAGCTTTCTTCTTGCCTACAGTAGAGAGGAGTCACTGCCAACTTCTAATATTTTGGTTCCAATGGTCAATACTAGACTTGTGCCCCACCCTCCATTTATTGTATTTGCTAACAATAGAGATTTCAACAAGGACCTCTTAATCCTCAAGTAAGGAGGCGTTTAATATGAGTTTACCTTTATAACATTCCTTGTTCTGAGCCCTATTCCTAATAAAAATCTGTGAGATAATCGGGTGGTGATCTGAAAGAGTGAATGAGAAAACTTTAACAATAGTACCATTGTCATCTTGTTGAAAGGAATACAAGTCCTTATTCACATAAAACCTGTCAAGTCTACTATAAATCCTCTTTTGACCTTTTTGAGCATTGCACCATGTAAACCAGATAGCCCCATACTCTCTTCTCAATCCCTTCAAGGTATCAAACAACCTCTTCATTCCCTTCATCCTATCCCAGTGAATCTTTTCTATCCCCTTCCACTCCATCTTCAACCCACATTCTTTTGTTAGGAACCCCACAGATACTGAGAGGGGGGGGCAAATCAGTATCTAACCGGTGAGTAGAATTTCTTGAATTAAAACATGCAGAACATATTATAACAGTGTTCTGGTATGCAAGAAATAATGCAATAAATAGAATCAAGAACATCCACATGAAAAGCACACCATAACACAAGATTTTAACGAGGAAACCAGGTGTGGGAAAAACCTCAGTGGGATTTGTGACCCACAATATTCACTCACTAGCCAATAAGAGAATATTACTTACAATAGGGGCCTACACATGCAGGAAGGCCAACTCCCTAGAGCTCACTGCTCAATGGGAAGTCTCACTGACTTACAATGGGGATTATACAAATCCAATATCTTGTACTACTTTACAATAGCATCTATAATGCCTGATCCAGTACTGGTTGCTACTCTGCTTCTTACATAAACCTTTAGCCTATATTTCGCATAATAGGTCTGCCTAATATTTTTCTTTGACACTTCCTCACTCATTACCAAATGTCTACAATGATCTCTTTTATATATAAGAGTCATTTTACAATTTTCCAAGTCGGCTTACAAAGTTTTTACAATAATAAAAAAAACATAATATAACAAAATCCTATCAGCCTCTGTGTCGGTATACTTCTTTTCTTGTGCCAGTGCCAGTGTCCTAAGTGCCAATGTAGAGTGTGATCTGCTGATGCTGGTATAATGTCTTTGCCAGTGCCATAGGATTGCAAGGTTGCCATCAATGACAAAACCTTCAATCACATACAATGTCTCATTGGAGTGTGCATATGCCAACATCTTTGTCCTCCAAATACTCAACCATATTGAAATCTCCTCAAAAAATCCAAGGGATATCAAGTAGAGTGCATATCCATTTCCATATACCTACCTTCTCATAGTAATCATTGGAGGCATAAACAAAGCATATCCCAATCTTATCCGACCCAACCTTGATTATAGCCCAAATTTCTCTCTCATAGGGAGAAGAACCATACTACACAATAGCATCTCTCCATTTAGGGTTGAGGAGCAGGGTAGAGCCTCCTTTGCCTTTCTCATGTTTGGTGGTAAATCTGCAAGCGTCCTTCCAAATAAACTTAAGATTGACCTCAAGGATGAAATTGACTGCTTTCACTTCCTACAACATGACAATATCTGCATCTTTGTGAAAATTCATAAAATTTCTTTTTACATGCTTCCTGTATGGGGATTCCAGCCCCCTAATATTCCATGAGATGCACTTCATCATCAGAGTTGAGTTATTCAAAGCTTTTGGCAATCTTAAAGCCGCTGAAACATTTAGGGAGTTCAATCTTAGCATCAACTTTCTTAGGGAGGGGGTATATTTTCCCCTTAGATCATTTTGGTCTACCTCTTTTCCTTCTTACTCAGGGTGACTTCTTCCTCCCAGAGGTTTCAGGCTCTACCTTGCCACCTAGTTCACCTTCCTCGGGGAAAATCATTTCTCTCTCAGTCTGCCCACTAGAGATTGAGTTGTTGGAGATCCACTTCGTATCCAACTCAAACTCCAAATCATTAATACCAATTGAGCCTTCAGTACTTTTAGGCTCCGAATCACCATCACTAGCCAGATTAAGAGAATTAAGGGGGGTGGATGACCTAATTGTAGGGTCAACAACAATAATGTCAAAAAAGTAGAGTCCTTATCTTCTGCAACAACAGGTTTAGCAGAGCTAATATCAGCACCCTCAATAGTTTGGAGGGATACAGGGGAATGTTTAATCCCTTCTACAATTACAACATCAAATTCAACTCGAGGAGCATAAGGCTCATCTGTTAAAAGCTCAATTTTATTAGCAACCTTAATAGGGTTATTGGTATCAGGGGGGAGTTCTTTCCCCTACATCCCTTAAAGTTATAAGAGGTTTGGTCCTTTTTGAAATCTTGGACAATAGACTTAACCAGGGAGTCATTTTTACTTTTAGAAAATTTTTGTTCAGGGGTTTGAGCATTGGAATCATCATCCATGGGGACCGATTCTGATCCTTTGGGCTAATTATCCCGAATAGCTTTCTTAATCCTATCTAGGACCAACTGTTGAGCATTCTTCTTCTTAGACTTGTGAGTTCTAGGCATCTCAAATTGAAAAGAGTTTTTATTGGTATCATCTAACTAAGAGATCACCTCAACAATAGCTGAACATGGAGGGGATTCATCCGTAAACACCCCAAACTAAGTCGAGTGATCAAACTTAGGGGGTTTTGGGGTAGGTTCCAAGATAGCCATTTTAACGACCTATTTAAGAGAGTCCAGTTTATTCATAAGCAGGGGGAAAAATTCCCAATATCATCATTAGTGGGGGTTTTAACCACAAAATCCCCGATAGGTTTAGAGCCATTAGGTTTAACCTTATCATTGTTCGGCTTCCTGGAAGACAGGATAGGGCAATTACACCTAATTTGTCCTCTCCTGTAAAGAAAGCAAGCATTAATGCCTCCTAGGGTTTCCACAATACATGTAATAGGGCCATCTTCAAGTTTAAAATCAATGAATCTTGGAAACTCCCAGCTTGGGTTGATCAAAACTAGAACCCTTGTTAGATGTGGCACAAAAGGAGGAGGATTATCAACTCTAATAACCCATGAGAGCACCAAGTTTCCTCATTGACCGCATCATGGGTCCAATTTAGGGCTTTGAAAGTACATTTTCTTATAGTCCATAATTGTTTTTGCACAACCGCAGATTGGGATTTTGCATCCTTAAAGAAGATAATAAATAATCCTTTTTCAATCATGACAGAAAGAGACATGAAACCCTAATTTTTTAATCCAAATATTCTTTATTCATTCATCTAAACATTTGCGTGCCGGACATTTCTCAACATCCACAACTGCAAGAAATTTAGTACTATAATTTAACCTTGACTTTTTCAAGTTAATGGCTTTATTCATGGATTCATTAGGAATGATTGATAAGGTAGGTAGAGGTAAGTTGGAAAAATTACCTCATCCTTCCTCTCCACCATCGGAACCAGACCTAGAATCACTCACCAAATAAAAACGCGTGTCCGTTAGAGCAAAAAGTACCTTGTCGACAAGGGCATCCTTGAACGATTTTAGGTTAATATTAATCGTGGCATCCATTAATTCATCTAGACAGTCTAAATTACTGGTTTGTCCTCCAAATGAGTCACCCATGGTGGCTCATAAATCTCACACGAGCGCCTGGATGGGAAAGGCAGAACCAAAACCAAAAAAACAAAAATCCAATGCAACGATAGGACATAAATAAATGAAAGGAAAGAAGGGTAACGTGACGCTTACCCATGTGGAGGAGGCCTTATCACCTCCTCCACTCGTAGCGGTCAACCCCCAGTTCGAGGCCCACGTCACCGTATTCGTAAACCTAGTTGCAAAGCACTGAGCCGGATCTCCTCCTCGAGAAGGAAAACATTAGCATTAGCAAAAAGGAGTTTTATCTAATTATATTATTTTATATTTTAATTTATTTTTTAATATTTTAATTTTATTATTATTATTTATTATTAAATTCTATTTCAAAGTGGGGACATTACATTCACATAGGGAGAATCCACTCCCATAGAAGCCACATAATGCATTTCTTGGAGATTACAAAAATCACACCACGATTCTAAAGGACAGTATTATGAACTACCAATTACAACTATGTAGGGCAACATATTGAGAAAGCTTGGTAAATAAATGTAGAGCTCAAATGACATCTTGAAAGGGAAAATGTTTGTTTTTTGCAAGAAAGATTATAATGCTTAAAACAATAATTTTGGCCAATCCAATATATCTCTTGTCTTGTCTTAGAATGCCATCCAAAATATGTGGTGATTAGGAGAAATTTACAAGAAACTTTCCATGGCAAGGCAACTCAGATATCAAAAACTTCCCCTAATTGGCTAGGATACAACATGCACTCCTAAAGATTCTAGTGGAGCAAGACAAAGATAAAATAGGATATAAGACAAAGCCCTAGGGGCTAAATCAATTTAGAATATTTTCACAAAACCAAACTTTTAGTGCTCCAAGATCTTTTAGAATATATATCTTGACTCCCTCAACTCTTCCCACATTCTCATGGTAGCCAACCCTCCTAGGAGATCCCATCTTTGGAACTTCATGCTATCATGCGGAGATATCATTACCAACCGCTTAACCTGGGAGGTCAATAATAGACAAAGTGCCAATTGTTTGAATGATTCTTAGAATAGGCATCCAAATCTAGTTGATGAATGGAAACTAGTACCAACAAGAGTCCTACTCTTAGAGAAATAGTAGTTGAAGGTCAAAGCTTATTTAAGAATGGGCAATAGAATAAGTAGAAATGATTTGATAGTGGAAAGTGTCAAGTGCACTTGGCATCCAATAGCACAACTAGCAATTCTTAAAAAAGAACCATCAATCTGGAAAAATTTCATTAATAAAGAATAGGGCTCACTAAAATGGTGTTTCTAAAAGACCAATTACACCACCAAGTTTGGTTATAATGTGGCAAAAGCATCTACAACTAACCGAGAATGACATAATCTCTATGTTGGCACAAGGACTGCCTTCCTAAAGTAGGTGCATTCAGATGTTCTACAATCCACAAGATCTTAAAACAAAATCTAGAAACTTGGGTTAATGGACCCCTAAAAATGCTTTTTATGTTACATGGTAGAGAAAATAGTCAATCACATTTTAGTCATTAGTTCCTTGATAGGTAAATGTTGGCAATGGCTTTGTGCACAATTGGGATGGTGTATGGTACATTTCCAAATGACGTACTACTAATTTTTGAGTCCTAGCCTAATATTCACATGACTCAATATTTTCCTATTTATAGACTATCACTACCCTCTTGGTCTTAATTTGGGAAGTTTCAAAAGAAAGGAATAGGAGAATATTTTTAGATAAGATAGTAAGATGGAGGTTTTGTACAAGCTAGAAGCGACCATTGAAGAAGTTGCCCAAGACAAATGATGAAACAATCCTCTAAAAACAAGAAATGACTCAAATTTTCCTAAATCGAATGACAAATGTTATGGTTGTAGTAAAAGACTGTGCTTTTGCTATAGTGGAGGATTCCTTCTCAAAAGAAGGTTGCCTCTTAGGTTAGGGTTAATATAACTTAACTTTTGAGTTTTGCCATCAATTAGTTTCCTTTAGTGTAGCTTTTAGTTTCCTTTAGTGTAGCTTTGGGTCTTTTGTATATATCCATCCAACAATAGAGGAATATCTAGTTTACTTCAATCCCTCCAAATGTGTGTGTTAGAACTGTTTCTAGTCTTCAAGATAACAATTTTGTATATTTGAATTCCAAATATATTACAAAGATTTTCACAAACATTATAAATTGTAAAAGGTTGCATGTGATGGCTAGAATATGTTAGGCTTTCACACGATTGTTTTGATAATTAGGGCTGGTTGTTGTGTGGAGAGGGCAAAGACATAGGTGTTACTACTTATCAAGTTGCCATTAGTTTTATGTTCAAAGTTATTCTATATACTCTAGTCAGTTATCTCTACCAAAATATTCAGTCGGTATGCACAGTCTAGTCGGTTATTGAAGAAAGTAGTCTCAGAGCGTAGTATACATTGAGCTATCTACCGAGTATCATTCCATGTCTACCAAGCAGCAAAGATGACACACCGAGTTGATATACACTGAGTGAAACGTGTTACTAGATTCATTGAACCTGGACATACATATGAAAATGTGTTACAAGATCGAGGAACATCTAACTGTTATCACATTGGAAATTGCACTTAAAGATTGTGTCTGATTTTGAGGTCATCTAACTAATGAAATATTTTGCATGGTTATTCATTCGATAAAACATGTTTGTAAGATCAAAGCAATGAATGGATCATTGACATAAGAGATCTATTTATACAACATGGATTAAGATCAGAAATATACAAGTAGCATTATAGAATGGAAGAGATAGAGATATATGAAGCAAGACATGTGAAAGCACTAAGTGTTATGACTGTTACAGAGACACAAAGGTCACTGAGAAGGATTTTAGAGGACAGTCAAAGAACAGAGTAAACATAAGGGTTTACCGAGTTACTATATGGGTTACTAAGGGTAAGCTATCGGAAATAGCTAAACATGTAGCTCTAACCGAGCAACCTTTATTATTGCAGTAGTGAAGTTGTGGGTGCCATCCCCACCATAGTTTATCTCTCTAACCAAGAGTTTCTATGTAACCAAAATATATGTGTTATGGAGTGAATCATGTATGATTGTTATCTATTTGTTTTAGCTTTATATTATGTTACTGCACTATTCGGTTTATGCATAACAGTAAAGTTATTATTGAAGAAAAGTTTTGAAGTACCAATTCACCCCTCCCCTCTCAATACATTAGCTTTCCATATTGGGCCTAACAATTGGTATTAGAGCTTCAATCTTGGAAAAGAGTTTAACTGCCTAAAGAGAAAGATCTTATCAATGGAAGGCTATAAACAATCTTGGAGGATTGTGTATCTGCAAGAAGAGCTGGATCATGCTAATCAAGTGATTGCAGACATGCAAAGACAAATGCAAAAATCTCTAAAAGTGAGAAGAAGATTATCTGATGATTTGCAGGACTCTCAAGAGTTAGTGGAAAAAATTGAGACATCATCTGAGAATAGTATATCTGAAGAGATTGAAGAAATGATTGGAGTATTGAAAGAAAAGAACAAAGCACTGGTTGATCAACTAAAAGAAATGAAAAGAGAACATGAACATTTCAGCACATAGATGACTGAAAATCTTGATGCATTGAGGACAGCCGAGGATAAAGTAAGAGATCTAGAAAGAGAGAAACAACAACTTGAAGTCTTAGTATTTGATAAGAATGATGAAATCACAAGGATGACTGGAATTAAACAAAACCTATCAGATCAACTAGGTTATGCACATCATGAATCAAATCTGAAAAATGATGAGAATCAAGCATTGAAACTTGAAGTATCAAGGTTGACCGATGAACTTGAAATAGAGAAGAAATCCAAAGAAACACTGGAGAAGAGTTATGAAGCATCAAATATGTTGGATGAGCAACTGAATACAAGAAGACCCAACAAAGATACAGGACTCGGTTACAAAGGAAAAGACTCTATCGAGAAGGGAATTCATACTACCGAGAGAGGAGAATCATCAAAGCAAGCTGGAAACAAGAATAACATCAAAAGAAAGAAGCCTATTTGCAACTACTGTGAAAATCAAGGTCACACTGCCAACATGTGCCAAATCAAAAAAGGTAAGCAACCAAATGTCACTAAGTCCAAAGGTTATTGTTACAATTGCAATAAATATGGTCACACATCTAATCAATGTAGGACAAAGTCTATCAACAATTATCAGAAGGCAAAATTCAAAGGGTTTTATAAAAATTGCAATAGATATGGACATAGTACCGAGAAGTGTTGGTTTAAGAAAAAGAACTATGTGTGGTCTACACACCGAGAAAATGCTAGAGGTTATCGAACTCACACACATCCTTACCAATAGTATTCTGCAGTACCATGGGATTACAATACAAGAATATGGTGTGAATGTTGTGGAAGATATGGACATATAAGTGCCAACTATTTTATAAGGTTTGGAATGAACAACTAAAGATCATGGAGAAATCCTAGTATGGCATGTTTTCATTGTCACAAAGTTGGACACTTGGCTAGAGATTGTAGAGATCAACCTAGAAAAGACACTGAAGAAATAAAAGACAAATTAAAGATGATTTGGAAAAAGAAGGAAATTGTGTCAAATGAAAAAAACACCTTACCTACCAAGTTAGGTCCACCTATTCCAAATTAATCTATAAAGGTATGAAGGGACTACATTCTCTCAAGGTTAAATCTTAATAGTTCCTATTTTATTATGTACTTAATTCAAAATCTGCATAATTAAGATGTATTAGTAAGTTTGAAATTCTATCAAAGTCTTTTGGAGCACTATACAGGAAACCTGTCAAGTCAGTGTACATAGGAAACCTATCTAGTCGGTAAATGAAGAAAGTTTGGTTACTCGGTTAAAGCAGAAAAAGGAAAGAAGGTTTAGTGGAACCGAGTGCATTTAATGTTTTTGACCTAACCTTCACAGAGCTCGATAAGGAATATTGTGTACTTAAAGCATTTTCATGGTCATTTTTACTTAGCAAGTTTTCGAGAGAGCAGAGAAAAGTGAATCTAAGGTGATCAAACCTCCTACAAAGGAAATTCAAGGTATATACATCAATCTCAATGTATTGTTAAGCTAGTTTACCAAGTTTCTATTATCTCCTAAGTATAAAGCATCTACCATTTGAAAATCCTAAAACCCTAAGGATCCTTTGTTAGCGTTTATCTGAAATCTACAATGGCATCTAAGATCCAAGATCCCATCGTTATTAAGAATGTAGATAATCCCTTACTAAAATACTCTTTGACTCCCAAAGTTGCATCTGAACCGGATGACAAAACCGCTTTTTCACTCATCCTAGATAGAGTGTTGTTAGTCGAGGATGTGAGATTCTTCACCAAATGTCGTGTTGAAGAACTCGGTCATGTTGAAATCAAAGACACCTATGATGAATTATGCACAGATGGTAAATTAAATAGAAAGTATGAGCACATTAAGATCAAGGGATTAACTGAAGCCCTAACTTATCCCTACATGTTCAAACCCCAGTGGGTCAAGTTTGTTCTGAGTAGAGTTCACGATGATTTCATGTGGCTAAAAGAGCAACCATTTAAGATTACCAAGGAAATCATTCATCTTATTACCGGTTACCCCATTTATGATCATGCCAGAGCCCAAAAGATGATTTCATAGAAGGAATTGATTAGTTTAACTGGAGTGGAATCAGATTGCAGAGGATTGAAACTGAATAATGTCATTGATGAAGAACTAAAATTTTCCATTAGAGTAATAGGTTACTGTTTCTTCCAATCGGCAAAGGAAAAAAGTGTACCCTGTGCAGCAGTAGACCTAGCATACAAAATTGTGAAAAAGGGAATGAAAATTGATCTATGTGAGGTGTTGCTGAAGAACCTGTTTGAGAATCTCAACACCATCAGGAAGCTGAAGAAGAACAACTCGGCTAATACACTAAAGTTTGGATCATTACTTGTATGCATGTTTTTCTATTTTGAAAAATTCTTTCCATCAGTCGGTAAAGTTGTTTGGGAACTACACCGACCAATCACCCATCAGATCAATGACTTCATTAAGAAGTTAGGTGATAATTTCAATGATATTATGGATGATTACTTCAGTAAGTTCCAAGAGAAAATGCATAACTAGTATAGAATTCCACCCCAGCTAGTGGAGAAATTCAAAAATGACATATGTTTTGAAGTAGACACTGATTACTGTTATGTGGATGCTGTGGAACTGAGAACTCAATCTTTGTCACATATTGGATACAAGATTGATTTTGACATCACAAAACAACAAATTGTGCATTTATTGCATTATCGAGGCATGTTACCAAGCTGAGGTATGGAACCTATGAGGAAGTGAAGGAAAAGGTAAAGATGAGCATTGTAGTACCCAAAGCTACAAGAAAGGCAACAAAGATGATAAAGGCATTATCAGAGAAATTTGGAGAAGATTCTTCCTCCACACCTGTCAAAGGCACTTTAGCTATTACCGAAGAAGAATCTGAAGCCTAAGAGGCAACTATAACACTAAGCACTGAATTGCCTAAGGGTAAAGTGTTGAAAAGAAAGAAATGGGATTCATCAAAGGCCTCACCGACTCCTCCAGTAAAGCGACCTAACACTAGAGCATCTGCAACTTCACTGAGTAAGAAAACAAAGAGTGTTACTGTTCCCAAGGTAACAAAGACCCACAAGAAATCTACTCGGAGACTCATTTTGGCAAAAGAGTCTAGTGACACCGAATATGAGGATGCAAGCAAATTTTAGATTGTCAAGAGCAAGAAGGTAAATGTACATAGTGTTGAAAACTTCTGTGCTAATCTGAAAGAATATGGTGGATTTGGATCTTTCAGATATGTCAAGTATGAAACCAGAAATAATGATGAAAAGAGACAAATTGAAGAAGCTTTCATCTGCACACTTCTAAAATTCCGGTTAGCTCCATTGGAACTATCTAAGTCACTTCCAAATGAACTTTATTTGCATATTGATAATAGGTGGAAGTATGCAATGGACTTGGAGAAACAGATCAGAGAAAGAAGTCTGGTTCATCTCTTTCCTGACATGCCAGTAGCTGAAATAAAAGAACATCTGACAACCTACAACTCAAAGTTTCTCGTCAAACAAAGAGCCTTAAAACTGATGAATGGGCTGTATATTGAAGTAGAAAATGAGACAAAAGAAAAGTGGCAAGAAATCTTTAAAATCAAGGATGCTGGTGAGCAAGCTATAGCTGAAATTGTTAATGTCACTGAGCAAGATCCTGATGTTTCTGAGCAAGACCCTGCTGACAGCATTCAAATAGATGAAGATGTCATGGATACAGAGACACCAGAACAAGAAATGATAGAAGGCAATGCATATGCAAAACTTGTATCCAGTGAATCAGTCTTGGAACAAGTTCAGCCTTATCCATTGGTCAAACAACCTGTCTCAACCGAAACCCCTCATGATACAGATCAAGGCATCGAAGGTCACAAGTCTACAATAGGAGAAGGTACTACTCAAGAATAGACATCTCAAGCACCTTTTAGCACTGAGAATGTTGCAACTGAGACACCAAGTACCAAGACACCAAAGGACTCTACAGAGGCTAAAGAAACCAACCAAAGTGTTGCCTCTACCAAGCAACCTACCGAGGGTCATCAAGCCTCACAAGCCATTGTCTTAGTTCCATCAGTGAAAGGTAAGGAAAAGAAGATGAAAAAGCATAGTTTTAAAGTTGATATGTCAAAACCAATAGTGTTGCCCAATGTAGACATATCAAAACTAAAGGGGCAAGCACTCATTGATTTTGGTGAACTATGCAAAGGAAAGGCCAAACAAGAGAAGCAAATGGCTATCCAAAAGAAAAATAAAGTACTTCAGAAGGTGAAAGCACTCTTAATAGATATGCTACCTGAAGCTACAGTGTCAACAGATTTGGTCATCCATATTCAACTGGATGAACTCCTAACAAAGATAGAGACATCTGGAGTAGATGCATTAGAATATTTGAGCAAGCTAAAAGACAAGGAGCTCACTGCAAAAATGATAGAAGAGGTACAGAAAGCTATAGCTAATGGTAAAGTTAAACTTGTCAAATTTATTGCTGAGTTAACTCCCCAACTCAAGCACATTCTTTATTTATTTAAGAAACTCTGCACATTTTCTTTATTCATTAAAGACATCAAGAATAAAACAAAAGCAATTGAGAAAGACATCACCGATCTCTCAAATAAGTTGACCACCGAGCCAAATTCAATTCAGAATTTTTATACAAAGCTACAACAGCTCATGGCTCAACAATTGGACCTCAGAAATGAAGAACATAAGATCAGGATGGACATAATGACACTTTAGACATTATTCCTTCCTCATCTTTCATCTGTCCAAGAACAGATCAATCGAGCCACCTCCTTATCTACTACACATGAGGGGAGCACTCTAGATGGCTTAATATCATTATTGGCTGATATTAAAGCACATAATTCTTTAATGGATAGTGTAAAGGATGCTCTCTCTGTCGCTCTCACCGAAGCACGGACCAAGTACAAATCCATTTTTGACCAGTTACCTCCACCAAATGGTAACTAAGTCTTGATGTTTGTCAAAAGGGGGGAGTGATATAGTATTCAAAGAATCAAAGTATAATATCAAACAATAGGAGTATAGTATATAGGGGGAGTATACCGAGCAGAGAAAGTAGAGTATCCAAGAGCAGTGAACCGAGCAGTGAACAGAACAATAAGCAAAGAACAAGTGCAGCACATAGAACATTGATCACCAAGCATGCAAAATCAAAGTTTTGTACAATATATCGATAAGGGGAGTATATCTGGATATATTATTTTATTGAATATTGTATATACTGTTAGTATAGTCAAATTTTGCAAGTATATAGATTATTGAGTTATAACTTTGAAAGCAGTTTTTGTCAAACATCTCAACTAATGTCAAAAGGGGAGATTGTTACTACTTATCAAGTTGCCATTAGTTTTATGTTCAAAGTTATTCTATATACTCTAGTCAGTTATCTCTACCAAAATATTCAGTCAGTATGCTCAGTCTAGTCAGTTATTGAAGAAAGTAGTCTCAGAGCATAATATACACCGAGCTGTCTACTGAGTATCATTCCATGTCTTCCAAGTAGCAAAGATGACACACTGAGTTGATATACACTGAGTGAAACATGTTACCAGATTCATTGAACCTGAACATACATATGAAAACATGTTACAAGATCGAGGAACATCTAACCGTTATCACATTGGAAATTGCACTTAAAGATTGTGTATGATTTTGAGGTCATCTAACCAATGAAATATTTTGCATGGTTATTCATTCAATAAAACATGTTTGTAAGATCGAAGCAATGAATGGATCACCAACATCAGAGATCTATTTATACAACAAGAATTAAGATCAGAAATATACAAGTAGCATGATAGAAAGGAAGAGATAGAGATATATGAAGCAAGACATGTGAAAGCACTAAGTGTTATGACTATTAAAGAGACAGAGGTCACCGAGAAGGATTTCAGAGGACAGTCAAAGAACAGAGTAAACAGAAGGGTTTACCGAGTTACTATATGGGTTACCGAGGGTAAGCTATCATAAATAGCTAAACATGTAGCTCTAACTGAGCAACCTTTATTATTGCAGTAGTGAAGTTGTGGGTGCCATCCCCATCGCAGTTTTTCTCCCTAACCAAGAGTTTCTACATAACCAAAATATATGTGTTATGGAGTGAATCATGTATGATTTCTATCTATTTGTTTTAGCTTTATATTATTTTACTGCACTATTCGATTTATGCATAATAGTAAAGTTATTATTGAAGAAAAGTTTTAAAGTATTGATTCACCCCTCCCCTCTCACTACATTAGCTTTCCATATTGGACCTAACAATAGGGTCTCTATTTATGGCAATTCAGATTTGGTCCATACTGTTGTGACTATTTCACAACATCACCCCATCAAAATGGGGATCCCTCTTTGCTTCCAACTTCAATGTCCTATACAATTTCATCTCTTTTTGTTTGAGTGACTAGGGTTAATGTGTGGCTATCGATCCAATTGATCAAAACCTAAGGTTGTGAAAGGTTGAATAGAAGGTGTTGAGTAGTGTCAATTTGAGCAAGATAGGCAAGGAGGTGTTGAAATGGTAGAGCCAACATAGAACAGAAAAAACTAAACCATGATTGCAGAGAATGGCACAAATGAAAAATCTTATTGATTTGATTTTATAGGATAAAATATATTATCAGATGCACATATTTATTCTAAATGTGTTCCTTTAAATAGGCAATACAAAACAACAAATGGTTGTGTAACTGCACAACTGAAAACACAACCGCCGGTAGTTTTATTAATTAAATCTAAACTAATGTAATAACACCAACATTCCCCCCCTTATTACATTAATCTGAACAAGAGTGGAAATTGCAAGGGTTTTAATCCAACCATCAAGTGACTTTGATGAAGTGCCTTCACCAATCCTCCTCACTCACCCAAGAAACACCGAACTGACTGCATCAGTGGATCTCCTGACTGCAAAACCTGGAACTATCTACACAAGAAAAATAAGTTCCCACCTCCCCTGCACAATGAGACACATTTCCTCTGGAATTCCACATCTCCTTTGAGTGTGTTTAATTCCTCCTCCAGTGCTACACATGAGATGCTTTTCCTTTGAAAGTCTAGTCCACATCTCCTCTGAGTGTATCTAATGCCTCCTCAAGTGCTATGGAAACTTGATCACTGCCGCTATGCCTACACAATCCTGTCCCTCCCCTTGCTCCTAGAAGGGACAATCACACTACCAAGCTCCCTCTTCTCTTCAGGAACACTGATAAATCATGCCCCCCTTTTTAGGGACAAATCTGCCAAGCCTTGGCTTTACAGGGACACAGATAGGTTGCTTCTCATGCAATGATCATCTCTAAGTGAGAAGCTAACTCAAGATGATAAAAGATCATCCTGCCTCCGTTGCCTCCAACCTCATATCAATATTCACTATTCTATAAAGTAGAAATATTGTATCAACCCCTATATCATCTGATGGACTATCACCATCAGGTGAGTCATTTTTATGTCCTGCAAATCCACAAAAGTTGGCCTCACCTTCTGTTGCAACAAAAGATGTATCTTTCTTTAACTTTCCATCAATTAGATCTTTGGCCTATTGAAAACAGTTCATCTACACATGCCCATTTTTATGACAATAAAAGCATTTGAATTCTCTTCTACTGGAAACATTAGATTTATTCCTAGCAACCAAAGCAAATTCTTCAGGAAGCTGACAGTTCTTATTAGTTCTATTTCCTTCATCAATTAGAGAAGAGATTATTGTTTCCAAGCTAGGATTTATTTTTTTTAGAGTAAAGACAATATGGTCAAAACTAGAAGGCAAACTATTAAGTAATATTGCCTTGGCATCGTCATCAGTGACATTAGCATTTATACTTGCAAGTTGATTAAGAAGAGAATGAAAAATGCTTATATGCTAAATAATATTATCACCTCCATTCATCTTTAACCCGAACAATTTCTACTTAATAGACATCTTGGCACTGGAAGCCTGAGAACCAAACAAGACATTGAACCTGTCCCATATTGTTTATGACATCTTTGATAAATCAATATGATGCAAGTATGCATTTGATAAACCAAGACCAATCAATGTCATGGCCCTACGATCTTTTGTCATCCACTTAAATGCTGCATCTGCATCTTGTGGTTTTGTTATAGTCCCATCCACAATCTCCCACAAATCTTTTTCAATTAATGACAGTTGCACTTTAATTTGCCATGTGTGGAATTCATGCCCTTCAAGTTTAGGAATTGTAACTATTTTATCCATAATCTTTATCACTCAAAGACAAATAAAATGATAACAAAAGATTTGTGATGTCACCCTATAAAGAGAGTCCATTTCATACCTCTTTTCTTGAAACATGATTGCAAGATTCTAGTTTGGCATTTGGACTTGAATCATATCTCTATTTTCACTTCCACCTTCCTTTTATTGTTCCTCTCTCACCATTACAAACACTGAAATCATATCATTGCCATCTATAGTTCTTCTAAGTCGTGCCCAGTAGCTTCTTTGTCTCCTCTACAACACAACAAATGCAAAAGCCAACCTCAATCTTATTCCTCCATTAGCCATAGATCATAGAAACGAGTTTTCACTTTGATACCATGTTGAAATGGTAGAGCCAAGATAGAATAGAAAAAAACTAAACCATGATTGTAGAGAATGGCACAAATGAAAAATCTTATCGATTTTATTTTGTAGGATAAAATATATTATCAGATGCACATATTCATTCTAAATGTGTGCCTTTAAATAGGTAATACAAAACAACAAATGGTTGTGTAACTGCACAACTGAAAACACAACCGCCGGTAGTTTTATTAATTAAATCTAAACTAATGTAATAACACCAACAAGAGGTTTGAAAGGTAAGTCTCTTGGATGAAAATTTCACTAAGTATAGAAAATTTTCCTTTGCCATATTCAAGAGGTCGAGGCAAGCCACATGGGCGAAAATTTGACTAAGTATAAGAAAATTTACTTTGCCCCTAAAGAAGTCCGAACTGACTTCCTTTGCCCCTCAAGAAGTCTGAACTAACTTCCTTTGCTAGTCAAAAGGTCTAAAATTGTCTTTTCTCTTCATGGATCATGACTTATTTTCTTTTCTAAGCAATGATTTTGATATTTTTTCAATCACCGATCTGGCCTAGAAGACATTTTTTTGACATCTTAAGAGGTATTATTTGGATACAAGGAGTTCTTTTGAAGATGAATTGATGAGCTTGAGAAAATGGAGTAAGAACCTTAAGAATTTCTTGTGCTTCATCAAAAATAAAACTTTTCCTTTTCTCATTTGACATGGATGATTGAAACCAAATATCAAATTAGATGGAAACAAGCTGGAGATAGCGATTCAAATTGACTTCCTCTGCCACTCAAAAATCTAGAATCTACTTCCATTGCCCATGGAAAAGTTTGAACCTACTTCCATTGCCCATGGAAAAGTCTGAACCTACTTCCATTGCCTATGAAAAAGTCCAAACCTTCTTCCTTTTCTGGTCAAAATGTCCAAACCTCCTTCCTTTACTATTGAAAAAGTCTGAAATTCTTCTGGATGATCATAGGTAAGGATGATTGTTAGAACCAAGGTTTAAATTTACAAGGGAAATATTCAAAAGACAACCAAGTCAGCCCTTAGGAGATAATATTTTTTATTCAAAACACAACCAAGTCGGCCTAAAGGATGAAAATAAACACCCTATACTTGAATGCCTATAAATGTCAATTCAAAATTTGTCATTTGATCATCATATCAAAGCAAATTACTTCCCTAAAGGAGCAGAGCAGTGATTTAAAATTCCACAAGAGAAATGAATTGGATTAGAGATAAGGCAAATTCATCCATATACCTTAAACAAATAATGAATTTCCTAGGTATTATCAATCAATCATATTTGTTATTTGCATCTATATAGGGTCAAAATCATCAAATTCAAAGGTATGTTTAATGTGTAGATTGGTAAAAATTTGTGCAGGTCTGATTCATGTTAATTTTTTTATCATTTTACTGAAATTAGACCCTCCTTAGCATCTTAAATTTAGGATGAATTGCAGATAGCATTCTGAAAATGTAGAGTTAATGACATTTAATTAATTCTTTTTAGTTTTTCTTTAGTTTAGACTAGTTCTTATTCAATGATATAGTCATTCATTGGTGTTCCTAATGGCTCATAAGTATTGAATCAATAATCTAGGTGTTTTTCACACCATAATCCTAACTTAAATAATTCTTGTAGGTGAAGAATGGCAATGCCAAAGGCTAGTGGAGTAGGCACACACCAAGCCCTCATCAAAGAAGATTCAAAAGGCAAAGTGCTGGAAACTAAGATCACTTCCTATTAGAGCAACATGGAAGATACCAATCTTGGGCAATTTGATGTCAAGAGATTCCATAGCTTACTATACACAAGAAAGCCTTCAACAACAACAACTAAGAAGATGATTGAAAGTGGAATCATCAAGGCGGTTGATATTCCTCTCACCATTCAATGTTATGAATTGATGGTCAAATGCACCAAACACTATGATTCCCATACAAGGACAACCATGACACCTGATGGAAGAGTACTTGCCTACCTATCATAAGAAGCTATTAGTGAAGCTTTCCACTTACCTGAACCAAAAGAGATGATTTATAGAAGCATGGAAGGAGCTAAAGCATTCGATGATGACGACGCGAAGACATGTCTACGAATCATCAATAAATATTGGCTATTGAAGAGTAGACTTGGCAAGAACAAAATGCTCGACAAACTACATAGAGTTGATTTCAAGGAGGATTTCAAAGATCTAATCCCCTTACTTAATTGAATCATAGGTGCTCCCCAAGCATTCTACTTTGAGAATTGGATGTTCTTCATAGAAACAATTACACATGGGAAGGATACAATCAATTGGGAAAGGATTATCAACAATGGCTTAGATGTACAACTAAGGAGGCTCATCCACACTAAGAAATTCTACACGAGCTCCTATATCATATACTCTCTTGCTAGAAATTATGAGTATGCCAGATTGATGTATAGAGGTGTAGTTGGAAGAGGACCTAGAGAAATAAGAGCCTATGAATCATATAAACAATTGCAACATCCTAGTAAGACACATTATAGAAGAGTCAATGATACCTTCACCATGCATATCACAAGAACCTTACAAGGTGGAATCCATCAACATCCCCATAAGAATAGAAATTGGTCAAACGATTTGGCACTTGGTTCATTTAGTTCCCAAAGTTTATATACATAAGGATTCAAGGATGCTCTTCCCCTCCCTACATGTTGCCACACTATCCAATGGATAAGATAGTGTTACTTGAAGTGGTAAAGTAGCTACATGACATACATGCACTCATGGTACTTGTCAGTAAGACAAGGGATTATGAGCCTAGATGGGATACTACTTTCGTCTCGGCCTTTGAAGAAGTTATCTATCTAGAAGAGAAATTAAAGAACCTGTCAGTAGATCCAATAACTGAAACTAAATGCATGATGACTATGTTCATTGAATTTGCTAGAAGAGAAAAGGAAAAGGGGAACAAAATTCTAGATGGAAACTTGTTGTGATCCTATTTGGCGATTCATTTTCTTATTGGAGGTTTCCTTGTAATTTGTGCCAAATGGCTAGTGTGTTTGATAATGATTATCGAGATAGGTTTTGATTGTATCAAACCGTAATTAAGGTTTAAGTGGTGAAATCTTGGCCCTTGATCTTCATTCAATCTTGTCCATTTGTCATATTTGAGAGCACTATATAACCCCCACTCATTTTCATGTGTAGGAGATTAGAGGAGATACTTGAAGAGTTGTTGCTATTTTTGCTATTGGATTAATAAATACATTGAATTGTAGTGTTTCTATTCAATCCTTGAAGCATTTGCATGATTATTCATCTTCTCATATCAAGCTTTGAAATTAGTTTAAGCATTTAAGTTTAATGATATAATGTTGTGTATGATTCATGGTGAAACTCCTAATCCATACCACTAGCAGTTTGTTGATTGCAAATTCACCTTGTGTGGTCAACTAGAATTCTTGAATGGGTTTAAGTTCAGTTGTTATTTAATCATTGATATGTATTTAATTAATAGTGTCCATGTTTGGTAATAATTTGAAAATCATCTAATTTCCTTAGAAGAATGCAATAGCCTTTGTGGAGTTGTTCTTGCATGTCGAAGCAAAGACATAGAGTTTCATCTAAAGTCATCCATCATCCTTACATTCTTAGGAGTAGCTTAGTATTTATCAACCCTTAAACTTTTGCATTTTCTTTATCAAACCATTAGAAGTAGTAGTAAGTAGGAGAGCTTTATTGCATAGAATTCAAAAAGTATTCCTTGAAGTCTAGACATTCATCTCTTAAGAAGTACGTAAGGCCCCTTGGATTAACAACAATCACAATGACCAATTGAGATTATCCAGAAGTCATGAGATGATAATAGAAACCTTAGAGTCTTCCAATTGATCACATATTTTAGCATTTGGGAAGATTTTGATCAAGAGAGGATAAGATACTTTTTGGTATTTTATTCTATGTTTGATTGTACCCAAAAACACATTTATTTAAGGTGGCACTAGACATTGTGATGTTTTCACACATCACCCTATTGCAAATGGGGACCCCTGTTTTCAATTTTTAGGGTAGTGTTTAGGTGTCTTAGTTTTAGTCTCTAGTCTCTTGCATGTGTGAAAGAGTAGTGTTTTTTTTGGGGATATTTCATCGTGTTCAAAGATGTCATCAAGTCAATATTTCAAATGTCTTGGCTAGGAAGAGCTAATAGGTCACCCTCACAATGTTACGACTAGTGTTAGTCTTTAGATTGGTGCTAGCATGGTTGGAAGGATATTCTAATACTACAAAGGCATTTAAATGGGTTAACGAAGAAGAATGAAACTTTTTGAGATGAAATCAAAGAACTTTCTATTTTTAGAATTTTTTGTTTTCATTTTTCTATTTTTAGAAGGTGTTGTTTTTAGCCTTGATTAGTCAATCAGAAAAATTTCTATTTTTAGAAAGCACCATTTTTAGCATTGATGGGTTGATTGGAGAAATTTCTATTTTTAGAAAGTGCCAGTATTAGGGGTTACTATTGTGGAAAGGTACCATGAAAATAAATTTCTCAAGGAAGTGTAGAAATTCTTGTTCTGGGCATAAACCAAGCCTAAGGAAAAGTAAACAAATCCACTTGGAAAGAGAGAAAAATTTCACTTGAGGTTTGAATTTCCCAAGTTGAAGGAAAAATGGACAAATCCACATGGAAAGAGAAAACAAATTCACTTGAGGTTCAAATTTCCCAAGTTGAAGGTTAAGAAGAAAAATCCACTTAGGGTCTGATTTTCCCAAGTAGAAGTGAGCAAAAATTTTCTGTCCTTGAAAATTCCTTGAAGGCAAAGCAAAGAAAAATCCAATTGGAAAGAAGACAAATCCACTGGTACAGGAGCACCGACTTAACTTCATTTTGGTTTAAGTGTGTGGTACGATTTTTAGGGTTTTGATTTTGGTTTGAATAAAGGTCCATGGTGACCATTTTGTATTTCCTTAATAATGTTTCTTGTAGGGTCTATTTTGGAATACAAAGATGCTCTGTCGGTTGTAATTGGAACACCAACAGTCATGGTATGACTATTGGTGTCCATGATATGAAGTTTTTTATAGGCCTCAAAAACTATGAGGCAAGGGTTGTTGTTAATTGTTACATTTTCGCTGTTGAAAGATTGGAAGGAAGAAGGAATAAAGTCTTTTCATTTTCCACTTTATGCAATAGAGGGTGGAAAAATATCTCTCTCTCACCATTCACCTATCCTTCTCATAGGGTCTTCTATCTAACAGACAACAATAAACTTCCTAACCTAGCACATGAAGATGCTAGGTTCAGTTTTGAAGAGTAACAAACCCCTCTCCAACCTCTATTGCAGAACCTAATTCTACCATTAAAGCTACCCTAACATTACCCATTCCACTTGGTCATATCTAAAAACAAGGTGGAATGGTAATCATTTACATCTTAGACTCTCAACTTCAAAGACCACTCGGGTTCAAACACTTCCTCTTGCAAAAATGACAGGGACTCCTATCTTCCTTACCACCTGAACTTGAAACAAACGCAAGAACAAATCAATTCATAACATCACTACCAAAAGATGAAATAGTCCTACTAAACGAGACCCTATAGGTCGAACAAACAAGAGCAGAAAGAAAATTCAAAAAACACTCGAAATGAGCAGCAGAAAATGAAAAGACTTTATTCCTTCTTCCTTCCAATCTTTCAACAGCAAAAATGTAACAATTAACAACAACCCTTGCCTCATAGTTTTTGAGGCCTATTAAAAAATTCAGATTCTAGACATTAACAATCATACCATGATTGTTGGTGTTCCAATTACAACCAACAAAGCATCTTTGTATTCCAAAATAGACCCTACAAGAAACATTATTGAGGAAATACAAAATGGTCACCATGGACCTTTATTCAAACTAATATCAAAACCCTAAAAATCCTACGACACACTTAAACCAAAATGAAGTTAAGTCGGTGCTCCTACACCATACACCCAGAGAGGAAAAGATTTCATCCTCCTAATGAAATGAGGTCTTCAACTTTTACTCCATGCTGATTAATGTCTACTTCAGACATCTAGGTTGCATCCTCATTTGGTAAACCAAGCCATTTGACACGGTACTCTTTATACTTGTTCCTTCTTGTTCTCTTCACCACTTTGGAATCTAGAATAGATTCAAGTTGCATAGGTTGATTAGGTGGAAGATCTTTAATCTAGTCCACATCAGCATCCTCAGGTTCACCTACTTCCTGACCTGCAACAATAGATCCCCTAAAAGGGTGTAAAGCGGAAAAATCGCGATCGAACCCTAGTTGCTCTCCCCTCTTCGGACTCCGAAGAGAGAGAAGGGAGGTTCGCTAGGATTCGATGGTTTTTCACTTAGGGGAGAGACTTTACATTCAAAAGAGGGGTTGAAACTCATAAGATCCAATCCCACACAATGTAAGATTGGATGCTAAATGAATTTCAAGGGTTAGGAAAGCTAGGCTACCCTCTTTTGTAAAGAATGTTGTTAAGGAAATTAAGCTAGGAATGCATAGAAAGTCATAAAGATTTGCTTATAAATTGAGTTCGGGTTATAGGATGAAGCTGCGGACCTGGAATTAGCAGTAAAATGTCGATACGGCGCTGTCTTGCAAATTTGAGCAAAAGTTGTCGGGACGATGGCGCCCGGCGCCACGGTCCTCCGAAAAATCCGCGAAACGAAGGGGGATCTATTCGTCTCTGCACAAGGATTCCAGATCTTCAATTTCAGCCGCGTACCTGCAACCTACACATAGAAAAGCGAAGATGATTGGGGGGTTAGGGATTAGGGGTTTGCCTTTAGGTCAAACCCCGGTTTTGGAATTAACCAAGAAATGAGCAAGAGCTGTAAATGTAAATGACTGTAAAACAAGTACTAATACCTTGTTCTAAGGATGTTTGTATCCTTATGTGCGAAGGTTTAGATGTTGTATGTTGTATGTTGTAGCATGTAGTATATGATCTCCTCTTCAATGGTTGAATCCTTGTCTTGAATGCAACACTTAGCCTTGAATGGAGACTTGAAATGATCAATTGCTTGAAGGAATGCTTGAATGCTTGAATGCTTGAGTTTAGTTTCCACGCCTTTTCCATCATATCGAATGAAAGAGGAAAATGTCATTTATATACTTGTCAATTAGGGCTGATAGACTGATTTTCCCGACCTTAGGCCGACCAGGAAAGTTAATTTCCAATTTGCAAACAAAAAGACCCGAGACCCCTTAGGAGACCGGGCCCAAAATAGGACCCAGGGACCAGGGCGCTGGGCGCTCTGGTCCCACCTCCTGGGACAGCAGGGTGCAAGGAGGTTCAGGCCAGGGTGCTTGAAAAATGCAGTTTTCAGTGTCATGAGCAAGTTTCGGGGTCTCCATTCAGGTTGCATGTTGCGTCGCCATCGTGAAGACCGAAATGCAGTCGAAATTGCAAGTGTCGCAATTTTAGGATGCTACATTTAGCCCCCACTTTAGTGGGAGTATGTATGCTCATACTTCCGGTAAAGTACAAGGAAACAACATTGAAAAACTTTCACCACGTCAAGGAGGCAAGATACACCAAGCCCCCAGTGGACTAAGGATCTTACAACTTTGATTGACAAAGTAAAAGGGAAGATCGTGAGGAAGAACCATGACTGTCAGTAGTAAGGCTCCCTCACTATGAGTCATGCAAGAAAGATATCAAAAATTTTCAAGGCAAAGCTAAATTTGTCAAGAAATTTTCAAGTATCTTGAAAAGATATGAACGGGATGTATGTCCCCCTACTTTAAAGCGATCGCACACGCCTCACCGGGGGTGATTGTTTTAATGTAGTGATACACATAAGAAATGAGAAAGGAAAGGAGCACGTTATCGCAAGGATTTAACCCCCAAGTGTGAGATAAACCCAAGGATAATAGACACAAAACACAAAGCACAAGGTGACTTCGCTTTCCTCGGGGTCAGTATGCTGTATGATAATTCATGTATATGTATCATATGTATGTATGCATAATTGTTCTTCATTCCCCAATCAAGGAAGGTCACCTAGAAGAAGGGAACACATGTGTCTTTTGAGTCAACATGAGAGAGATCGAGAGATCTCAATACTTTGCATCGTCCTCAAGTAGACAACACCAAGGACCACAAATAGAAGAATGAGAATAACATATAGAAGAAGTAACACAAGAGAGGAGGAGAGAATCTGCTATGCTAATGTAACTAGTCTAGCATGTCATCTACCCCCCCGATCTTGCTGATCAATGTTTCGGGAAGGCAGGGAACACGCCAGAGGAGGAACATCTAACACAGCAGATGGAGCTATCATAAGATCCAAACAAGGGCTATGTTCATGTTCCGAGCCACATTGTTCTTGTCTAGGAGCTAGGATAAGTGCTTTAGAAAATTCATTAGATAAATGGTTATCGACATCAACAAGTTCATATTCACTATCAGAAGCAAGAGGAGTAACATTTTCATCATGAATAACATTTTCATCTATATCATCATCAAGATTTATAAAAATAGGATCTTTAACTTGCACAGGATCAAGACCATCATGCATCTTATGTTTAGGAGATTTAGGCTCAATGTCCGGCTGAGGAGAAAATGGAATAATGCTCGTTGAAGGTGTTTTTGGAGATTGTAAAGTTTGAGAAGCAGCTGTTTGAGCTCTAAGATGATGCTTTCGTCGGCGTTCACGTGCAAAACGATTTTGTCTAGTCTTAGTAGGAAGTGAAGAAGACTGATGAGGAGGAATGTTCTCATCCTTAGCACTTGGGTGTTTAGGTTGTGGTCTCTTAGGCTGGATAATAGGAGAAGAAGAAGGTCTCTTCTCTCTATAAAAAGAAGGAGGAGGAACTGCTCCATACAAAGGAGGAATTTTTGGTTTAGGGAGAAGACCAAATCCATCATGACGAGGAGGTATAGGTCTACTCTTAGGAAGTTTATTAGGTATAGACATAGTCACATCCATAGGGATGAGTTGAGAATCTTCTTGAGGAAAGACATTAGTTTTATCTTTCAAAGGAAGAACTTCCTTCTCAAGAATGATAGGAATATCTAGTTTAGGTGCTCTAGGTTCACTTAGAGATAGGATCATATCTGTTTTCCACTTTTGATAAGATTTGAAAAGATGATCACTTCGCGGAGGAAGAGATTGGAATTGTTTAGGCCAAAAGTAATCAATAGGAACACTAGAGGTTCTTTCAGCTGGTTTAAAGAGACTATGATTGACAGTAACAACTTCACCATTATGGGGAAATTTCAAACACTTATGAATAGGAGAAGCAATAGCTTTCATGGAAGATAGCCAAGGATAGCCAAGCTTCACACGAAATTGTTCGGAAGATGGAATAATAACAAAGTTCACATCAAGAGATTTGTTATGGACCTCAATAGGCAATGTAATAGAACCAATTGCAGGAGAAGAAAATGCATCAAATAATTTCACAATCACATCTGTTTTGTCATAAATCACTTGATTCAATTGCAAAGTAAAAAGAAATTCTTCAGTAATAACATTAACCATGCACGAAGGATCAATAAGCACTCCACGGCAAGGTGTATTCTTAACTTTTGCAACTATGTATAAAAGACCATCAGGTGCCCTAATGGTTTCGCTAGAATCAAATGTGATGGAAGGTTCTTTAGGGATTTCTTGCTGCTCTACGAAGTTAATCACATTCGGAGTCATAGACACAAGACCATCAGATAAGAGAGAGGAATCATTAGCCTCAATTGCATTAGAGGTATGAGAAGGTAATGGATCCGTGAAAATCTGAAGATTTTGGTTAGGAGGAGCTACAGATGTGTTGCCTTTATCATTTACTCCAGAAACAGAGATAGTATTGTTATCAATCAAATCTTGAATTTTACCCTTTAAAGAAAAACATTTTTCAGTATCATGCCTAGGCTGACGATGAAATTGACAAAAAGCTTTGTTATCAAAATAAGGTGAAGTAATCTTTGCAGGATCAATTTGTCTTATAGGAGGAAGAGTAAGCACATTTTGTTCCAATAACTTATTCATAATACTATGCAATGATTCATTCAAAGGAGTATACTTTCTTTCTTTCTTGAAAAATTTAGAAATAGGAGGCACACCTGATGCTGCATTCACATTGTTGTTGATGATGTTTTCATTGAATTTGATGGAATCTCTGTTCGGTTTAAACTTTCCAAATGGTTGTTGACTGCTATTACCCTTATCACTCGGAGCCATAGGATGTGATTGTTCCATTTGACTCATAGTCAGTTGATAATTGTGAAGAGTTGCACACAACTGTTGGAAAGAAGTAAACTCAGAAAACAGAAGTTTGTCTCGAATATCTTTTTGTAAATTAGAAATAAAGATTCTTTGAATATCATTGTCAGGCACTGGAAAAGAAATTTGAGCATACAAATGCTTATATCTACCAATGAAATCAGTCACTTTTTCTTTAACACCTTGTTTACAATGCATTAAATCAATCAAAGTAACTTTAGGACTTATATTGTTTTGAAATTGTTGAATGAAAGCATTTGCAAGTTGTTCAAAAGAAGTAATAGAATAAGAAGGCAACGAGCAATACCATTGTAGGGCTTTGTCTCTTAATGTTCTAGTGAATAGTTTTGCAAGCAACCTTTGGTCATAAGCAAAATCAGTACAAATTGTTTGAAAAGTCTTAACATGTGTTAGAGGATCTCCTTTACCATTATAAAGTTCCAAATGCGGGATTTCAACATGTTTAGGAGGGATAGCTCGAACAATGTCAAGAGAAAGTGGGCTCGCAACATCAAATGTGGGCACACTAAACTTAGATTGATTCATAGAGGCAATTTGTTGCTGTAAAGAAGAGATAGTTTGTGCAAGATTGTTAATGGTCGCTTCGGTCGAAGAGTTCATATTGGATGTGTTAGATTGAGATGGAGGTGTTATGTTATTGAAAGAAGGCAAAGAGTAAGGTGGTGGGACTCTATGATAATTAGTCATAGGAGATGATTGGACAGGAGGAACACTACAAGGAGGAATGGAATGATTAAATGAATTGCCCCCTTGCATCATGTTCATTTGTGGAGATGTAATAGGAACACTCATTGAAGGGATGAATGAAGAAATCGGATTGAATGAAGGAATAGGGTTAATTGAAGAAGAAGGGTTGCCCCCATGACTAGTAATCACGGGAGGAATATCTTTTATAGAAGTAGCCATTACGTTTGATGTAAAGGTAGGTATACTAGCAATAGGAGTTGTCAAAGGAATAGAATGATTGACTTGTGTAGGAGGTTGTGTATAACCCAAATTTTCAGCACAACTTTTCATAGGCATCACATTCGAATTCACAATGTGTGAAATACCACGCAAAATATCAATTCCATTCTTATCACTTTGAAGCATACGTTTTAGACCCTCAATTAAAGGAAGAGCTTGACTATCAGGGTACTCATGAGACATCCATTGGTGAAAATTGTCAAATTGGTTATCCAATTTTGAAAGTTGTTCTACAGAAACCTCATGGAGAGCTTCTTCATCATTAGGAGGATTAGAGGAATTACCCATGTCCTCATTAAAAAGGCTATTCAAATTAGGTTCCATCTCCTCAGTAGTTAAACCTCGGAAAGACTTAATTCTACGGCTTCGTCTAACGGGAATAGCGTAAGTAGGGCTTATTGTTGTAAAACTCATGCACTAGAAAGAGAGAGAAGATTTTGAATTTAGAGGTAGCAATTTTCAGTAAAATCAGCCAATCTTCTGGATTTAAGCTGTTAAATGCAATCACAACAGTCTCCCGAAATTTCGGAAAAAATGCCCGGGACCGTGGCGCCCGGAGTGCAACACGGTCCTTGCAACTTTTTTCAAAATTTGCAGGGATGAAAGGTATGATGATTTTAGAGCTAATCTGAAAAAATTGAGTGATTTTACGATCTGTAGATAGGCCAAATTAAAGTTGTAATCTCGAAATTGAACCCTACCAAGATTGTCGAAAAATGCAAAATTTTGAATTTTGAAAAAGAGAGGGAAACTTGAAATTTTGAATTTTATGATTTTAGAGGGAATGTCAAGAGCAATGCAAATTTTGAATTTTGAAAATTGACTCAATTTCACGCGAAATTCAATTTTGAAAGCGGAAATTAAAGTTGTTGTAATTAAGCACTTAATTTCAAAAGTCACAAATTGCAAGAATTTGAATAAAGCACTGAAATTTTTAATGAATGATAACACACTTTTCAGATTTAGGACAGTAAGAACACAATTTTGACACAAAATTTCAATTTCAATGATTTTTAAATGTTTAGAAGCCTTAATCCAAGCAATCACAAGACCAACTTTGACTGTTATTTTGAAGGTGTTAAAATTGATAAAATCAGCCAAAATTCTGGATTTTAGCAGGAAAATACAGTAAGATCTCGCTCCCGAAATTTCAGAAAAAATGTCAGGGACGATGGCGCTCGGCGCCACGGTCCTCGCAACTTTTTTCCAAATTTTCAGGGATAAAAGATATTGTGATTTTATTGCAGAATCCAAAGTTACAGCTGATTTGGAGATGTTTTGATTAGTGAAATTGTCGGACAAAGGTTGAATCAAGAGGGTTTCAAAAATTAGGGTTTTGACAATTAACCACTTAATTTTCAGAATTAAAGCACAAATATGAATTGAAAATTTGTAATAGAAGGGCAGATCTGAAACAGGCATTAACATTTAGACATTTCGCAGGTTCAATTACTAAAAAGAAAATTTAGGGTTTTTATGCAATCACCTCTAAAATTTTGCAAAAGATCAAACATGGAAATGTAATCAATTTTTTTTTTTAGATCTAAGCATGAAAAATCAGAAAGGATGTTCACGTCGGGTTCACCAAAATGTAAAGCGGAAAAATCGCGATCGAACCCTAGTTGCTCTCCCCTCTTCGGACTCCGAAGAGAGAGAAGGGAGGTTCGCTAGGATTCGATGGTTTTTCACTTAGGGGAGAGACTTTACATTCAAAAGAGGGGTTGAAACTCATAAGATCCAATCCCACACAATGTAAGATTGGATGCTAAATGAATTTCAAGGGTTAGGAAAGCTAGGCTACCCTCTTTTGTAAAGAATGTTGTTAAGGAAATTAAGCTAGGAATGCATAGAAAGTCATAAAGATTCGCTTATAAACTGAGTTCGGGTTATAGGATGAAGCTGCGGACCTGGAATTAGCAGTAAAATGTCGATACGGAGCTGTCTTGCAAATTTGAGCAAAAGTTGTCGGGACGATGGTGCCCGGCGCCACGGTCCTCCGAAAAATCCGTGAAACGAAGGGGGATCTGTTCGTCTCTGCACAAGGATTCCAGATCTTCAATTTCAGCCGCATACCTGCAACCTACACATAGAAAAGCGAAGACGATTGGGGGGTTAGGGATTAGGGGTTTGCCTTTAGGTCAAACCCCGGTTTTGGAATTAACCAAGAAATGAGCAAGAGCTGTAAATGTAAATGACTGTAAAACAAGTACTAATACCTTGTTCTAAGGATGTTTGTATCCTTATGTGCGAAGGTTTAGATGTTGTATGTTGTAGCATGTAGTATATGATCTCCTCTTCAATGGTTGAATCCTTGTCTTGAATGCAACACTTAGCCTTGAATGGAGACTTGAAATGATCAATTGCTTGAAGGAATGCTTGAATGCTTGAATGCTTGAGTATAGTTTCCACGCCTTTTCCATCATATCGAATGAAAGAGGAAAATGTCATTTATATACTTGTCAATTAGGGCTGATAGACTGATTTTCCCGACCTTAGGCCGACCAGGAAAGTTAATTTCCAATTTGCAAACAAAAAGACCCGAGACCCCTTAGGAGACCGGGCCCAAAATAGGACCCAGGGACCAGGGCGCTGGGCGCCATGGTCCTGGGGACCAGGGCGCTGGGCGCCCTAGTCCTGAAGGACCAGGGTGCTGGGCGCTCTGGTCCCACCTCCCGGGACAACAGGGTGCAAGGAGGTTCAGGCCAGGGTGCTTGAAAAATGCAGTTTTTAGTGTCGTGAGCAAGTTTCGGGGTCTCCATTCAGGTTGCGTGTTGCGTCGCCATCGTGAAGACCGAAATGCAGTCGAAATTGCAAGTGTCACAATTTTAGGACACTACAAAGGGTATAAATCAACCGCATTAAAGATTGGTGAGATGGAAACTCCTTGTAGGAGTTCAATCTCATATGTATTATGATCGAACTTGTGTACAATCCTACAAGGACCAATTTTTTTTATCATCAACTTGTTGTATTTGCCTTTGGGAAGCCTGTTAGGAACCAAAAGGACAACTAATGAGAGGGGGGGAGTGAATCAATTGTGAACCAGTTATATATGAATTGTAGTCCAAATGTAAATTATTCTAACTTAAACTTAATGCCGATAAACCAAACTTAAGTGTCGGTAAAAAATATTAATAGTTATAGTAGTACCAGTTTAACTTAATGCATAAAACAGAAAGAGAAACAACATCCACAACACATGACACAAAGATTTTGACGTGGAAACCTGGTAAGGGAAAAACCATGGTGGGAAACCTTACCCACTATTAGATGATACTACTGTAGATAGTATGTGTATACAAATGGGGTCTACACATGCAAAAAGGCCAATCACCTAGAGCTCACTACTCATTCACAAAATAGGAGTCACACTGACTACACAATTGGATGGTTAAATCGAATGATAATGTCCTGCACAAAATAACATCTACAATGCTGGATTCAGTACCGGTTTAAGCTCTGAACATTTTCATAACCTTTCCTTTAACCTTCAAATAATGTTTGTGTGATTCGCACAAGGATCTGCTTATATTCGCTCTTCAATATTTGCTCATACCATTTTTATATCCATGTACTTATCTGATCTTCAATAAGATCTTACATTTATTCAAAACCTAAGACCAAATGTATAGGTCAGCTCACTTAAATATATTACAATTAAAATCAATTACAAATAAGTCTTGATGCAATACAACATGTTGGCTCAATACATTTACCATATTATCTAATCAATAAACAATCTCCATAATGTGTTGTGCTGATCTAGAATATGAAACAAGTACCGGTCCATAACCTAGACCTATCTGTCGGTAAAGGCAAATCTGTCAACCCGATTAGACCAATAACCAAATCCAAGCTTCCAATAAATGTCTTCAACATAACCAAATGATAACAAGTCACCATTGTTGCCGGTGAACAATATAATCTGTCGGTGAAGCATATACTGGTGACTGTGCATAAGCTACTAACCATAATATGTCGGTTCAACAATAAACCAATATGACCATAGTGCCAAATCAACAATGTAGATCTCCAAGAATACAAGTGTTGACATCAATGAAAAAACCAATGCAACACATGACAAAGTCATCCATAATACCAACAAAGCCTCTCCTTTATGAGATAAGAAAACACCATATCCCCAACCTTGTATTGGACATATTTCTTCCTCAAATATGCACTCTCCTTATACTTTCCCACACTCTTCTTTAAAGTTTCTCTGGCCTACTCATGGATATCTTTCATGGTTACAATGAAATCTTTAACTTGTGCACTTATTTTGTTCAATCCACTTATGTCTCTTAGCTCATAGACTCCCCTTGGATGCATCCATAAACAACCCCAAATGGACTTTTACCAATACTATGATTGACTGAGTCATTATAGGCATATTTAGCCCATGACAAGATCAAATTCCAAGCTTCCTTATTTTCCTTTGTCAAACATCTCAACAAATTTTCCAAAGATCTGTTCACAACCTCAGTTTGCCCATCTATTTGAGGTGTTGGAATGCACTGATACCTACAGTAAGTTGAAGGGGGGGCAAATTAGTTTACTAAAAATAACACCAATCAATTCAATTATAATCCTTAAATCAGAGCACAACCCAATGAAGAATATAACATGAAAGCACAACACACATAGCACCAATATTTGACGTGGAAAACCCAAAAAGGGAAAAACCACGGTGGGAAACCATACCCACAATCAGATGAATACTCTATAGTAGTATTATGAATAATCACAATGGGGTCTGCACATGTAGAAAGGCCAACATCCTAGAGCACACTGCTCATCACAAAGGGAAGTCTCACTGACTTACAAAATCATCACACTACAATTCAGAAAACAATGAACTATGAAAGTAGCTGTAGCATCCTAAAATTGCAACACTTGCAATTTCGACTGCATTTTGGTCTTCACGATGGTGACGCAACACTAAACCTGAATGGAGACCCTGAAACTTGTCCACGACATCAAAAACTGCATTTTTCCAGCACCCTGCCTGATCCCTCCTTGCACCCTGCTGTCTCGGGAGGTGGGACCAGAGCGCCCAGCACCCTGGTCCCTGGCCCTATTTTGGGCCCGGTCTCCTATGGGACTTCGGGTCTTTTTGTTTCCAAAATGGAAAATAACATTTCCTGGTCGGCCTAAGGTCGAGAAAAATCAGTCTATCAACCCTAATTGACAAGTATATAAACTACATTTTCCTCTCTCATTTAGAGAAAATAGGAAAAAGGTGGAAACGATATTCAAACATTCAAGCATTCAAGCATTCAAGCATTCAAGCATTCCTTCAAGCAATTGATCATTCTAAGTCTCCATTCAAGGCTAAGTGTTGCATTCAAGACAAGGATTCAACCATTGAAGAGGAGATCACATACTACAACATACAACATACAACATACAACAACATCTATACCTTCGCATATAAGGATACAAACATCCTTACAACAAGGTATTAGTACTTGTTTTACATTACATTTACAGCATTTCTCATTTCTTGGTTAATTCCAAAACCGGGGTTTGACCTAAGGGCAAACCCCTAATCCCTAACCCCCCAATCGTCTTCACTTTTCTGTGTGTAGGTTGCAGGTACGTGGCTGAAATTGAAGATCTGGAATCCTTGTGCAGAGACGAAAATATCCCCCTTCATTTCACGGATTTTTCGGAGGACCGTGTGCACGCCGGGCACCATTGTCCCGTCAACTTTTGCTCAAATTTGCAGGACAGCGCCGTCTCGACATTTTACTGCTAATTCCAGGTCCGCAGCTTCATCCTATATCCCTATCTCAGTTTATAAGCGAATCTTTCTCACTTTCTATGTATTCCTAGCTTGATCATTCTATCCACAATCTTTACAAAAGAGGGTAGCCTTGCTGTCTTAACCCTTGAAACTCATCTAGAATCCAATCTTGCCTTGTGTGGGATTGGATCTTGTGGGTTTCAACCTCTCTTTTGAATGTAAAGTCTCCCCTAAGTGAAAACCGTCAACCCTAGTGACCTCCCTTCTCTCTCCTTGGAGTTGGAAGAGGGGAGAGCAACTAGGGTTCGCGATTTTTCTGCTTTACAGTAGCATCTACCAATGCCTGATACAGTTTTGGTTAAGAACTGATGTCTTCTCTACAATACAAAATCTTTCCAACCTTCACCTAAATGATATGACTTTATTCACACTTGATTCTTCCCTGATAATGCAGACTTAACCATCCATCGATATCGCATCTATATCTATATTTGAATTACATGAACAAGTCACCTATAAATATAGATCATCAACCTTATTGACAAGGTCGACTAAACCCTAAACCCATAAACCCATAATTACAAAATTACATCATATGATACAACCAGACCAATAGTATGATTTACATTACATAGCATGGACCTAAATCAAGTAACCAAACAATTATATCCGCTGGAGATTCTGCTAGACCAAAATCCAACACGCTTCACTTGCCAGTAGAAACCCTCAGTGAAAGGCTAACCAGATCCAAATAGGACCACCATAATATCACATCATCTAAAGCAAAGTTTCCAAATTCTCAAGATATGATCAAGAAGCACCGACAACATGAAAAAAACCATTTCCATAAGCCAAACCCAAGCTTCACTGACCAAGTCACCAAATAATGCATACTGATAAAGCTAACTAGGAACGCTAGAAGCCAGTAAAGGCAAAAGCTAGCAGGTAAAGCCAAGAACAAGCCGATAAATGGAAATACCAAAAGCAATAACCAAACCATGAAGCCACTAGAATATAGCAAGCATATAACCAACAAAATAAGCATCCAAAACTGATTCCAGAGGTATGATCATACCGGATCAGAATCACAACCAAAACCAAAATGATCACCAAGACTAACTGCAATAGTCTCCAACTAGGATAAATTGTTGACATCAATGACAACACTTAACCAAATCCAACATATTTCCAACAATCTTCCCCTTTTGTATTGATGATAAAACTGAATGTGAAAAACATCCAAGTGCCAAGGAATGCCAACAAACTCCAAAACTAAAAGATCTAGCAGTTTTCACATGAATACCTTCTCCCCCTTTGACATCAATGACAAAGGACATATATTAAACCAAGAATATTGAACCAAACAATTGACTACTCCCCCTGAGTAGTATCACCTTCTTCATCAACCCAAATCAGAAAAGTATGTGTGATAAGCTCACTGGATTGATGCATCTCTGCATCACTAAGTCTCTTCGGGAGGGTTGGTAACCCCCAACTGATCTCTGCATCTCTACATCACTAAGTCTCTTCCGAAGGGTTGGTAACCCCCAATTGATCTTTGAGATATTCAAAAGTGTCTTTAGGAAATGACTTCATTAGAATATCTGCAATATGTTCCTTAGTAGGCACATAAACCAATCTGACTTCCTTTGCTTCAACCTTTTCCTTCAAGAAATTATACCTTATAAAAATGTGTTTTGATTTGGAATGAAATACCAGATTCTTTGACATATCAATAGCAACAATATTATCACAATTAATAACAATAGGCTCATCATAACTTACCCTTATATCCTTTAACATCTGTTTCATCCATAAAATCTGAGTACAATTGGTAGCAGCTGCAACATATTCTACTTCAGCTATAGATAATGAAGTGCATGATTGTTTCTTAATAAGCCATGAAACCAACTTCTTCCCAAGAAAGAATGCACCGCCGATAGTTATCTTTCAGTCATCCAAATCTCCTACCCAATCAGAATCCATATATGCACATAATGTGAAGTCATAATTTTTTGGATATCATAACCCAAAGTCTGTTGTACCTGCCAAATATCTAAATATCCTCTTGACAGCAATATCATGAGTTTATCTAGGATCTAACTGAAATATAGAAGCAATACAAACAACATTCATTATATTAGGTCTAGTCTGAGTTAGGTACAATAAACTACCAATCATTGATTTGAATCTGCTTGGGTTCACCTTAGGTGATTCATCATCCTTTGACAATTTGCAATCGGTTATCATAGGAGTACCTACAGGTTTAGAATTCTCAAGTCCAAATTTGTTAAGTAACTCCTTCACACACTTAGTTTAACAAATGAAAATACCTTTACCAGTTTGAGTAATTTGCAAACCTAAGAAAAAATTCATCTCACCAATCATAGATATTTCAAATTCATTCTTCATATCATTAGCAAATTTCATGGATAGACCTTCTTCTCCTCCAAAAATGATATCATCCACAAAGACTTCAATAATCAATATGCCATCATGTTCAATTTTGTAATATAAGTTACTATGAACATTACCTTTAATGAAACCAAGCTTTGAAAGATACTTATCCAATCTAGCATACCATGCTCCAAGGGCCTGTTTTAGTTCATATAAAGCTTTCTTCAATTTGCAAACCATGTCCTTGTCTTTTGGTAGATAAAATCCTTCAGGTTGTTTAATGTAAACTTCCCCTTCAAGATATCCATTCAAAAAAGCACATTTGACATCCATCTGATATACTTTGTAGTTCTTGTGTGCAACATAAGCAAGAAAATGTCTTATCGCTTCAATTCTAGCAACCAGGGCATAAGTTTCCCCATAATCAATTCCTTCTTCCTGTGATAAACTTTGCAAACCAATCTAGCCTTGTTCCTCACCACTTGACCTTCCTCATTCAATTTATTTCTGAAAACCCACTTAGTTCCAATAATGTTCTTGTCTTTAGGTCTAGGTACAAGTTCCCATGTCTTATTCTTTTCAATCTGATCTAAATCCTCTTTCATTGCTTTTAATCAATTTTCATCCTTACTTTCTTCAATGAAATATTTCGGTTCAATTTGAGAAATTAAACATACCTCTTCACCAACTAACCTTCTCCTAATCATCACACCTTTCCTTTTATCTCCAATAATATGATCTTCAGAATGATTTAGCTTTACATACCTAGGAGTCTTTGAATTTTCTTGGTTTGCTGACTCATTCTATTGTTCCTCTGTCATTGTTGAATTTTATGATGCTACCAGTGTCATAGGTTCACTGTTCTAAACTGATTCTTGCATTACCGGTTCAAGTCTAATAAAATCATCTTCCGACCCATAATCATATGCTCTAATCTGATTACTGCCATGCTCATCCACCTTGACATTTATGCTTTTCAATATCCTATTCAATCTTTTGTTATAACATTTATATTCTTTTCTCTTAGTAGAATAACCCAAAAATACTCCTTCATCACTTCTAGGATCAAACTTTCCTAATGCATCATCTCTTCTAATGTAACATTTGCTTCCAAAAAATTTGAAATATCTGACAGTAAGAGTATGACCAAACCATAATTCATAAGGAGTCTTACCAGTATCACCTTTAATGTGTACTCTATTGAAAATGTATACAACGGTATTGATAATCTCTCTCCAATAGATATCAGGTAATTTAGCTTCAGTCATCATAGTCCTTGTAGCATCCAAAATTGTTCTATTCTTCCTTTCCACCAATCCATTCTACTGTGGGGTTCTAGGTGTAGAAAGTTATCTCTAAATACCATTCCTTTCACAAAAGTTGTTGAACTCACCAGATGTAAACTCACAACCATGATCTGATCTTAAGAACTTTATCTTCAGTCCTGTCTCTGTCTCAACCATAGCTACCCACATCATTCTAGAATAGTCATCAATAAGTAATAGAAAATATCTATCACCTTGAAAGCTTTTAGTCCTTGCCGGTCCACACAAATAAGTATGAATAAGATCAAGAATTTCATTACATTTATCATGTACACTTTTGAAAGAAATTCTAACTTGCTTACCCATTTGACATTCTCTACATACCGGATTATGAGGTTTAACAATCTTAGGCAAATATTTGACAACCGGTATTGAACTGATCTTTACTATGCAATCAAAATTAACATGACATGTCCTCTTATGACATAATCAACTCTCATCAATATGAGAAATCAAGCAAGCCTTCTCATCGGATTTCAAATGAAACATATTTTCATTAGTCTGAGTTCTGGAAGCAATCTCTAATCCATATTTATTAATGATCTTGCATTTTCCATCCTTGAATTGAAAATGAAATCCTCTATCCACCATCTAACCTACACTTAAAATATTATTCTTTAATCCTTCAACATAATAAACATTATCAGTATTAGTCTTACCATCTAGTGATATTGTTCCTTTGCCTTTGATCCTACATGCCTTGTTGTCTCCAAATCCAACCAATCCACTATCAAATTCTTGCAGTGATAAGAACTTTCTTTTGTCACCAGTCATGTGATGTGAGCAACCACTGTCTATAACCCATTCATCATTTTCTTCAATTTTAGCAGCCAAGGCCTTTTCCTCAGTATGTGTTTGTTCAGTGATAGATTCCAGAGAATCATCCTTGATAGCAATAAAGACCCAATCTTTTCTAGATGAAGCACCATTACCAGATCCACTCATAGGTTCATCATCATCATCGTCATCATCAGAAATACCATCATCATCACTAGCATAATAACATGATTTATCTTTATTCCTTCTGAATCTAGTTTTGCTCTAATATTCAGGATTATGCTCATAATTCCTTATAAATCTTTCATGATTCCTAGCAGCTCTCTCTCAGAACATCTAGATGAAAAATGACCAATCTTATTGCATGAAAAACATTTAAAAGGGACTTTTCCTTCATTCTTAGTTCCAACTGGCCCTTTAGGAATTCTTCTAGCAATCAGGGCTTCCAAATCTTCAAGCTCTCTTTCTTCTTTCTCAATTTCCTCCATATCCTTAGCATACATCTCTTTTCAATCTATCTTTTGTTTACTGGATGCAGATTCTCTAAATCTAGTCTTAGTTTCAGCAGCACTCTAATCTCCAAGTACTTCAAGTTCAAAAACATTCAATTTCCCAAGTAGTGTATCTCTAGTTACAGGGGTACTTGACATTGTCCAGAGTTCATTGATAGTAGTAGCCTTCATCTTGTAAGACAGAGGTAGAACTCTTAGAACTTTTGATACTATCTCATCCTCACTAACAGATCCACCACAACATTTGATACCCATGACAATCTCATTGACTCTATCCATAAAATAACTTATCTTCTCATCTTCTTCCATCTTCAAAGTTTCATATCTTACCTAGAAGCCTTCAAGTTTTTCAATCTTCATAGCTTGGTCACCTTCATAAAGAGTTTCAAGCTCTGTCCTGATCAAATTAGCATTCTCCAACTCTCTGACATTCAATAGCTTCTCACCAGATAGGGCGCTCAATAATGCTTATTTTTCTCTTACATCATTTTTAGCTCTCGTCTGTTCATCAATAGGTGCCAGTGTACCAGAATTAGGATCATGAGGTATATACCCTTTCTCCACTATCTCCCAAACTTCACCTCCAAGACATCTGAGATGAATCTTCATTCGTTCCTTCCATATCTTGTAATTTTTACATCAAATTTGGGACTCTCCTTCTAGTAAGGATTGAATGTAGAACTAGATGCAGTTGCCATCAGATCTCCTCAAGTGGTTAAGCTTCTGCAGAGAGGACCTCGCCATGATACCAATTGTTGGAATGCACTGATACCGACAATAAACTGAGAGGGGCGGGAATCAGTTTACTAACAATAACAACAATCAATTCAATTATAAACATTAAACCAAGGCACAACCTAATGAAGAATATAGAATGAAATCACAACACACATAACACCAATATTTGATGTGGAAAACTCGGAAAGGGAAAAACCATGGTAGGAAACCCTACCCACAATCAGATGAATACTCTACAGTGGTATTATGAATAATTACAATGGGGTTTGCACATGTAGAAAGACCAATAGCCTAGAGTGCACTGCTCATCACACAGGAAAGTCTTACTGACTTACAAAATCATTGGACTACAATCTAGAAAACAATGAACTATGAAAGAAGAATCTACCAATGCTTGATACAACTCTGGTTAAGTACTGATGTCTTCTCTGCAATACAAAAACTTTCCAACCTTCACCCGAAAGATATGACTTTATTCACACTTGATTCTTCTCTGATAATGTAGACTTAACCATCCATCAATATCGCATCTATATCTATATCTGAATTACATGAACAAGCTACCTATAAATACAAATCATCAACCTTATTGAGAAGGTCGGCTAAACCCTTAACCCATAAATGCATAATTAAAAAATTACATCATATGATACCACCAGACTAATATTATGATTTACATTACATAGCATGGACCTAAATCAAGTAACCAAACAATTATATCTATCGGGGATTCTGCTAAGACCAAAATCCAACACGTTTCACTTGTCAGTAGAAATCCTCAGTGAAAGTCTAACTGGATTCAAATAGGACCACTATAATAGCACACCATCCAAAGAAAATTTGCCAAATGCTCCAGATATGATCATGAAGCACCAATAGAATGAAAGCAACTGATTCCATAAGCCAGATCCAAAATCCACTGACCAAGTCACCAAATAATGCATATCGGTAAAGCTAATCGGGAATACTAGAAGCCGGTAAAGGAAAAAGCTATCCGATAAAGCCAAGAATAAGTCGGTAATTGGAAATACCAAAAGAGATAACCAAACAATGAAGCCAACAAAATATAGCAAGCATATAACCAACATAATAAGCATCCAAAACTAATTCCAGAGATCTGATCATACCGGATCAGAGTCACAGCCAAAACCAAAATGATCACCAAGACTAACCGAGATAGTCTCCAACTGGGATACAGTGTTAACATCAATGACAATACTTAACCAAATCCAACATATTGCCAACATGAGGATGGTAGGTAGAACTGAAGACTAAATTAGTTGCTAGCTTCCTACACAGGGTTCCCCAAAAATGACCAATGAACTTGGAATCTCTGTCTAATATTATAGACAATGACAAATAGTGAATTCTCACTCTCTCTCTAAAGAAAAAATGTTCTAAAGTTTTATCACAACCAAAATGTCCTCCTAAAGTACTACAATATTTTTCCTTCACCAAGTTCTCCCTCATTGAGCATTTAGGCACACACAACTTCGCTTCCTTGAAGAGTAACCCATCTTGTATCACAAAATCCTCATAGTCCTTATGAAATGAACCTTGAAATTGCTGGCATACATGAAAAGGATCACTGAAATCTGCATCAGTAGCATACATACCTCTAAAATTGTCTATTCTCACACTTTGGAACTGCATTTCTTGTACTAGTCCCGCTCTCCTACTCAATGCATCAACTACTTTGTTGGCTTGTCCTTTCTTATGTTTGATGGTGAATGTATAAGCCTAAAGATATTCTAACCATTTCATGTGTCGATGACTTAATTTCTCTTGGTTGTTAAGAAAACTCAAAGCATGATTATCAGTGAATACTAAAAACTCTTTAGGTAGAAGGTAATGTCTCCATTTTTTAATTGCTTGGACCATGGCATAAAGCTCCCAATCATATGATGCTCTTTTTAGCTTCATTTAATTTTTCACTAAAGAATGCAATTGGTTTTCCTTCCTGACTTAATACTACCCCTATTGCAAACCCACTAGCATCACACTCAATAGTAAATACTTTACCAAAATTAGGAAGAGTAAGGATTGGTTGTTGTGATACATTTTTCTTCAAGAATTCAAAACTCTGATTTGCTTCCTTTATCCATTGAAACCTGATCTTTTTCTCCCCCTTAATGGTGTCAATCATAGGTGCAACAATATGACTGAAATTTCTGATAAATTTGCGGTAAAAACTTGCCAAACCATGGAGACCCCTAACATCTCCAACTGTCTTAGGTGTAGGCCAAATGATTATTGCTTCCACTTTGGTGGGATCCATTTTCAAAGTTCCTTGGGAGATCACAAATCCTAAATAGACAAGTTCCTCCATCCACACACACTTCTTGAGGTTGATCATTAGTCTTTCCTCATTCAATCTCCTTAACACCCTATCCAAGTGTTCCAAGTGTTCTTATTTTGTCTTTTTGTAGACTAAGATGTCATCCTAGTATACCAATACAAACTTATTGATAAAAACCCTTAAGATCTCATTCATGAGTCTCATGAATGTACTAGGGGCATTAGTGATCCGAATTATGGCTTCAGAGTACAATACCTGGTGTGAACCTACGGTATTGTCAATTTTGTTTATAAGCACACAATTAATTCAAAATTGTAGAAAGCCAAAAAGTGATTCATTCCATCCCAAAAATCAAATTTATACAAAATTTGAACTTCTTGGAGTCACAACAGACCTTTGGAATGCATGACTATTCGACTACCAAATCCTAAAAAACCAAACTAGACACAGAGATCAGGATAGCGATCCCAAAATAACAAACCACTACTGGACACTGAGATTAGAATAAAAATCCTGACCCATGGTCCTAAACACACATCAAAGTAGCTAACACAAGCGGTGTGACCACTTTATGAAAACCCGATAGAGAAAGCTATCCTGATGATAGACTTGACACTTTGGACATCTATTGGTAAAGCCATCAAAAGTTGGCTAAACAACATTTTCCAAACCTAATAGAGAAAGATATCCCAATGATATGCTTGACACTTTTTTCAATGAAGACACCTTATCAAGATAGCTATCCTGATGATAACATTGATAATTGAGACACCTTATCGATATAGCTATCTTGATGACAAGATTGACAACAGAGATACCTTATCAGTATAGCTATCTCGATGACAACAAAATGACTCCAAATTTGATATTTTTGAAATGATTTATTGATCATTCCTCCCCCCTTGAAAAGGAATGGGCCACATTGCATCCACAGTCTAAAGAAGATGAGGAAAATGAAGCTGAATCTGATCCCAAGTAAGCCATTTACCCTATTAAGGAAACTGACCTACTTGAACCACTTTGTACAAATAAATTTGCTATTGTTTCAAGTTTTTTACCATGGTGTCCATAACCTAATCACATTGTACTGAAGGAGCTACTTCTAGATTCAGTTTTGTATTATTAATTGTTTTTGCAACATCAACAACATCCAATAGTGGAGGAAAATATGGTTTCAATAGTTCTACATTGAAGACTAGATGAAGACCCAAAAATGGAGGTAAATTGAGCTTAAATGCATTATCACCAACTTGCTTAATGATTGTATATGGGCAATAACATAGAGGGTGAAGCTTCTTGTTGGCACCTTGCTATCTCTCTTTCTGAATATGCAACCACACCTTATCCCCAACCTGGAAATTATGGGGAGTGCGAAGCTGATCATGCCTTTCCTTATATTTTTTATTGGTGTGTTCCAGGATTTCATGAACCTATTGCTGCAGATGATAAATTCTATCTATAAACCATGTTACCTTGTCTTCCTCCTTATACACACTTGGGACCAAATCAGGTTGAATATGTGGTATAGCAACATCCATGGGCGCTAATGGCTGATAACCAAGACAAACTTCAAAGGGGCCGTGACCCATCGAACTATGAATTTCCTTGTTGTAGCTATGCTGAACATATGGAAGGCTTTCATCACATGTGCGAGGATGATTTGAGTGATACATGCATAGAATTTGGATGATCATCCGATTGACTACCTCTGTTTGGCTATCTATTTGAGGATGGAAAAGAGTAGACTTTGTTAATTTTGTGTCCATTTTCTTCCAAAGTGAAGACCAAAACTTACTGAGAAATCTGCTATCCCTATCTGAAAGAATATTGTTTGGAAGACCAAAATGAACCCATATGTTTTTGAAGAAAAGCCTTTATAGTCCTCTGCATAAATTGTCTTTTTACAAGCCACTATTATTGTCATTTTTGAAAACCTATCGACCACAACATATACACAATCATGCCCTCATTTGGTGGTAGGGAGACCTGACATAAAATCCATAGAAACCGAATGCCAAGGTTTTTTCGGAACAGGAAGTGGTGTATATAAACCTAGTTTACGATTGGCAGGCTTTGCAATAACACATGTTGTACAAGCTTGAATATATGAAATTACATCATTCCTTAATTTTGGCCAATAAAAATGTCTCTGGAGTAGAGCAGTAGTCTTACCTATTCCAAAATCACCAACAACCTTGCTATGATGAGCTTCCCATATCAACCTCTTGCGCTCTACATTGGGCACACAAATCTAGCCAAAATGACAAAGCATACCATCCTACAAATAGAAATAATTCACATGGTTTCCCTTTACCAACTAATTTTAAACATCGGCAAATTCATTATCATTCTCATACAAGTGAGACCACGTTTCAGTTTGATGACCACATGATTCTAGTACCATACTTATAGCTACAATTGGAGGCATGCTCAAACAATCTACTACTTTGTTAGTGCTTCCCTTCTTATGATGAATATTGAGATGAAATTGTTGAAGATAGGTTGACCATCTTTGGTGTCTATCATTCTGCAACTTCCCTTGTATTTGCAAGAATTGAAGAGGTTTGTGATCTGTGTGAATGACAGTCTCCTTACCCAGAATATAATGCTTCCATTGCTTACAAGCTTGAACAATGGCATACAATTCCTTGTCATAAGTCGGATACCTATGCATTGTATCAGCAAAATTCTCACCGTGATATGCAATTGGATGACCATGTTGCATGAGAAATTCTCCCAGAGCATATTTTGATGCATCGGTTTGTATCTCAAATGACTGTTGTAGATCAAGAAGAGATAAAAATGGTGTAGAACATAGCCTTCATTTTAACTCCTCGAATGCTTATTGTTGAGCACCTATCCACTTGAACTTCGCTTGCACTCCTCCTTGCAATGACTGGTTTAAGGGCCAAGATAAATGTTAAAATCCTAGCACAAACCCGCGATAAAAATTTGCTAGCCCAAGAAAACTACATAAATGTAAGGATTTTATGAGAGGGCCAGTCCTTGATTACTTGTATTTTATTAGGATCAACATGAACACCCTCACTATCAATAACTTATCCCATATATCCAATGCTCTACATACCAAAGGAACACTTTTCTTTATTTGCATATAATCCATGATCTTGCAAAATTGAGAAGACTTGGTCAACATGTTGTAGATGCTCCTCCCAAGTCTTACTGAAGATGAATATATCATCCAAGTACACTACTACAAAGGAATCTATGAATGATCTAAGTACATGATTCATCATCCTTATAAATGTAGCTGGAGCATTCATTAGACCAAAGGGCATTACTAGCCATTCAAACAAACCTTCCTTAGATTTAAAAGCTCTCTTCCACACATTTGCTGGGTCAATTGGTAATTGATGGTACCCAGATTTCAGATCAATTTTAGTGAAGAACTTGGCCCCCCTAAATTGGTCCAAAAGGTCATCTATTTGAGGGATTGGGTATCTATTTTCTACTATAATTTTATTCAATGCTCGATAATCAATACAGAGCCTCCATGTCCCATCCTTTTTCTTTGCTAAAACAATTGGACTACCACAAGGTGATGCACTTGGGTGGATATGTCCCTTCTGAATCAAATCTTGTGTCTGCCTTTTAATCTAATCATTTTCTAATGTTGACCTACGGTACACTGAATCATGAGGTAATGGAGTTCCTAGTATCAAATCAATAGAATGTCTAACTTGACAGTGTGAGGGTACCCCAGTTGGCAATTTAAATAAATTTTGATATTTTGCCACAATCTGATCCATTGACCTTTGTTGTTGTGTAGAGGTGTTCATAGTGGTATGGGAATTATATACAGATTTTATTTCTCCCTTAGGGCGAATTATCAACAACACAAATGTTCTAGTTTGTGCAATCAATCTTCTACACTTCTTAGCACTAATTAAAGATGCAAAGTGTGCAAGACTTACCTCTGGTATTCGATATTTCTATCCTTACAATCTGATTGTCACACTACACAGATGAGATTCAAATATGCCATGACGCTGATACATGTATGGTTGTCCCAACAAAACATCACAAACATCAAGAGGGGCTACATCACAAATAACTTCATCTTTGAATGGCTTGATAGAATATGAAAGGCAACATTGCTAGTTCACTTGAATGTCTCGCCCTTGACTTACCCATCCCATGTAGTAGGGTTGTGGGTGTGTTATTGTTTTCAAATTCAACTGCTTTACAGTCTTAGCCGATATTAAGTTCTTTTGGTTTCCACTATCAACAATAAAATGTAGGGCTTTTCTCCCAACCCACATTTGTGAATGGAATAATCTTTCATCATCCTCCCAAGGCAATATTTTCATAGTAGCTACTATTGCATATGGATCAACCTCAATGACCTATTTATGGTCCTTTTCTATGCAAGTTTTTGCCACCTTAGGCTCCTCCTTGTCCTCATGGGTCTGTTAGATAGTTCAGATAACCAGAAGACAACTGAGAGGGGGGGGGGGGGGGGGGGTGAATTAGTTGCCACATATTACCGAAAGCATTAGCAATTTAAACTTTTAATATCGGAACCCAAAACATTAATACTAAAATAGAATTTAAAATAATTAAGCATAAGCAGTAATCACAAAATAAAAGCCATCCACATAACACCAAGATTTGTACGTGGAAAACCCGGTAAAGGGAAAAACCATGGTGGGAAGCCTACCCACAAGTCAGATAATACTTCCGCAATAAGTATGTGAATTATAATGAAGGGGCCTGCACTTGTAGGAAGGCCAATAGTCTAGAGTGCACTTCCCGTCACAAAAGGAGTCTCATTGACTACATATAAATCCAGATGACAATTCGGAGAAGAGTTGAACTGCAAAAGATAGCATCTCCTATGCCAGAGTACAGTTCCAATTAAGCTCAATACTAGAAGACTAAATCCTCTTACACAAACCCAATGATCGACCAACTCCTCTGCCTGAATGATATTACATTATTCGCACATTAAATTCCTTGACCATGACCTCTTACATTAACCATGATGATCTACAATGAGATCTTACATTTATTTATACAAACCCTCGACCATAAACAACCAGGTCAGCCACCAGAAAATAAACCAATTACGTAGTTACAAACCATGTCATCCTTAGACAAAACAAATAATATCTAACACATAAGACATCCTGGAAATACATCAATAGGTCCTATCCACATGTTACATTAAAGTCGGTCCATAACCTAGATCAACTGGGACCAAGTATAGTTCCATATGTCATAGAAATGATCTCCAACCACCAAGTCTGGAACATGATCACCAACATCATCCTGAAACTCCATTAGAAGCTGCATCAACACTTCTTATGCAATCCATCAAAGATATCATCAAAAGCTCTACCATTGAAACCCTCACCAAAACTATAAACTAATCTTCTAGGCAAGCCAGATAGCATCCAATCACCAGAGAAAAACCAACTGACCAAATATGAGTATAAGTATCATAAGCAAGCCAATTCCATCACCAGAGTATACTGGAGTCTACCAGATCATGCTAGATCCAAGTTAACCATAAACCAATGAACCTACCAGGACCAGAAGGGTGTCGATAAAGCATCCACACATCTAGTGTTGACATCAATGCAACACATAATCAATTCCACCAAATGGCCAACAATCTCCCCCTTTGGCATTGATGGCAACACTAGATGTGAAAATATCTAATTACCAAGAAATGCCAAATAAGTCTCCCCCTGTGGAAGATAGCCAATAAACTCCCAAGAATAGCTCTGAATATCTCTTCCTTTTACTTTTCATATCTCTCTCTCTTTGAAATTTATCATTTTCTTTCTTTATCTTTTTCACATCAATATCTCTCCCCCTTTGACATCAATGCCATAAATCTGACAGAAATATCAAAGAAAAAACATAAGCCTCTGAATCACAAAGTTGACTACTCCCCCTAAGTAGTAGCATCCCACATCAGTGCCAGAATGAATAGTATCTTAGATAATGCATGTCGGACTGATGCCAAGCCGCATCAATCAAGTCTCTACCGGAGGGGTAGAAACTCCCAATCTATCTCTCAGGTACTCAAATGATTCCTTGGATAAAGGTTTAGTGAAAATATCTGCAATCTTCTCTTTAGTGTTCACACAAACTAGTCTAACTTCATTTGCTTCCACCTTCTCCTTCAAAAAGTTATACTTGATAGATATGTGTTTTGTTTTAGAATGAAATACCGGATTCTTTGATATATAAATAGTAGCAGAGTTATCATAGTGAATAACTACCGGTGCATCACAATCCACCTTTATATCCTTCAACATTTGCTTCATCCATAAAACTTGTGTATAGTTAGTAGTAGCAACAACATACTCAACTTCAATAGCAGATAAAGAAGTACATGATTGTTTCTTGCTGATCCATGAAACCAAATTATTTCCAAGAAAGAAAGTTCCACTGTAAGTACTTTTCTGGTCATCAACATCTCTAGCCCAACTGTATATGCACATAAAGTAAAGTTATCATCCTTAGGGTACCACAAACCATATTCTGATGTACCTTACAAGTATCTAAAAATCCTTTTCACCGCCATCTCATGATTTTCTCTAGGATCACTTTGAAATCTTGAAATAATACAAACATCATTCATAATGTCAGGCCTAGTCTAAGTCAAATAAAGTAAACCTCCAATCACAGATTTGTATCTTGTAGGATTTACTAGTGTAGAAACATTTTTTCTTGTCAATTTGTCACTTGTAACCATAGGAGTACTTACCAGTTTAGTATCTCCCATACACAATTTCTTCAACAATTCCTTAGCATATTTAGTTTGACAGATGAAAATACCTTTGTTAATCTAAGTAATCTGCAAACCTAAGAAAAAAATCATCTCACCAATCATAGACATCCCAAATTCTTTCTCCATATTCTTAGAAAATTCTATACATAACTTGTCTTCACCTCTAAAAATAATGTCATCAACAAATACTTCAACAATCAATATGTCATCATCAGTAATTTAATAATATAAATTATTGTCAGCATTGCCTTTAGTAAAACTAAGCTTCAAAAGATATTTATCCAGCCTTGCATACCAAGTTCTAGGTGCTTGTTTTAATCCATATAAAGCTTTCCTTAACCTGCAAACCATATCTGTATCATCTAATAGTGAAAAACCATTAGGTTGCTCAATATAAACTTCCTCATCAAGATCCCCATTCAAGAATGCACATTTAACATCCATTTGATAAACCTTGTAGTTTTTATAAGCAACATAGGCAAGAAATAATCTTACATCATCAATCCTAGCTACAGGTGCAAAAGTTTCTCCATAATCAATTCCTTCCTTCTAAGAATATCCTTTACAAACCAATCTATCCTTATTCCTTATAACTTGACCATCCTCATTTGATTTATTTCTAAAAACCCATTTAGTTCCAATAAACTTTTTATTTTTAGGCTGGGGAACCAAAATCCATGCATTATTTTTCTCAATCTGATCTAATTATTCTTCCTTAGCTTTTAACTAATGTTCATCTTTACATGCCTTAATTACTGATACCGGTTCAATTTGTGAAATTAAACATACCTCATTATTTGCCAGTCTTCTTCTTGTCATCACTCCATTGCTCTTATCCCCAATGATTTGATCTTCAAAATGATCCAATCTCACATACCTAGGGGTCTTCTGACTTTCTGTTTCTCTTCCTTGTTCTTTAGTTATTGCATAATTCTTTGATGTGGTTGGAGTAACTGGTTCAACTCTCTATTTCGGTAAAGGTGCTACCAGTTTAGATATAATTATTTCCACTACCGGTTCCTTCTCATAAACTATGATTTGACTTCTATTTATCTCATCTACTTTGACATTAGCACTCTCCACAATTCTCTGCAATCTCTTATTATAACATCTATATGCTTTTCTTACATTAGAATAACCAAGAAATATGCCTTCATCACATCTAGGATCAAATTTCCCAATAGTATCATCTCTCCTAATATAAAATTTGCTACCAAAAATTTTGAAATACTTAACTGTAGGTGTATTGCCAAACCATAATTCATGAGGTGTCTTACCAGTTTCTCCTTTGATATGTACTCCGTTTAATGTATAAACTGTTGTACTCACTGCTTCTCTCTAGTAGATATAAGGTAGATTAGCTTCCATCATCATTGTTCTAGAAACATCCAAGATAGTTCTATTTTTTTCTTTCCACAACTCCATTCTGCTGAGGTGTCTGGGGAGTAGAAAATTGTCTTCTTATACCATGCTTGTCACAAAAAGTTATTAAACTCACCAGATGCAAATTCTCCACCATGATCTGATCTCAAACATTTAATATTCAATCCTGTCTCGGTTTCCACTTTAGCCTTAAAGATTTTAAAATTTTCAAATGCTTCATATTTTTTTCTCAAAAAAGTAACTCACATCATTCTAGAATAATCATCAATGATTAGCATGAAATATCTATCACCATGAAAACTTTTAACTCTAGCAGGTCCACACAAATCAGTATGAATAAAATCAAGAACATCATTTGATTTATCTTGTATAATCCTAAAAGAGGTTTTGACCTATTTATCAATTTGACATTCTTTACATACCAGATTATAGGGCTTCATAATCTTAGGTATATCCCTAACTGCCTTAGTTGAACTGATCTTCACAATGCAATCAAAATTCACATGACACAACCTTTTATGTCATAGCCAACTCTCATCAATTTGTGTAATGAAACATGTCTTCTCAACAAAGTTTAAATGAAATATATTACCTTTTGTTTGTGTAACGGTTGCAATCTCCAGGCCAGATCTGTTAATGATTTTGCATTTTCCATCCTTGAACTGTAATGGAAATCCCTTATCTACCAATTGTCCTACACTTAAAAGATTGTGCTTCAAACCTTAAACATAATAAACATTGTCAGTATTGTTCTTACCATCCAATGATATAGTTCCTTTTCCTTTAATCATACATGCCTTGTCATCTCCAAATCTAACTAGTCCACCATCAAATTCTTGCAAAGATAGAAACTTCCCTTTATCTCTAGTCATATGATGTGAACAACCACTGT